>NC_081308.1:52893701-53221300 GCF_030435805.1 Mustela lutreola | reverse complement strand
GCTATAGAGTATTCTGCTATTACCAATCTTTATTTGCCTGGTGGTCAATTATTAAACTTTAAGATTACTTGTTTTGTCAATATTATAAAAAATGATTCAGAGTATATTCTACATATAAATATGCACATACCAAAGACTGTTTACGTAGGATAAAGTGCTGTCCCAAGGGATATAACTAATTTATAAAGATTTGAATATATGTTGTCATATTGCATTTTGAAATTTTGAATCAATTTATACCTCAAACATGCTATAAAGACTTTTTTCCCTGCACTCATGTAAACACTGAAAATTATTCCTGAACATTTGATAGACAAAGGCCTTTTCAATTTAACATAATGAAACTCAAAGGTGCACTTTACGTAGTTTATTACAGCAGTTATCAAAAACTGAATAAAATAAACTCTGAAAAGTGATTGATTCATAATAATCATTCAACAAACATATGTTGAGTGAATTCCACACCTTCTAAGACATAAAACACAAGTTTTTACAACTTCTAATAATTTTTAATACTTTGAGAATGATTTGCTGAACAGATTAATATAACTAAACTCTACTGACAGGCCGTCTTCCTCCAGGATGTGAAAGCGTTCGCGGAGGCACGGGATGTCCATGGAAAGAGTGGGGACAGTCCGTCACTGCTCCTCAACCCAGTGCACGGGCGGTGTGCAGCGATCCTGTCGCCTCTCCTCTCCTGTGGGGAAGCCACTGGCCTAGTCCCCGAGTACGCATGAGCGCCAGAGCAAAAGCCCTAGCAGTGCCAACACCGGGAGATGGTAGTGTGCATAGAGTTCCACCCTAGGCCACGTACGCTACTGCAGTGTTGTGACTGTATCTGCTTAGTTCGTCTTGGCAGGGTGAACCCAGGACGCGAACATGGAACCCGGGAAGCAGGGCCCAAGAGGCACCAGCTGTCCAGCATCTTTTCTTCCCTGAAGCGACAGGGCGACCTCCCAAAGCCTTGCTGAGGAGGCAGCAGCGAAGTGCCGTTCTCGCCAAGCTGAAAACCTCTGCGAAAGCATACTAGTCCCTGGGAAATCAGAGTTGGTTCTGTGTGCTGCTGTTGCTGCTTGCCTTAGCCTAGTATTCGCAGCACTGTGGGAGAAACCCGCATAGAGCGAAAGCCTCTTTGCCCGGACATCCCCTCTGGGAAAGCACAGCATTCTTTGGGAAATCAGAATCGGGTCTGTGGGATGCGGCTGCTGCTTGCCTGAACTTGTCTCCACAGGTGGGTGAAATACACCCGCATGGAGCAAAATCCTCTTTGCCTAGGCATCCCCTCTGCATGAGAGAGAAGCGTTTTTGCACCTGTAAAAAGAGCCTTAACGAAAGGGCCACGTTTGTCACTGCACTCCCCAGGAGAATGTCTAGGGAAGGTGTAACACGCAGCCCCGGGACAAGAGAAGGAGCCGGTGGTGTTACTATCCGGAAACGGTCATGATGCAGGAGAGCCGTCCCTGTCAGGAACAGTGGGCCGGAGGCAAGACAAGTGTCACCCACTCCTTGTGCGGAGAGCCGGAAGCCTGGGTGCTAAGGGGACACGAGAGGACTAGGGCAGGAGCACGTGCTCCACTCTGAAGGAGTCTAAACAGAAGGCAGGCCTGTTCTGTGCCTCTGGGCCCAAGAGGACTGCAGCTCCTTGGCCACCTGTCCATAGGGCAGACGTGGGCTTGCCACCAGGAGCCCGGCCCTGAACTCGCAGAAACAGCTCCAAGAGGAACGGGCAGTTAGATGCTGTCCTGCTCCAGGATGTGGAAGCGTTCAAGGAGGCACGGGGTGTCCGGGGAAGGAGTGGGGACAGTCCCCCACAGCTCCCCATCCCAGTGCACGGGCGGTGTGCAGGGATCCTGTCGCCTCTCCCCTCCTGTGGAAAAGGCATTGGCCTAGTCCCCGAGTCCGCCTGAGCGCCAGAGCAAAAGGCCTTGCGTTGCCTACAACGGGAGAGGGTAGTGTGCATCGAGTGCCATCCTAGGCCACGTATGCTACTGCAGGGTTATGGCTGTGTCTGCTTAGTTCGGCCTGACAGGGTGAACCCAGGGCGTGAACATAGAGCCCGGGAAAGCAAGGCCCAAGAGGCACCAGCTCTTCTGCAGCTCTTCTTCCCTGACGCGACAGAGCGAACGCCAAAAGCCTTGCTGTGGAAGCAGCAGCGAAGTGCGGTTTGCGCCAAGCTGAATACTACTGTGAAAGCATAGCAGTCGCTGGGAAATCAGAGTCGGTTCTGTGGGCTGCTCTTGCTGCTTGCCTTAGCCTAGTATTCGCAGCTCGGTGGGGAAAACCCGCATACAGCGAAAGCCTCTTTGCCCGGGCATCCCCTCTGGGAAAGCACCGCATTCTTTGGGAAATCAGAGTCGGGTCTGTGGGATGCTGCTGCTGCTTACCTGAGCTAGTCTCCACAGCACGGTGTAATAGACCCGCATGGAGCAAAATCTTCTTTGCCCGGGGATAACCTCTGCCTGAGAGAGAAGCGTGGTTACGCCTGTGGAAAGAGCCTTAAGGAAAGGGACACGTCTGTCACTACGCTCCCCAGGAGCATGACTGGGGAGGTGCAGCACGCTTCCCCGGGAGAAGAGTAGGAGCCAAGGGCCTTGTTTTCGGAAACGGTCTCCAAGTAGGAGAGCCGGTCCTGTCAGGAACAGCGGGCAGTTAGAAGACCTGTGCAGAGAGACGTATGCCTGGCTGTTAAGGAGACACGAGGGGACGACTAGGGCAGGGGCGCGTGCTCCACTGTGAGGCAGAAGTCTGGGCAGAAGGCATGCCTGTCCTGGGACCCTGAGCCCAAGGGGAAAGCAGCTCCTTGGCCACCTGTCCCTGGTGCAGACATGTGCTTGACACCAGGCGCGTACCCTGAACTCGCAGAAGTAGCTCCCTGAAAGAACGGGCAGTCAGATGTCATCTTCCTCCAGGAAGTGGAAGCGTTCGCGGAACACGCGGTGTCCGTGGAAGGAGTGGGGTCAGTCCGTCACTGCTCCTCAACCGAGTGCACGGGCGGTGTGTCGAGATCCTGTCAGCTCTCCTCTCCTGTGGAGAAAGCACTGGCCTAGTCCGCGAGTCCGCCTCAGCACAGCATTCTTTGGGAAATCAGAGTCGGGTCTGTGGGATGCTGCTGCTGCTTGCCTGAGCTAGTCTCCACAGCTCCGTGTAATAAACCCGCATGGAGCGAAATCTTCTTTGCCCGGGTATCCCCTCTGCCTGAGAGAGAAGCGTGGTTGCTCCTGTGGAAAGACCCTTAAGGAAACAGGGACACGTCTGTCACTGCGCTCCCCAGGAGCATGACTGGGGAGGTGCAGCACGCTGCCACGGGAGAAGAGAAGGAGCCGTTGGCCTTGTTTTCGGAAACGGTCTCCAAAGAGCAGAGCCGGTCTGTCAGGAACAGCGGGCAGTGGCAAGACAAGTGTCACCCGCGCCCTGTGCAGAGAGACGGAAGCCTGGCTGCTAAGGAGACTGGAGGGAATGACTAGGGCAGGGGCGCGTGCTCCACTCTGAGGAAGGAGTCTGGGCAGAAGGCATGCCTGTCCTGAGCCTCTGGGCCCAATGGGCAAGCCGCTCCTTGGCCACCTGTCCCTGGTTCAGACATGTGCTTGCCACCAGGCCCCTACCCTGAACTCGCAGAAGTAGATCCCTGAATGAACGGGCCGTCAGATGCCATCTTCCTCCAGGATGTGGAAGCGTTCGCGGAGCCACGGGGTGTCTGGGGAAAGAGTGAGGTAAGTCCCCCACAGCTCCCCATCCCAGTGCACTGGCGGTGTGCAGGGATCCTGTCACCTCTCCTCTCCTGTGGGGAAGGCACTGGCCTAGTCCCCGAGTCCGCCTGAGAACCAGAGCAAAAGGCCAAGCGTTGCCTATACCGGGAGATGGTAGTGTGCATAGAGTGCCATCCTAGGCCACGCACGCTGCTGCAGGTTGTGGCTGTGTCTGCTTAGTTCGGCCTGGCAGGTTGAACCCAGGGCGCGAACATAGAGCCCACGAAAGCAAGGCCCAAGAGGCACCAGCTCTCCCGCAGCTCTTCTTCCCTGAGGCGAAAGAGCAAACGCCCAAAGCCTTCCTGAGAAAGGAGCGGCAAAGTGCGGATCGCGCCAAGCCCAAAGCCTCTGCGCGTGCATAGCAGGCTCTGCGAAATAAGAGTCGGTTCTGCGGGCTGCTGTTGCTGCTTGCCTTAACCTTGTATTCACAGCACAGTGGGAGAAACCCGCATAGAGCAAAAGCCTCTTTGATCCTGCATCCCCTCTGGGAAAGCACAGCATTCGCTGGGAAATCAGTGTTGGTTCTGTGGGATGCTGATGCTGCTTGCCTGAACATAGTCTCCGAAGCATGGTGGGAGAAACCCGTATGGAGCGAAATCCTCTTAGCCCGGGCATCCCCTCTGCCTGGGAGAGAAGCGTGGTTAAGCCCGTGGAAAGGGACACGTCTGTGACTGCACTCCCCAGTAGCATATCTGGGGAAGGCACAGCACACCGCCCTGGGAGGAGAGAAGGAGCCTTGGCCTTGCTGTCGGGAAACGGTCGTGAAGCAGGAGAGCCTGCCATGGCAGGAACAGCGGGCGGGTGGCAAGGCAAGTGTCACCACAGTCTTTGATGACACTTTTGAGTCAAGGCTCATCTACTCTACAGATGAGACTACACTGTAAAAATTTTAAAGGCAACATGTTTAAAGGCAACATCATGAATGAATATTTGGTGGTTGCTTGGGTTTTCTATTCATGGTATCAGATGAGTTTAAGGGAGCATAATCCAATAAAAAATTTAAACTTAATTTTAAAAAATAAGAAAAAAACACATTTTAATATCTTTGCTTTTGTGGTTCCTGCAAATGAAACTACAAGAAAGGGCTGAGAACATTTTCTTTTTTTCTGTTTGTTTTTCTTCAATTTGGACCTCCTCCTAGGTCTCTGATCTAAGAATGCTTACACAGACTCTGTAGTGCAGAAAGGACAAAATATCATATTACAAAATATTCTATTCCTATCCTTTTGTATATGCAGAACAATAAGTTAATATATGTGCTGCCAAAGGAGCACACCAGAGCAATAAGTTGAATGAAGATTGTACTGGGAAGATAAAACAGTTATTCCATAACATGAGTGGGTTTTGAATGGGACATGAAGGGCGGACTTGTGAGTTAGGAAATATATATATATATATATATATATATATATATAAAGACTTAATGAAGGTTTAATTAAAGCATAACAACTATGCTGTATTACTGAAATATATTAAAATGATGATATGGAAATACCTTGACTATTACTTAATATCTCACAGAGTAACATCAAATCACCTATTAATCCTTTCAACTAACAGCTGTTCCTCTTTGTTTCACTTTACATAACATGTGATGGATTGACATTTGTAGAAATAAGGGGGAAACATGGAAGAAAGTGAACAATTAGAAAGGATCAAAATACAGTAATAAATGAGGTAAATAACCAGTGAATATTTACTATAATGTAAATATATGCTGTTTCAATGCATGCACTGAGAATTTTCAGGAGTGAGAGCCAATGTAGAATATCTAGATGGTGTTATAGAAAATTCCATAAAACCCTTTGCTTTGGTTTAATACAGCCTGGTATAATATTTAGAAACCAGACTGTGTAATTTCTTTGAGCAGTTAAACATAGAAAAACATGGCTGAAATAATGATAAACACTTAAAATTACTTAAATTTTTGTTTATTTTTATCCTTTAAGGCCCATATTGTGTTCATAATGTCCCAAGTATTTCTGATTGTTAGAGAAAAGTAAATTTGAAAATTTCCATGGGGAGGGGAAATGGTATCTGTTTTTAAAACAAAACAAAACAAAACAAAATCACAGGGCACCTTTCCTATGGTTGTGAACTGCCCTTCCCTTACTGCTCAGTGCATTTTCATTAACACCCACTTCACAGTCCATAGGCAGCCATCTGTGTTCCCATCTTTAAGAAATTTTATCCTACAAGTCTTTTCTCATGACACTGTTGCCTATGACATAAATCAAACAGACATTCAACCTCTTGGAATGGAATCAGAAACCCACAAAGCTGACTGCTGTCAGGACTCATAAGGAAGGCAATTAATACATTTATTATTTAGGAGAGGAGTTGTTTGCTTTCCAAAAATCCATGCAGAGTTGGAATGTTATCCAGAGTGTATATCAAACTAACAAAGCTAAAATGTCTTTTTATCTCAGGTTCACCCATTTGACAATCATTATATTTTCTCCTTGATCTCTGGTTTGGTCAGCTACGCTAGTGTCAGAACACTTAATTCATTCAGTCAATCAACAAAGACCTATTGAGTACTAATTTTTTGTGGGTGGGATGAATAAAACAAATATCTGCCACAATGGAGCATATGATTTAGAGTTTAAAATTCATATTTGAATTACTTACATACCACCACATACATGAATTACATACTTACCACCACAAATGTAAACAACACTTTTAAAATGAAAAAGAAATTGATGATAATGATGTTAAGGAAAAGACCTTAATATTAAAAGCAATAAAATTGATATGTCTATTAGTAGAAATAAAAAATGGTCATATATTAACTAAAGTAAAATTTAGGGGTTCCTGGGTGACTCAATCGATTAAGCAGCTGCCTTTGGCTCAGGTCATGATCCCATGGTCCTGGGATTAAGACATGCATCGGGTCACTGCTGGGTAATAAGCCTGCCTCTCGATCTTCCTCTGCCTGCCACTCTGCCAACTTGAGATCTCTCTCTCTCTGTGAAATAAACAAAATCTTAAAAAAAAGATAAATATAAAGTAACACTTACTGAAGATTTGGGGACGGTGATGCCATCAAGATGGCAACATGGATGCATGGATGGCTCCTTATTTATTGCTAAAGGTAAATGTATAGTCAAAACCAGATTCTCCAATATTGTAATGGTGATATATAAATCATTTACTAGTCTAGTTTAAAAGTTAAAAAAAAACAAGCTTATTAAAAATAACTATAACTGCAAACATTTGTTATTAAAAGTATAATATAAAAATGATCTAAAATGTAAAAACATCAATAACCTGTTGTTACAGGAGAAGTATAAATTTTCTGTACACTATTAAAGTTCAGTTGTTTTCAACATAAAATGGAATGTTATAACTAACGTATTTTATATAAACTTAATGGTAAATATAAAAAAATATGTAGTAGATACACAAAAGATTTTGATAAAGAAGTTAAAACATACTGCCACAAAAAGTCATCAGATTACAAAGAGAACAATACAGGAAATAAAGAGCAGAGCATCTACAAAGGAGCAAACAATTAACAGAAACAAAACAGATAAACACTGGCGAAAGAAAAAAATTTTTTAAAAAAGGGAGGGGAAGGCAAGCCATAATACAATTAACTATAAGTAACAAACTGATTGTTTCTGGAGGGGAGATGGGCAGGGGAATGGGCTAAGTCAGTAATAATTATTAGGAGGTCACTTGTGATGAGCATTGAATGTTATATGTAAATGGAGAATTACTAAATTGTACTCCTGAAACTAATATTACACTATATATTAACTAAAATTTAAATAAATCATGAAATATAAAGAGAATGAAAGGCAATAGTTAAGTCTTTACCTATCAATAATTATTTTAAATGTAAGTGAATGGAATCATCCAGTTGGAAAACATAGAAAGGCTAGAATAGATTAAAAAAACAAACAAAAAACACAAGATCCAACAATATGTTGCATATAAAAGAATCACTTTAGCTTTAAGGACACACAAGGGCAGAGAGTAAAGGGATGGAAAAAGATATTCCAAGCTAATGATAACAAAAGAAAACAAGGGTAGCAATAACTATAACAGACAAAATAGGGTTTATATAAGCTAAAAATCACCACAGTCATTATACAATAAGAAAAGTGTCATCAATTCATCCATACAGTAATTGTAAATATGTACCTAATATTGAGCCCCATAAATATATAAAACAAATACTAACAAAACAAAAAGGAGAAATAAATAGCAATACAATAGTATCTGGGGACAATAATACCCCACTCTTACATATGGATAGATCATCCAGACAGAAAATCAATAAGAAAATAGTGAGCCAACTGGGTGGCTCAGTCAGTTAAGCCTTTGCCTTTGGCTCAGGTCGTGATCCCAGGGTCCTGAGATAGTCCCACATTGGGCTCCCTGCTCAGGAGGGAGTCTTCTCACTCTGTCTTTGCCCTTACCCCTTGCTCATTCTCTCCGCCCTGCTCTCTCTCAAACAAACAAACAAACAAAACAAAACAAACAAACAAACAAGAACTATGTCAAATGAACCTAACATATTTACAGGATATTCCGTCCAATAGTATCATAATAAATATTCTTCTCAAACACACGTGGAAAATTTTCTAGGATAGATCACATTTTAAACCACAAAACAAGAGTCCCCCCAAAATCAATAATATAGAAAGCATATAGAGTATATTTCCAGACAAAATAATATGAAACTAGAAATTAATACAGAAGGAAATTTGGAAAATTTACAAATACACAGACATACACATTTTTAAACAAACAAAAAATCAAAAAAAGAAGACAAAGTGGGAATAAAAATACATCTTGAGGAAAATAAAAAAATATATACCAAAAAATTATGAGAAGCAGCAAAGCAGTTATAAAAGGAAATTTTATAGCTATAAATTGTATATAAAAAAAGATTTCAAATAAAGAACTTAATATAACAGCTCAAAAAACTACAAAAAGAACAAAGTAAACTTAAAAGTAGCAAAAGGAAGGAAAAACATAAAAATTAGGGCAGAAATAAATGAAATATAGAATTAAAAAACTAGAAAATTTTTTAAAATGGTAAATAAAATTAGACTTGGTTATGATAAATAAAAAAAAGACAGCTAGACTACCTCAGAAAAAAGAGAGAAGACTCAATAAAATCAGAAATGAAAAAGGGGAGATTATAACTGATACCACAGAAATATAAAGGATAAAAGACAGTTAAATGCCAGCAAATCAAAAGCCTAGAGGAAATGGACAAATTCCTAGGCACATACAACCTATCAAGACTGAATCATAAGGACATGAAAAATGTGAACAGACCAATAAGGGGTAAGGAGATTGAATCCATAATAAAAACCTTCTAACAAATAAAAGTCCAGAATCAGATGATGTCCACAGTGAATTCTACCAAACATTTTAAGAAGAAATTATACAAACACTTTTAAAACCCTTCCCAAAAAGTTGAAGTGGTTGAAATACTCTGAGGCACATTTCAAATCAGCAACAAAAAGAACTACTGGATAATATCCCTGATAAATAAAAAATGTAAAAATTCTCTACAAAATGCTACAAAACTGAATTCACCAGCATATATCAGTAAATGTGATGCATTATATTGATAGAATGATCAATAAAAACTCATTAGATCAATTCAACATATGCAGAAAAGGCATTTGACAAAATTCAAAACCCTTTCATAATAAAAATACCCACCAAACTGGGTGGAGAAAGAATACACATCAACACAATAAAAACCACATATTCCATGGAAGGATTCAAGATGGCGGAGAAGTAGCAGGCTGAGACGACATCAGGTAGCAGGAGATCAGCTAGATAGCTTATCTAACCATTGCAAACACCTACAAGTCCAATGCGAGATCAAAGAGAAGGAGAGCAACAATTCTAGAAACAGAAAATTGATCACTTTCTGAAAGGTAGAACCGGCGGAAAAGTGAACCCAAAGAACGGGAAGGTAGACCGCGGGGGGAGGGGCCAGCTCCCAGCAAGAGGTGGAGCAACGGAGCAGAAAATCAGGACTTTTTAAAAGTCTGATCCAATGAGGGATATCAACTCAGAGGTTAAACCAGAGGGAAGCCCAAGTGGGGTCAGCATAGCCCCAGGTCCCTCAGGGTCACAGAAGGACCAGGGGTATCTGAGTGTCACAGAACTCACAGGTATTAGAGTGGGGAAGCCGGCTACAGAGACAAAGCTGAGGAGTGAGCTCTCAACCCAGGGTTACTTTGAACCAGGCATAGGCAGGGTGAGCTTGGAGTAGGGCCAAGGGCCAGGGAGACAGGAGTAATTGAGCTCTTTTCTCCAAGCACGGCCAGAGGCCAGGAAGATGAGAATGACCAAGGACATTTCTCCAAGTGCGAATGACAGAGTCCTTCTCTCCAAGCGTGGCCAGAGGCTGGGAAGATGGGAGTGATTAAACACTTTTCTCTGAGAGTGCACCTGGGAGCGGGGCCCTGAGTTCTCCACTCCTCTGGGCCGGATTGTGAGACCGCCATTATCATACCATCATCCAGAACTCTACAGAAAGCCTTCAGGGAACAAAAGCTCCCGGATTACTTAGCCCTATCCTAGGTAAGGGCAGGACAAATCCATCTTGGGCAAAGACACCTGAGAATCAATACAAAAGGCCCCTTCCCCAGAAGACCAACAAGAAACCCAGCCAAGAACTACTTCACTTACTAAGGAGAACAGTGGAATTCCAGAGGAGGAGAAAGCAAAACAAGGAATTCATGGCTTTCTCCCAATGATTCTTTAGTCTTGCAGTTATATATTTTTCTTTTTTCTTCTGCTAATTTTTTTTAACTTTTACCCTTTCCTCGTTTAATGATTTTTAAACTAGTTTATTTTTAAAATATCTTACAAAAAATAATCTATTTTGAACCTTCATTACTATATTCATATTTTATCCTCCATTGTATCTAACTATATATTTTTTTTACACATAGGGTTTTTTATTCTAAAAAATTTGGAGTATAACTTATCCTAATAGATCAAAATATACCCTAAATCTAGCTCCAAGATTGTTCTAGTGTCCAGCCTGAGAAAATTCTCTCCAGGTTATCTTTCTTTATTGTCCCAACCAACTTGCTCTATCAACTTATTTTTTAGAAATTAAATTATTACCCTCATTTTTATAGGTTTATTCCATCCCTTCATTGTGCCTACCCTTATATGTTTTTCATCCTTTAAAATCTTGGGAGGTAGTTTCTTCCAAGAGACCAAAATACTCCCAAAATTAAGTGAGTGACCCTGTTCTAGTCACAAGTCTAGTATATATATAATTTTTTTTCTTTGGTAATATTTTTTCCTTGTTTTCTTTTTTTTTTAACCTTTTTTTCCCCTAGAACTTCTTTTTTATCCCCTTTCGTTCTCCCACAACTTGGGGTCTCTTCCGATTTGGTTAAAGCACAATTTCCTGGGGTCTTTGCCACCCTTTTAGCATTTTATTTGCTTCTTTATATATTCTTATCTGCTCAAAATGACAAGGTAGAAAAACTCACCACAAGAAAAAGAACAAGAGGCAGTACCAAAGGCTAGGGACCTAATCAAAACAGACATTGATAATATGACAGAACTAGAGTTCAGAATGACAACTCTCAGGGTTCTAGCTGGGCTCGAAAAAGGCATGGAAGATATTAGAGAAACCCTCTCCAGAGAGATACAAGCCCTTTCTGGAGAAATAAAGGAACTAAAATCTAACCAAGTTGAAATCAAAAGAGCTATTAATGAGGTGCAATAAAAAATGGAAGTTCTTACTGCTAGTATAAATGAGGCAAAAGAATTAGTGATACAGAAGACCAAATGATGGAGAATAAAGAAGCTGAGCAAAAGAGAGACAAACAAATACTGGACCACGAGGAGAGAATTTGAGAGTTAAGTGAAACCATAAGACAACATGACATTAGAATAATTGGGATCCCAGGAGAAGAAGAAAGAGAGAGGGGAGCAGAAGGTATATTGGAGAGAATTTTTGTAGAGAATTTCCCTAATATGGCAAAGGGAACAAACATCAAAATCCAGGAGATGCAAAGAATGACCCTCAAAATCAATAAAAATTGGTCCACACCCCGTAACCTGATAGTAAAATTTACAACTGTTAACGACAATGAGAAAATCCTGAAAGCAGCCTGGGAGAAGAAGTCTGTATTGTACAACAGTAAAAACATTTGATTGGCAGCAGACTTATCCACAGAGACCTGGCAGGCCAGAAAGAACTGGCATGATATATTCAGAGTGTTAAGAGAGAAAAACATGCAGTCAAGAATACTATATACAGCTAGGCTATCATTGAAAATAGAAGGAGAGATTAAAAATGTACCTGGACAAACAAAAGCTGAAATAATTTGCAAACACCAAACCAACTCTCCAGGAAATACTGAAAGGGGTCCTCTAAGCAAAGAGAGAGCCTAAAAGTAGTAGATCAGAAAGGAACAGAAACAATATACAGTAACAGTCACATTATAGGCAATACAATGCCATTAAATTCATATCTCTCAATAGTTACCCTGAATGTAAATGGCCTAAATACACCAATTAAAAGACACAGGGTATCAGAATGGATAAAAAGCAAAACCCGTCAATATGCTGCCCAAGATACTCATCATAGAACCGCAGACACCCCCAGATTTAAAGAGAGGGGGTGGAAAACAATGTACCATGCTAATGGACATCAGAAGAAAGCTTGGGTGGCAATCCTTATATCAGATCAATTAGATTTTAAGCCAAAGACTATAATAAGAGATGAGGAAGGACACTATATCATACTCAAAGGGTCTGTCCAACAAGAAGACCTAACAATTTTAAATATCTATGTCCTTAACATGGGAGCAGCCAACTATATAAACCAATTAATAACAAAATCAAAGAAACATATCAACCATAATAAAATAATAGTAGGGGAATTTTACACTCTCCTCATTGAAATGGACAGATCATCCAAGCAACAGATCAACAAGGAAAAAGGCCTTAAATGACACACTGGACAAGATGGACATCACAGGTATGTTCAACACATTCCAACCCAAAATAACAGAATACACATTCTTCTCTAGTGCACATGGAACATTCTCCAGAATAGACCACGTCCTGGGTCATAAATCAGATCTCAACCATTATCAAAAGACTGGGATCATCCCCTGCATATTCTCAGACCACAATGCTCTGAAACTAGAACTCAATCACAAGAGGAATATTGGAAAAAACACAAATACATGGAGACTAAACTGCATCCTCTAAAAAATGAATTGGTCAACCAGGAAATTAAAGAAGAATTGAAAAAATTCATGGAAACAAATGATAATGAAAAAAAAGTGCTCAAGATGTGTGGGATAGAGAAAAGGCAGTCCTGAGAGAAAATATAAAGCTGTACAAGCCTTTCTCAAGAAACAAGAAAGATCTCAAATACACAACATAATCCTACACCTAAAGGAGTTGGAGAAAGAACAACAAAGAAAGCCTAAACCCAGCAAGAGAAGAGGAATAATAAAGATCAGAAAAGAAATCAATGAAATAGAAACCAACAAAACAAAACAAAACACTACCAACAAAAAAAACAATAGAACAAATTAATGAAAGTAGGAGCTGGTTCTTTGAAAGAATTAATAAGATTGATAAACCCCTTTCCAGACATATCTAAAAGAAAAGAGAAAGGACCCAAATAAATAAAATCATGAATGAAAGAGGAGAGATCACAACCAACACCAAAGAAATACAAACAATTATAAGAACATACTATGAGCAACTCTACGCCAACAAATTCAAAAATCTGGAAGAAATGGATACATTCCTAGAGACATATAAACTACCACAACTGAACCAGGAAGAAATAGAAAACCTGAACAGACCCATAACCAGTTCGGAGATTGAAACACTCATCAAAAATCTCCAAACAAACAAAAGCCCCGGGCCAGATGGCTTCCCAGGGGAATTCTACCAAACTTTTAAAGAAGAATTAATTCCTATTCTCCTGAAACGGTTCCCAAAAAATAGAAATGGAAGGAAAACTTCCAAACTCTTTTTTTCTGAGGCCAGCATCACCTTGATCCCCAAACCAGACAAGGATCCCATCAATAAAGAGAACTTCAGACCAATATCCTTGATGAACACAGATGCGAAAATTCTCACCAAAATACTAGCCAAACGGATTCAACAGTACATTAAAAGGATTATTCACCACGACCAAGTGGGATTTATTCCAAGGCTACAAGGTTGGTTCAGCATCTGCAAATCAATCAATGTGATACAACACATTAATAAAAGAAAGAACAAAAACCACATGATATTCTCCATAGATGCTGAAAAGCATTTGACAAAGTGCAGTATCCTTTCCTGATTAAAACTTTCAAAGTGTAGGGATAGAGGGCACATATTATCAATATTATCAAAGCCATCTATGAAAAACCCACTGCAAATACCATTCTCAATGGAGAAAAACTCAATCCTTTTCTGCTGCTGTCAGGAACATGGCAGGGATGTCCGTTATCATGACACTGCTGTTGAACATCGTACTAGAAGTCCTAGCCTCAGCAATCAGACAACAAAAAGAAATTAAAGGCATCCAAATTTTTCCAGTTGGCAAAAGAGAAGTCAAAATATCACTGTTTGCAGATGATATGATACTGTATGTGGAAAACTTAAAGGACTCCACTCCAAATCTGCTCTAACTTGTATAGGAATTCTGTAAAGTGTCAGGATATAAAATCAATGCACAGAAATTGGTTGCATTTTTTTTATACCAACAACACAGAAGAAATAGAAATTCAGGAGTGAATCCCATTTACAATTGCACCCCAAACCCTAAGATACCTAGGAATAAACCTAACCAAAGAGACAAAGAATTTATACTCAGACGACTCTAAAGTGCTCATGAAAGAAATTGAAGAAGACACAAAGAAATGGAAATATGTTCAATGCTCCTGTATTGGAAGAACAAATATTGTGAAAATGTCTATGCTACCTAAAGCAATCTACACATTTAATGCAATCCCTATCAAAATCCCATCCATTTTTTTCAAAGAAATGGGACAAATAATCCTAAAGTTTATATGGAACCAGAAAATACCTCGAGTAGCCAGAGGAATATTGAAAAAGAAAGCCAAAGTTGTTGGCATCACAATTCCAGACTTCAAGCTCTATTACAAAGTTGTCATCATCAAGATAGTAGGGAACTGTCACAAAAACAGACATAGATCAATGGAACAGAATAGAGAGCCCAGAAATACACCCTCAACTCTATGGTCAACTAATCTTCAACAAAACAGGAAGGAATGTCCAATGGAAAAAAGACAGCCTCTTCAACAAAAGGTGTTGGGAAAATGGAACAGCCACATGCAGAATAATAAAATTGGACCATTTCCTTACACCATACATGAAAATAGACTGGAAATGGATGAAGAAGCATAATGTGAGAAAGGAATCCATCAAAATCCTTGAGGAGAGAACAGGTAGCAACCTCTTTGACCTCAGCAGCAGCAACTTCTTCATAGGAACATCGCCAAAGGCAAGGGAAGCAAGGGCAAAAATGAACTATTGGGATTTCATCAGATCAAAAAGCTTTTACACAGCAAAGGAAACAGTTAACAAAGCCAAAAGATAACTGTCAGAATGGGAGAAGATATTTGCAAATGACATACCAGATAAAGGGCCAGTATCCAAAATCTATAAAGAGCTTATCAAACTCAACACCCTAAGAACAAATAATCCAATGAAGAAATGGGCAGAGGACATGAACAAACATTTCTGCAAAGAATACATCCAAATGGCCAACAGACACATGAAAAAATGCTCCACATCACTCGGCATCAGGGAAATACAAATCAAAACCAGAATGAGATACCACCTCACACCAGTCAGAATGGCTAAAAGAAACAAGTCAGTCAATGACAGATGCTGGCGAGGATGTGGAGAAAGGGGAACCCTCCTACACTCTACGTGGGAATGCAAGCTGGTGCAACCACTCTGGAAAACAGCGTGGAGGTTCCTCAAAAAGCTGAAAATTGAACTACCCTATGACCCAGTGATTGTATTACTGGGATATACCCTAAATATACAAACGTGGCATTCTGAAAGGGGCACATGCACCCAAATGTTTATAGCAGCAATGTCCACAATAGTTAAACTATGAAAAGAATCTGAATGTCCTTCAACAGATGAATCAATAAATAAGATGTAGTATATATGTGCAATGGAATACTATGCAGCCATCAAAAGTAATGAAATCCTGCTATTTGTGATGACGTGGATGAATCTAGAGGGCATTATGCTTGGCGAAATGAATCAATCTGAGAAAGACAACTATCATATGATCTCCCTGATATGATGAAGTGGAGATGCAATATAGGCGGTTTGGGGGGTATGAAAAGAAAAATAAAAGAAGATGGGATTGGGAGGGACACAAACCATAAAAGACTGAATCTCACAAAAGAGACTGAGGGTTGTTGGGGGGAGGTGTGTTGGGAGAGGATGGTGGGGGTATGGACATTGGGGAGGGTATGTGCCATGGTGAGTGCTGTGAAATGTGTAAACCTGGTGATTCACAGACCTGTACCCCTAGGGATAAAAACACATTATATGTTTATAAAAAAATTTAAAAAATCCATTAAAAAAACACATATTGCAAGCCCAGAGCTAATCTCATATTCAATCAAAAAAGTTTGATAGTTTTCCCCTTAAAGATCAGAAACAAGACAAGTGTGTCCACTTTCACTACTCTCATTTGACATAGTACTGGATGTCCTAGCCAGAGAAGCAAGGAGCACAAAGAAATAAAAGACTCCAAAAAAAAGGAAGAAGCAAAATTTTCTTTTTTTGGATAACATGAACTTACATGTAAAAAAATCCTAAAAACTTCACAAAAAAATTTGAATGAACAAATTTAGTTAAGCTGCCAAATAGAAGATCAATATATAAAAGACAAGAATTTTTTTGTTTTGTTTTGTTTTTAATATGGATTGCTTCCCAGTTTTTCATGTCATCCTTGTTCAGTGATCACGGTAATCTTCTCTGCATCATTCCAATTTTAGTATATGTGCTGCCAAAGTAAGCACAAGACAGGAGCATTTTAACACTCTAATGATGAACTATCTGAAAAAATAAAGAAAACAATCTAATTCACAATAGCAACAAAAATAATAAAATCTTAGGAAAAGATTTAACTAAGAAGATGAAAGATCTGTACCCCATAAACTATGACAGTGATAAAGAAATTGAAGGAGATACAAATGGAAAGATAGCCCATATTTATGAACGGTAAGAATTAACATTGTTAAAATGTCCATACTACCGGAATCCATCTGTAAATTCAATTCCTATCAAAAATCCAAATTTAGGGGCACCTGGGTGGCTCAGTGGGTTGAGCCGCTGCCTTCGGCTCAGGTCATGATCCCAGGGTCCTGGGATCGAGCCCTGCATCAGGCTCTCTGCTCAGCAGGGAGCCTGCTTCCTCTTCTCTCTCTGCCTGCCTCTCTGCCTGCTTGTCATCTCTCTCTGTCAAATAAATAAATAAAAAATATTTTTAAAAAATCCAATATTATTTTTTTACAGTAGTAAGTAAAGAATCCTAAATATATAAGAGACCATAAAAGACAACAAATAATCAAAGCAGTTTTGAGAAAGAATGAAGAAGAGAAATTACACTTCTTGATTTGAAATTATATTACAAAGCCCCCATGCTCAAAACAATAAAGTATACTGGCATAAAAACAGACCAATAAAGAAGCAGAACAGAATTGAGAGTCCAGAAATAAATCCTTTCATACAGTCACCTAATATTTGACAGGGGCCAACATATGTAATGGGTAAAGATAGTCTGTTCAATAAATGATATTTAAAACTGAAGAGTCACATAAAACAGTATGAAACTGGAGCCTTATATCACTCATAAATCTTAACTTGAAATAGATTAAAGACTTAAATGTGATGCATGAAACTAAATTTCCTAAAGGAAAACATAGGAAAAATTCTCCTTGACATTGGTCTTGCCAATAGTTTTTTGGATACCAGACCAAAAACACAAGCAAAAAACACAAAAATAAATAAATGATATTACATCAAACTAAAGTTTCTGCATTGCCAAAAAAAAAAAAAAAAAACAGAGAGAGAGAGACAGAGAATAAAAACACAATCCACAGAATGGAAGAAAATACTTACAAATCTTATATCTGAAAACAGGTTAATAACCAACAGATACAAATAAAAATATATATAATTTAAAAAATAGCAAAAGGATCTCAATAGACTTTTTTTCAAAAAAGTTATAAAAATGACCAACAGGAGCATTAAAAAGTGCTCAACGTAAAAACTCAGGGCAAAGTCATTATGTTGTTGTTGTTTACCTCTGGAAAACACAGCAAGATATTACTACCTATTAGAATATATACTACCAAAAAATTAAAACTAACAAATTTTGGTAAATATTGGGGAAAATGGGGAACTTATGCACTGTGATAGGGATATAAATTTGTGTGGAAAACAGTATGGAGTTTATTCATGTTATTAAAAGTAAAATTACCATATGATTCAGTAATCCCACTTCTAGGTATATATCTAAAGGAAACGAAGTCACTATTCGAAGACGTATCTGCACTCTTTTTTTTTTTAAAGATTATATTTATTTATTTGACAGACAGAGATCACAAGTAGGCAGAGAGGCAGGCAGATAGAGAGGAGGAAGCAGGCTCCCTGCTGAGCAGAGAGCCTGATGTGGGACTCGATCCCAGGACCCTGGGATCATGACCTGAGCCGAAGGCAGCGGCTTAACCCACTGAGCCACCCAGGCGCCCCCATATCTGCACTAGTATGTTCATTATAAAATTATTAACTCTAAGAAAGAGATGGAAATAACTTCAGTATCCATTAATGGATGAATGAATAAAATAAGAATGGTAAATATATACTATGGAATACTACTTAACCATGAAAAATTAAGAAATACTGCCATTTACAACAGCATGGATGGATCTTGAAGGTATTATACTAAGTGAAATATTTCAAAGATTATATATATATATATATATATATTTAATTTATGTATTATGATATCCCTTACATACAGAATCTGAAGAAAAGGCAAACTAATGGAAACTTAGAGTTGAGTTGACAAGGGGTGAACCTGGGGTGGAGTAAGGTGGTCAAAGTGTACAAACTTGCAACTATAATATGAAAAAGTTCTGGGAATCTAATGTACAACATGATGATCATAGATAATAATATATACATACTTTTTTATTGTGCTTCCCTTTATTAAACTTTGTATATATCACATTCTTACAAGTTGAAAGTTTATAGGATTCTTGTATAAAATAGGTCTGCTGCCTCCATTTTTCTAACAACATTTGTTCATTTTGTGTCTCTCTGTCACATGTTGGTAATTCTTGCAATATTTCAAGTTTTTTCATTATTATTGTATTTGTTATGGTGACCTGTGATCAGTAATTATGACCCACTAACTACTCAGAACTAGTTTACTTAAGGTATATACATTGTTTTTCTTTAAAGACATAATGCTTTTGAACAGTACAGTATAGTGTTTATTTTTTATACGCACTGGGAAACCAAAAAATAATAATAATTTGACTTAGTTTATGGAGATAATCGCTTTATTGAGGTGCTATGGAACAAAACCCACAAGACCTCTGAAGTTTATCTCTACTGTACTATATACATAAAAGTTGCTAAGAGAGTAGATCTTAAAATTCCTTACGATACATGCATAAAAACAGTGGCAACTATATGAGATAGTAGATGTATTAACATTTTTATGTAGATTATATTGCAATACAGATGTATACCAATTTATGAAATTGTACAAAATTTACACAATGTTAAGTTTGCAATGTTATAAGAAATCATTTCTTAAATTTACAAATTATAATATGTCGATTATTTTTCAATAAAGCTGGAAAAAACTTTTTGTAGAATTAATCTATTTTTCAAAAAAGGAAGTAAGGAAGTAGAAACTGCAACTAACTCTGAAATAATAGAATATAAAATCCATTTTAGTTATATACACTGTGACAAAAACTATTGCTTAGTTTACAATGAAGGAATACTTATGAAGCATGAAGGATGGTCTATAAATAAGGCTGAAAGAGCTCATTTTTAAGGTTTAAATTTAAAATCTTCTTTTGAGATACTAAACTGACCACCCAGTTTTCCAAACATAAATGTCTTAACTGCATGAATTTATTTCATACAACTCTATAATCTAGTTTCATAAGAAAGCAGCATGCAAATTTTGAATAAGACAGACTTGCTTAAGTTTCTTTACGTTCAACAGTAAAGGATACTTCCCTAAAAATAAATAGAAGAAAAATCAGCATATTTATCATGATAATTATTATTCATAATGAGATTCATATTGAATTAGGGAATATATATCCTCGGGGGGGGTAAAGTAAAATGAAATTTATTTTGGTAAATGTGTCTATGAATAGTCAATACAATGCCTCAATATAAATGAATATTATCATTTTGAACAATTTAATTACTATTATTAGAATTATTATAAGTATAAAAATAGCTATCATTTTAGCATGGAATATGAGACTCTCATGCTCCATGCTTCATTACAGCCACACAACAACTCTGCATAATAAGTATTATTATCATGATCTCATGGGTGAAAAAACTGAGTCTAACACATTTAGATAACTGGTTTATGATTACATGGCTAGTAAAGATGCATCACACTAATTGAGGCTTTATGATTTCAGAATTGTACTCTTTCCACTGCACATTCTATTACTCTGTAAATACTTGGCTTGTTTTCATTTAGTTCTTCAATTTTATTCGTGTGGTGATGGCTTAAAGCTTCATTTAAAGGAAGCTTAAAAAATTCATTTAACCAAAAGCTCCCAAGAATTAAAAATGTCATGGATCTAATGTAGACATGGATATCATTAGTTAATGGGTAACTATATATTTTCCACTCTAGTGAGATAACAGAGTATTTTTCTAAGTTTTAGTCTCTGAGTGTTAAAAAGGACTTTGTTAAAATAGAAATATTTAGACAAAGGTGATCAAAAGTCTAGATCAGGTCGCCTTAAGAGAAATATTAGGAAACTGAGGAAACCAATGGAGATTTGAACACTGAGCTATGATATAATGAATGGTTTAAAGTATTTAGTAGAGTATAGAAAAGCCATTTAAAGCCTGGTCTTAGCCTAGCATTGCAGCTTCTGGGATATCTATCTATCATCAATCTAACTATCTATCTAACTAGATATAAATTTGAAAACTTTTTTAATTTAAGATTTTGAGAAATAGAACATAATCAGCACCATGGAAGATCTCTTTATGATAACAACCTAGCCCCTACTCCCAGTTTGTTAATATTCTCTTATTTAATGTAACATTGTGCAAATATACCACTACTGATCTGCCGTTATGAATGAAATAACTATAATCATCTGTTTGCATATCCTGGTGAAAATATTCATTTAGTTCCATGTTGTATTTCTAGGAATGGACCAATTTTTTTTATTTTTATTGTTAAGTTTTCTAAATATTGTCCAACTTACCTCAAATGTTTTTATTATGGGCACTGTCATTCTTTCACATTCTTGCAAGACATTTTTACTGTTGCCCAATATGGTAAGTGTGTAATAGTATGCCATTCTAGGTTTTAATTTAATTTTAATTTAATTTAATTTAATTCCAGATTCATAATAAAGATAAGCAGTTTTTATATATGAACGGCCATTTGGATTACCCTTTCTGTAAAGTACATGCTCAAATCTTTTGATATCTTAACATTTTGTCATACTGACTTCTTTAATAGTAGATTTTCTGAATGAACTTTTAGCTGTGTAGGTCTTCTCTATTTTATTTTGAACTTGTTTTCATTTCAAAATCTTTATATGTATTTCCATAATCTGCTTTTATTTTGCTTTGTCTATTATCTATATATTTATATATTTATTTATTTATTAGCAAGCAAGAGAGAGCGAGCGAGCGAGAGCGCAGGGAGGGATAGAAAAAGAAGAGAAAAGAATCTTAAGCAGGCTCCAGACTCAGCACAGAGCCCAACTCTGGGCTCTATTTCACAACCCTGACATCATGACCTGAGCCAAAATGAAAGAAATAAAATAAAATTAAGGTGTTAAAAAAAAAGGAAAAAGAATTGGAGGTTTAATTAAGCGAACCACCCAGGCACCACTGTGGTATCTTAAATTAGCTGTCATATCTTTAAAGTTCTAGAGTATCCATTTGGTTCATTTATAAAATCTTTCTCAATATCATTTTTAGTGTCAGTTTTTTGTTCAATTTGCTTCCCCTCTCATTTCTTTGAGCAGAGTAATCAAGCCATTTTACAATCTTTATTGATCATTTTAATATCATACTTAATCCCATTTTGTCTATCAAATCTTGTTAATGGTTTTTCTTTGTGTGCTTTGTTACATTTTGCTATGTTCAAGACATTATATTTGAAACTCTTATTGAGTAGGGATAATTAAGAGCTATAATAATGGTATGGTCCTCCTTGGCAGGATTTTCTATTATATCTGAGACTCTACAAGACAATCATACTCCAAATTCAGTGACTGACTTTCTCAGTTTACACAGAAGGCAAGGTAGGCTCTAGTCTTATTTCTGCTTCTCCTTGTGCTTTGGGGATCTCAACTTAAATTTGGGTTGTACCAAAGTCCTCAAACTTGATTGCTGCTGGATTTTGAATTTTGTTTTTCTAGTATCAAGAGTCTATTAAAAACACAGCTCAGTGTGTTTTAGCAGTTTCAAATGCTCTCATAGATAAAATGGCTTCAGGGCATATATCTCCAGGCTCTCATTGTATTTCGTATTTTGGCCCAGTAATCCCTCACTTATTTTTATAATCATTCTGATATTTTTAACTTTAAAAGCTATTTTGTCTGGATTTTTAGTTGTCTTAAGTAGGAGTTTTTAGATCACCATTACTAGAAGCAACAACAAATATACATGAAAATATCTGCAGAAGTTTATCACATCTTTATGGCTTTGAACTTCTATAAGCTGAGGCATCCTTCTCTAATCACTTAGGCAAACTCCAATTTTCCCTTTAAAACAACACAAGAATTGCTTCATTTAAGAACATGTTCAGGGATGACTCTTCCCCACTGTTCTTACCAACATTCCCACACACTCTTTGCTACCCACACCTTGTTTATGATCTTTTTTTAGGTATATCAGCGTCAACAGGATTTTGCTCTATTGTATTTTTGTCCTTTAGAGCTTTAATTAAATATTAATTCCATAGAAAGTCTGTCCCTTTTCTTTCAAACCTGGGTTAGTTATTTCTTCTCATCCTTTGTCAGAAGTTACTTTATTAGAGAAACTTATAGCTGTATTGTGACTTTGGAGCCTTTACAGTTTTTTGACTGGAAAAATCACCCACCCCTGAGATCTTTACACAGCTTCATAGCTGATATTATTCAGAAATCTGTTCTAAACAGATTTTTAAGGGAGTCCTTTTTGGACCACTCAGTTAAAAAACCTCTTCTCAATCACTGCTCTTTTTAAAATGTGCTTATTTAGTTCAAATATGCATCACTATTAAAGAAAAAACCAGTACAATTTTTTTGAAGTTGGCTTACCTATTATCTATCTCTCCCATTAAAATGATTCCTCTGTTGATGGGCATCTAGGTTCTTTCCATAGTTTTGCTATTGTGGATATTGCTGCTATAAACATTCGGGTGCACGTGCCCCTTTGGATCACTACATCTGTATCTTTAGGGTAAATACCCAGTAGTGCTATTGCTGGGTCATAGGGCAGTTCTATTTTCACCATTTTGAGGAACCTCCATGCTGTTTTCCAGAGTGGCTGCACCAGCTTGAATTCCCAGCAACAGTGTAGGAGGGTTCCCCTTTCTCCGCATCCTCGCCAGCATCTGTTATTTCCTGACTTGTTGATTTTAGCCATTCTGACTGGTGTGAGGTGATACCTCATTGTGGTTTTGATCTGTATTTCCCTGATGCACAGTGATATGGAGCACTTTTTCATGTGTCTGTTGGACATCTGGATGTCTTCTTTGCAGAAATGTCTGTTCATGTCCTCTGCCCATTTCTTGATTGGATTATTTGTTCTTTGGGTGTTGAGTTTGCTAAGTTCTTTATAGATTTTGGACATTAGTCCTTTATCTGATATGTCATTTGCAAATATCTTCTCCCATTCTGTCAGTTGTCTTTTGATTTTGTTAACAGTTTCCTTTGCTGTGCAAAAGCTTTTGATCTTGATGAAATCCCAAGAGTTCATTTTTGCCCTTGCTTCCCTTGCCTTTGGCATTGTTCCTAGGAAGATGTTGCTGCAGCTGAGGTCGAAGAGGTTCCTGCCTGTGTTCTCCTCAAGGATTTAATGGATTCCTTTCGCACATTGAGGTCCTTCATCCATTTTGAGTCTATTTTCGTGTGTGGTGTAAGGAAATGGTCCAATTTCATTTTTCTGCATGTGGCTGTCCAATTTTCCCAGCACCATTTATTGAAGAGGCTGTCTTTTTCCATTGGACATTCTTTCCTGCTTTGTCGAAGATGAGTTGACCATAGAGTTGAGGGTCTATTTCTGGGCTCTCTATTCTGTTCCATTGATCTATGTGTCTGTTTTTGTGCCAGTACCATGCTGTCTTGATGATGACAGCTGTGTAATAGAGCTTGAAGTCCAGAATTGTGATGCCACCAACTTTGGCTTTCTTTTTCAATATCCCTTTGGCTATTCGAGGTCTTTTCTGGTTCCATATAAATTGTAGAATTATTTGTTCCATTTCTTTGAAAAAGATGGATGGTACTTTGATAGGAATTGCATTGTGTAGATTGCTTTAGGTAGCATAGACATTGATCAAGAAGATGTGGTATATATACACAATGTAATACTATGAAGCCATCAAAAGAAATGAAATCTTGCCATTTGTGACAACATGGATGGAACTAGAGCATATCATGCTTAGCGAAATAAGTCAAGCAGAGAAAGACAACTATCATATGATCTCCCTGATATGAGGAAGTGGTGATGCAACATGGGGGCTTAAGTGGGTAGAAGAAGAATCAATGAAACAAGATGGAATTGGGAGGGAGACAAACCATAAGTGACTCTTAATCTCACAAAACAAACTGAGGGTGGCTGGGGGGAGGGAGGTTGGGAGAAGGGGGTGGGATTATGGACATTGGGGAGGGTATGTGCTTTGGTGAGTGCTGTGAAGTGTGTAAACCTGGTGATTCACAGACCTGTATCCCTGAAGATAAAAATATATGTTTATAAAAAAATAAAAAATTAAAATGATTCCTCTGGTCTGGGGTTTTGTTGTGCTCATCTTAGGCCAGGCACTCAATAAATTTTCTATGAATGATTGAATTGTTTGACTCCCTTGCTAGATTCTCAACTTCATGAGGCCAAGGATTGTTCTATTCAGTCCTTCTTTATCCTCAATGTCTGTTATATTGCAGTCACTTACGTGACTAATGGGAAAAATCACAGAAAGAAATAGTTAAAACTACAGAAAAACCCTGTAGGTTCAATAACACAAAGCTTTCTAAAATTATTTAGCTCAGGAATTGAATACTGACTGCACTTTTGATTATTTTTTAAATGATATTGAATTTAATTTAAATGGAAATACTTGAATGGTAGAATAATAAAAAAATTATAAAAGGAACTTGTTCCTTAAAGTAAGAATTATATAGGACTTGCTTTCAGTAACATAGACATTTTCACAATATTTATTCTTCCAATCCAGGAGCATGGAACATTTTTCCATTTCTTTGTGTCTTCCTCGATTTCTTTCATGAGTACTTTATAGTTTTCTGAGTATAGATTCTTAGCCTCTTTGGTTAGGTTTATTCCTAGGTATCTTATGGTTTGGGGTGCAATTGTAAATGGAATGGACTCCTTAATTTCTCTTTCTTCTGTCTTGTTGTTGGTGTAGAGAAATGCATTGATTTTATATCCTGACACTTTACTGAATTCCTGTACGAGTTCTAGCAGTTTTGGAGTGGAGTTTTTTGGGTTTTCCACATATAGTATCATATCATCTGCGAAGAGTGATAGTTTGACTTCTTCTTTGCCGATTTGGATGCCTTTAATTTCCTTTTGTCTGATTGCTGAGGCTAGGACTTCTAGTACTATGTTGAATAGCAGTGGTGATAATGGGCATTCCTGCCGTGTTCCTGACCTTAACGGAAAAGCTTTCAGTTTTTCTCCACATTGAGAATGATATTTGCGGTGTGTTTTTCTTAGATGGCTTTGATGATATTGAGGTATATGCCCTCTATCCCTACAATCTGAAGTGTTTTGATCAGGAAGGGGTGCTGTACTTTGTCAAATGCTTTTTCAGCATCTATTGAGAGTATCATATGGTTCTGGTTCTTTCTTTTATTGATGTGTTGTATCACATTGACTGATTTGCGGATGTTGAACCAACCTTGCAGCCCTGGAATAAATCCCACTTGGTCGTGGTGAAGAATCCTTTAAATGTACTGTTGAATCCGATTGGCTAGTATTTTGGTGAGAATTTTCGCATCTGTGTTCATCAAGGATATTGGTCTATAGCTCCCTTTTTTGATGGGATCCTTGTCTGGTTTGGGGATCAAGGTGATGCTGGCCTCATAAAATGAGTTTGGAAGTTTTCCTTCCATTTCTATTTTTTGGAACAGTTTCAGGAGAATAGGAATTAGTTCTTCTTTAAATGTTTGGTAGGATTCCCTGGGAAACCGTCTGGCCCTGGGCTTTGGTTTGTTTGCAGATTTTTAACGACTGTTTCAATCTCCTTACTGGTTATGGGTCAGTTCAGGATTTCTATTTCTTCCTGGTTCAGTTGTGGTAGTTTATATGTTTCTAGGAATGCATCCATTTCTTCCAGATTGTCAAATTTGTTGGCGTAGAGTTGCTCATAGTGTGTTCTTATAATAGTTTGTATTTCTTTAGTGTTAGTTGTGATCTCTCCATTTTAATTCATGATTTTATTTATTTGAGTCCTTTCTCTTTTCTTTTTGATAAGTCTGGCCAGGGGCTTATCAATTTTATTAATTCTTTCAAAGAACCAGCTCCTAGTTTCGTTGATTGCTCTATTGTTTTTTTTGGTTTCTATTTCATTGATTTCGGCTCTGATCTTTATGATTTCTCTTCTCCTGCTGGGCTTAGGGTTTCTTTGAAGTGTGTAAACCTGGAGATTCACAGACCTGTACCCCTGTGGATAAAAAAATATGTTTATAAAAAAATTTTAAAAAAGAATTATATAGGGCATCTCTTCTAGAAGCAAAATTTTCAAATGTCAAGAAGGAGAAGTAAGAGTGTGAAATGTACTTCAATGCTCTTTTCTTTATATTCAGCAAACAGTTACATTCACACCTTTCCAATTTTTTCAACTCTTTTGACAAAGCCCTCAGAGTGGTTATTGCTGATGACAACCATCACAGCCTAACAGGAGAAATTTTATAAAGAAAAATAATAGCATGTTTTTCCCAAATTGTTAAGCATATGGTGAAACTCTGTCGGATTCAAAGGAGGAATGTACAATTCCATGCTCTATATAATAATAACTTATCTTAATAGTGACTTTGCAATTTTTTAGATATATCCATTTACTGAAACCGCTAACAAATAATCAAAAATTTAAAAATTATAGGGGTTCGAGACAGGAATTATCTAATCTAAAATAGCACATGTTCACAGAATACACAACACATATCCCAAGTACTACTATAGGTTTCAAGTAATAGTCAAAACAATAGTAAAAATGATTCAGATCCTACCAGTCAAATCATAAATGGGACCTTAATTGTAAATCCTTATCTTTAGTTCAAAGCAGGTAATTGGGTGCTGAAGATACATTATAGACCTAATATGTTATAGAATTCCTCTGAATGAGTCATTTATTCCATCACTTTTCCTTCACAGATGCTGACCCATGTTTTGGTTCCTGGAAATAGCTGCTACCCTGTCATACTTCTTAAAAGCACATATATTGATAACTCTACTCATTTCTCCATCCCTCTGTGACTGTCACTGTGTTAAAATGTGGAGCCAGCTGACTCACTTGTGGTGGTAACTTGTAGAAATAATAAAGTAGAGAGTTTGCAAAGTATTTTGTTATTTCTAAAAATGCAAAAACCAAATTACATTGAAATCATAAGGGGTGTTTCAGGGAGAGCTGTAGGATGTTGCTTCTTGTGTAATCCACAGAGATTAGCTCCAACACATATTTAAACTCTCCTCTAGGAGCAACCTCAGCGGTAAAGCAAGAAGATAAACAGATGTATACACACCCTGGCACAAAATTTTCACTTATGTTTGGCTTCCTAGTCTCCTCGTGTTACTTATTTATCTTAACTTCTCTCTGAAATCAGGGAACACAGAATCTCAATCAGTTGACATTTTTCTACTGAATTACCCAATAGTCTGATCATACCCCTAAGACTTTTTTAAATTAGTTCACTCATAATCCCAAATCTGCTTTGCCTCCTCAGCTCAGTACACTGTAATTTGATTTCAAAATGAGGACAGTTGTCAGTAATGCCACATTCATTAATCTATTTTACAATTCCATGTACTTAGAACTATGAAAATATGTTAATAACATCCATTCCAATAAGCCACCCTAAATTTATTATCATGAAACAAGACCTCAAAAAAGAGAATTCAAAATCATCCATGTATTTGCAATTTATTGCAATAAAGCCTTTATCAATAGACTTCCCTGTGCACATGGTGGTCAAATTGCTGGTGAAAGCCAGCCAGATCTATTACAAGCTTTCTCATGGCTTCTAGGTACCCCAAGTGAGCCTTTATTGATACTGGGAAGGAATAAAGCAGAGAAGGGATAAACAGTGATGTAAGAATTGGCTAGACAAAAGTAATGACTCTCATTACAAAGTGAGTATTTTAAAGCAAAAGAGCCTGTTGGGAATATTGTTTTATAAAATAGTGGTATTTTTTTACTAACTTTTTAAAATTCAATTAGTTAACATATAGTGTACCATTAGTTTCAAATGTAGATTTCAGTTATTCATCCATAGCATATAATAGCTAATGCTAAGTACTTACTGTTATAGCTTCTTGAAAGCAGAATTTTAACCCACTGAGCCACCCAGGCGCCCTTGAAAGCAGAATTTTAGATCATATTTTCTGATTACTTCCATGTAGTACAACACTTTTCTGCTAGCAACCTTCAACACATACTGTTTGTTCGAGGAATTTCTTTAATAATAAATAAATAGGAATTTATTTAAATTTATAAATATATAAAATAAATAGGAATTTATTTAAATTGATTTAAATATTGCATGCTGTTTCATTGTTCATAAATAAGGTGATGATAGTATAGCCATTAGTTGGTAACACTGATATATCACTTTCTTTTTACTTCTCAGTGCATTCTCTTTACACAAAATAGATACATATTTTAAAAGAATCTGAATCTGTGGCAAACTTTTAAAAAAACCCTAAACAATAAAGTTTATCATTTTAAGTAATCTCAATTATCGTCCTCAATTGTGATAGTATATCCTTCTATCTAGGCCAGATATTGTATGAGTGATTTGAAGAGACATACTTTTCTAAATTTCACTTTTCTCATCTGCAAAATGCTGATCATTATCCTACAATAAAATACACTTACAATTTTTTGATGAGAATTTATTTATTTATTTTAAGATTTAATTTATTTATCAGAGAGAGTGGGCGAGAGCACAAGCACAGGCAGACAGAATGGCAGGCAGAGGCAGAGGGAGAAGCAGGCTCCCGGCCGAGCAAGGAGCCTGATGCGGGACTCAGTCCCAGGACGCTGGGATCATGACCTGAGCCAAAGGCAGCTGCTTAACCAACTGAGCCACCCAGGCGTCCCTTTTGATGAAAATTTAATCTGTATAAACAATATATTTGCTGTAATGCGTGGTTCATGGAAAACATCTTATTTAATTATAAGCAACAACAGTATTAGAAATTAAGTAAATGTGTCTATAATATTTAAAGTTTTAACACATAATTCCAGTGCTTTGCCTTATTTTCTCAAATCCCTTTACCATTTTCACTGACAGAGTCAAATGTACTTTTTCTACTAGTAGCCAGCTCTTTGTCTTTTGTCAGATAAATGCACTTGTGAATTATTTATAATAGAGATATTAGCAATAATAATAATAATAATAATAATAAATAGCAATGAAAATGTTAAAAAAAGTATTCTTAACTAATTAGGGTTCTTAGGCATCAATTAGAGGAACCACCTCTGGCAAGCAAATTAATCTACAAAACATTCCCAGAATTAACAATCAATCAGATACAGGGTTGTCCGTAGACTGAAAGTTGAAGCAAAAGGACTAGGTTTGGAAAATAGGTAGGACAGTGAAAAAAATGATCAAATTTTTGGGCAAAATAAATTCTTAGGTGTCCTTTCAATGGAGTCCTGGGCATTATGTAGCAGAAACTCTGGAGATTATCTCAATCCATTGGAGTCACACCGTTTATTAGCTTGCTATTGACAAAGTGCCCAGCCTGTGTCTGTTTTCCACTACTGTCAGGGTTCTAGAAGTTCACGCACTGCCCACCACTGACAGTAGGGGCATCTCTCTGTCCAGATTTTCCCTTTACATAAGGAGGTCAGTTACAGGAGATTAGGGCCCACTCTAACGACCTCATTGTAATGTGATTGCATCTGTAAGGACTCTAGTTCCAAATAAGGTCACGTTCTGTGGTACCAGAGATGAGGACAGCAGCAAGGTTTCTGGGGGAAATGCAGGTCAGCTCTTAACAGTCCACTCTCTGGCACCCCAAATTCGTGTCCTTCCCATGTGCAAAATGCCTTCACCCAATGCCCCCCAAAGCACTAATCATTCCAGAATCAACTCAAAATCTGAAATCTCATCCGTCCTCCTCCACTCAAAGACCCAGATCTCACCCAGGCCATGGGACCTGAGGACTGCATCCAAAAGCCACAATCTCCTTGTAAAGCTGCCCATCAGGTCCTGACATCACCCTCATTAGTCCCAGAAGCCGAGGGCCTACAGTTCCCAGAGACAGTTTCTCAGAGGAAGTTTGAAGACCACCTCAGAGGACGTTCTTTGGGAGTGAATGAAGAGGGAAGGGGGTCAGAGCCTCCTGCCATTCCCAGGGCACCCAGAACCCAGAGAGTGAGGCCTCGGGTGCTTTCTAGTGACCGATTCAAGGCAATTCTTCGAATTTGGGACTTCAGAGTTAACTTAGTTTTCATTTGTGATTATTATTTTTGTGTGGGGGCCATAGCTTTTCTTTTGACCTATGGCTGTTTTCACTCCCGGTTCTGAAGAAGCCCCTAAATCCTAACCCTGTTGAGGACTCCGAAAGCTCTCAGAGCAGCAGTGCTGGGGGACAGTGTGGACACATGGTTTGGTTTCTCCTCTGGCCTGATTCTGCGGCAGCCCCGCTCTGTCCTCCTCAGACTTCAGAGCAATAGCTGAACAAGTGGAGAAAGGACCAGGGGGTCAGGAAGGTGGCCACCGAAGAGTGACTTCTCTGGAGGGTGGCTGAGCTAGCGAGTGAGTGTGTTAGTCCAGCTCTGCCTGCAGTCGGGATGGAGCTGAACAGGGGCCAGGGAACGGGAGGAGGAGCAGAGAGCGGGGACAGAGGGACCAAAGAGGAGATTCAGACGAAGGGAAGTAATTGGGAGGACAGAGAAGAAAATCTAGAAGACAGGCATGTAAGAAAGGAAAAGGGAGGAAGTGGGCATTGGGAAAGGGCACCACCAGGGAAGGAGAGAGGGGAAGGGAAGAGGAAGGAAGAGAGGAAAGGGGAAAGGGAGAAGGGAAGGGTCAGCATGCCAGGGCTCCCCCTGCATCTGAAGAAGAGGTGGCTGGTCAAACAGGGTGCTCACTCCTTGGTCCCAGTTTCTGCTCCCAGTGCTACTGGGATTTGCAAGGAAGGCAGGCTGTCCCCTGGGACCCACTGGAGCCCACTGGAGCCCACAGGAGGGTGGGAGAGGTAAGATGCCACCGGGTCCTGTCCTGAGCTGCTCCCAGCTGCCAGCCTCACCACATGGGGCAAGAGGGACCCCAGAACAAAGGAAGGACACAGGCCCACATGTCTGCCGGTGGCCCTGGGCACTTAGCTCATCGCAGTGAACCACACCACCTCCTCCACCCAGGCTTCCAAAGCCTCCTTCTTCGTTCCTGGCTTTCATGTCTGTACGAACATGAGCCAGATCTAACTCATCTCCGACAGACAATTCTGACTCACCCTGTGTCAGATTTTTATTAGTGGCTGTGATAGAGTAAGACAGCAACGCTCCATCAAACGGACTATTTCCTCCCACGTGACCTCAACAGTCTTATACATTTTTCTTAGCGAAAAAATCTTGTCTCCTTCCATTAAGCTCATAACGTGGTCTAATAGTATACATGTGCCTTCGTTAGATGCGAAGCGATACAGAAGTCCTTTTTTTAAATTTTACAAGGTAAAGTCAGTGAACACATCTAACTTGACGAATAGGTCTCTAAAATGTCAATCCAGGCAAAGCTTTTTCTGCCTACAGTTTGAAGCCTACGTGGTGACATTATTAAAACGCTTTCAGTCCCTCAGTGAGGCTCTTAGAAGCTAGCCAGGGCTTACTACATGCCAGGCACTGTGTCAGGTGTTGGAGCTAAATGGATGGAGAGCTTGGAGGCTGGCAGGGGAGGGACATCCATGACACAACCACAGCTAGAATGGGAGGCCAGTGCTAGAAAAGAGAGAGCAGGCTGCATGGAGAGTGTGTACCATGGGGCTTGTGAGCTCACGAATAAGTGGGAGTACCTGGAGTGGGGAGACAGGGGAGAGGAAGAGGGTCTTCCCATCAATGGGAATCACCTGTGCTTGGAGTCAGGTGCCATGAGGGGTCTCCACAGGAAGAGGGAGGCAGCGTGGTTGAAGGGCAGACAGACGGGGCAGAACAGGCATCAGTCTTTTGGAGGAGTAGGAAGAGACGGATGGGAGGATTATGGATGCCTTTGGAGGACTGAGAATTTGTTAGAAGATCAGTGCAGATTTCTATGGAGACAAATGCCAGGAACTGATAGGTCTTTGAAAGGTCACTCTGGCTACCTTTTGGCAAAGCGGTGGGTAAAAGGCACGTGCAGGTGTGAACACACCAGGTGGGAGGTGAGTGCAGGGAATCAGGTGAGGGAGCATGGGAACTTGGTCCGGGGGTATATAAGGGAAAATAGCCTTTAACGAGTTCCACAAATTGGCACCAGCTGTGGCTTCATTACAGCGCTGGAAGGGGTAGGTGGGTGTGTCCTGGAGGTTACAGAAATTACATGAGAAAGGGAAGTCATTTTAGATCTTTTTTCCAACTAGAGGAACTCTCACCTCATTGATAGAATTCCAGAGTGGGAACGGATGGACATGAGGACATCTTTGAAATGTCTGAATATGTTCTTCGACATCTTTGCAAGTGACGAGGAGACCTTGACCTTAGGAGCCCTCGGCCCTCTTTGTAGCCAAAAAGATTTCACCTACAGATTTGGGTTCTCCCTTTTAAAGTCAAGGAGACAGTCCTTCCAAAGGACACCTCCTATCATTTTACCCTCTCATCATACCTCACGTGCTGGGATCTCTAAGACCCTCTGTTCCAGGTTGTGCGTATCCACTTTGGTGGGGCCGGTCGTGCCAAGAACACCACCACAGGAAATCTAGAGCCTGTAGTGCTACTAATAACATCTTCTAAGACTGTATTTTCTGCTCTCATGGCCTGTTCCCACCATGACTCACTGAAGCTTTTTACACGTTGTATCCAGTAAGCTATAGTTCCCAAAGCTCATCTTCTCTAGTGCCATTAATTTTTAGGGGACCAGGCCAGTCACTTTTCTCCCCACCCCTCCCCTCTCAACCATTGTTTATTTCTGTGAAGGCTTTTCCTAGTTTGTTTCAAGGCAAGAGCACTCTTCATGGGGAAGGGGGAAAGGTCAGGACCTGAAGAGAGACATTGTGGACTCTTCCCTGAGCCCAGAGTTAGCCTCAGGGCTCAATCTCAATAGCGTGAGGTCACCACATGAGCCAGAACCTAGAGTTGGGCACTTCACTGAGGGTGCCGCCCAGGTGCTCCTCAGCTGTTGTTGACCCATTTCTGGAGATGGGCACCTGCATGGCTCGGTTAGTTCAGTGAATGCCTTGGGCTCAGGTCATGACCCTGGACTGGCAGGATCTCGTCCCACCTCGGGATCCCAGCTCCTTGGGGAGTCGGCTTCTCCCACTGACCTTCTCCTCTCTCATGCTCTCTCTCACTCATTCTCGCTCCATGAAGGAAAGACAAGCTTTCCAAAAAGTGTCTGGAGCCTTGTTGGATGGGCTTGAATGTGGTGGATCTCAGTGAGTTTTCTCATCGCATGCAGACACCTTGAGGATAGCCATGTCTTTCTAAAAGGATCCCTTGTTGTTCTGCCATGGTTTCTTTCTCTGTTCACGGATCGGGTGTCTTTCCATTGTCTCTTCTCAAGACCTCAGAAAAGCAGCCTTTGAGGATTCCTTTGGGTACGGTCTAGCCCTTTTCATCTTTTCTCTTTCCACAAAATCTATACTACCCTCTGCATCCGCCTATGTAGAGTTTATTTTTCACTGACCTATCCAGGTCTTTTCTTTCAATAGAATTTCAGTCCTTCATTCTGCAGGTCATTGTTGAAAAGTTAAAGGTGAAGTCTCCTAACTCGCTAAGCGTATTTTCTTTTTCCTATCTATTCCTTCCTACCTTTCTATCTATACACATAGATATATATAGTAATACATATACACACACACGTGTGTGTGTGTGTGTGTGTGTATGTGTGTGTGTGTGTTTATGCATATAAACTATCCCAGTCCTAATCTCCAGCACCTGGGAACATGTCCTTTTTTGGAAACAGGGTCCCTGAAGATGTAACTATCTAGGATGAGGTCATATTTGAGTAGACTGGGGCCCTAATTCAGGAGAAATTGTGTGCTACTAAGAAGAGAGAGTGCGGATACACAGATATGCACTGAGGGAGAAGGCCCGGTGAAGACGTCCAAAGCCAGAGCAATACTTCAAGCTGGAAAAGGGGCCTGCAACAGATCCATCCACAATACCTACAAAAGTAGCATGTCCTACCAACATTGTACCCTCTAGAAATGTAACACTGTCCACTTCTGTGGTTTCAGCCTCCAGGCTTCTGGTATCTTGTAATAGCAGCCATATAAAAAACCATTATATATATATTATATATATATATAATATTTATAATATCTATAATATATATATATTATACATTCTTTTACCTAATAAAACATTTTTGTTCAGAATCTCAGTCTTCCTTCCTTCCAGTAAAATGTTATTCTCATTCTTTTGGTGCCTCCTGAACAATTCGACCACGTCTACAACTTCAATTTGCATGAGAGTTATTCTTACCTAAAGTCTTCAGCCATTTCTTTAAAAACAGTTGGCATCTTTTTGCAGTTTCCAGTGTTTTTGGTTTGAGTATCTGATTATAGGCTGATTAATGTAACTTTCATCCTACTCTTTCCTTCTGAGTTTGTTTCTTTCTGGGACAGTATATTTTCTACTCTTTAAAAAGAAGGACCTAGAAAAGCAAAATGCTTCTTCTTTGTAAGTCTACATTCGCTTTCCCCATTTTTTGTTACCTCTCTTTAATGTCTCCCCCTGATCTGAGGCACTGCAGGGTGTAAGCAGCCTCAGGCAGGCATATCTCTTTCAGAACGTCAGACTGACGCTGAGTACACATACGGAATAAGGCATTTTTTGAGTCTGAGTATAGAATTGTTCCTCTATGTCTGTGCAATGAATTACCCCCAAACTTAGCAGCCCAGACAATATATTTAAGTACTTAGGATCTCACACAGTTTCTGAAGGTCAGGCACCTGGAAGCAGTCGAGCTCTGTGTTTCTGCCTTGAGGTATCTCATGAGATTTCCATTACACAGCCGGCTGCAGCTGTTTGAAGGACATGTGATGATGGACAGACCTCAATTCTGTGCAGGTGGCAGGTGTGGAGGGCTTCAGTTCCTTGCCACCCGGGTATCTACAGGGAGACCTGTGTGTCCACAAGAGCTAATAATGAATGAGAAAGAGAGAGAAAGGGAGGGAGTGAGAGAGAAGGAGAGGGGGTATAGAGGAAGAATGGAGAGAGAGAGAGAGAGAAGAGAAAGAGAGGAAAAGAGAGAGAGAACAAAACAGAAGCCTCCGTGTCTTTCATAACCTAATTCTGTAACTGATTTACCACCAATTCTGCTACATCCTGTTAGTCACACCAGATGTGGGAGGGTACAACACACGTGCAGATACTGGGATGTGGAAATCTTTGTGGTCCTCCCCGAGCCTGGCTAGCACACTGACTTGTGCTTTTCCCCCCACACAATCTAACATCTTTGAAATTGGGATACATCTTACAATCAAAGGTATAGCATGGTTTGAAAGGCAAAATTCCCATTTAACAGCATTTAAATCGTCGTAAGCCTTATCACCATGATTTGAGGATATGCTATCCTTTGATATGTGGGCTTTCAGGAGGCTTCCTGGCTCCTGGCAGCTTGCCTTGACCCCAGTCTCTCACGGCCCCACCTTGACAGTCGACTTGCCACCTGCCAGATGTGCTCGGCTCCTGTCCTGTGCCCTTGCTCACCACACCACCCCTTCCAATGTGCCCTCTTCACGACTAAATGATCACACCAGGTACTGAAGCCTCCAGAAGATTTCCTGGACCATCCTGAAGCATCACAGTCTTCTCTTGCTATAGGATTGTCTATAGTCATAGCTACTGCTTCCATCCATTCATCAGTACTTATGCTTCTGGCCTTGTAGACTTGCTGCACTTTCTGTGTAATAAATGTTGCTGTATGCATTTAGCCTGTTTTTTAAAAGCAGAATTTCTAGACTCTTCATAAAACAACTACAACAGACTTCTGCTCCTCAGGTGAAACTGTAAAACTAATCCGGCACACATCAGTAATGGACAGCTATCCAAGAATGCACAAGCTCACTGTTATAAACTGAAGCTGCAAAGATCACTGTTTCCAACGTTCATCAAACTGATGAACATTCTGTTCCCTACAGCTTCTACATTCTAAGATTTGCTTAGACAAGGCTTTGAAGTGCACCATCACATAGGATGGGGAAGGGGTGCCTGCTCTTTTTTACTTGCAAAAATAAGGGTTCTGTCCAGTCACTGTGTTAAGAATAAAAGGTCAGTACTTCATGACACTCTTGTAAGTGGCTTAATTTGTTGCCCTTTTTTTTTTAGGTTTAATTCCAACAGGTGAATTGATGTTCTCTATAGAAAGCAGGTTGAAAAGGGGAAGTGGATAAAATGCATGAACTTCCATTGAAACCCAGTAGACAAGATTGTTAAATTTGAGGATTTTCTTTCAGTTATTTGCCTGCTCTGAAGGAAAGCTGTGCTGGACCATTGCCAGGAAACAGTGGGAAAGACCCAGGCTCATTCTTCTTGGGGACAGGCTGGAAAGCATTTCTATCATTGCATGTATGTATGGGAAACCAAATCATGACTCTTGCCTCACACTATATCCAAAAATTAACTGGAAATAGATTGTAGACTTAAATGTAAAGGCTAAGCCCATAAAACTTTCAAAAGAAAATGCAGGGGAAATCTTCATATTCTTGGGGTAAGCATGGCTGGATCGGGCCAGGTACACTATTCCCTGGGCACCATTTTTCAATTCAGGGCACAGGAAGATTCAAGACTATTTTGGTCTTGAATCTAAGCCGTGCTGACTCATCTAGCCCTCAATACCTATCACATTTGATTGAACTCGGTTCTTATCTGTTGTCAGTCTAGGTTAGAACCCAGAAGGATGATTCATTGACACCTTCCCTGATCTCTAAGAGCACAGAGTCTAATATTCTTCAGTTTTCCCAGACTTGGGAAGAAGTGCCTTGCGTGCACATTGCAAAAAGGTGGATGAGAGGTTGTCTACAAAACACCCAGGTCTTTAGGAGGAAGACACCTCAGATTCACAAGGGTCCACTAGCATAACTCTTTCCCCCAAGAATATGTTCTGACCTGTTGTCAAGAACCTGTCTTTGATCTGTCTCAGGATGTCTGTGTTTAAATGCACAGAGTTAATGATTGGGTTGGTGGTTGACATGAGGGAATGGTCACTGAACAAAGGCACCCCACCTATCCTCAGCTCTCTGACTTCCTCCCTCTTCTCCAGGTCCCCTATAACATGTGACAAGCAGAATTAGCTAACATAAAGTTATCAAAGAACTCTCTCATTAACTTAGCCCCCAGGTGTCAAAAGAAACAGCTTAAGTCCCTGAAACATGAAATGAAGATGTGTCCCCACCTTAACGATGTAACACCCCTTCCCTCACATGCTGCACACCGTGGGAAGCTCTAATCACAACGATTAGGGACCTAGTTGCTGAGCATATATCAAAGGAATAGGACAGAAGTGAGGAAAGATAATTATGTTTAACAAATGAATTAAAACAATTATATAACCACCCACTGAGAACAGAGCTTTGAGCTCTGCTTCAAATAGGATATGAAAAGAATCAGCTAAGAAATTGTATTGCAATCAAAACTGGCCAGCACTTTCAGAGACCTTTTTTCTGCAGGATCAGAATGCAGACATTATTGGTTAGAGAAATCTAAAAGGTGCTCTCTTATGAGATATCTTATGAACCTACAGTAAATGATTCCCAGTAACATTAAAACCCAATAATAACTGTTTCAAGACATGAAAACCCCACTTCTGATGGTCAGTGGTATTGTTTGTCATGTTTGTTGTAATTTGCAACAGCCAGCATCCTTTGGACACTCTTCCTACCTCTGAGGAATTTTCCCATGTTGACTTTCTACCCCAAGAGAAGCCAGAAATTACTTTGCAAATGATACAAGTTCTGCCCATCAGATGCACCCACATGAGGCTCTGATGGGAGAAGAAGGAAGCAAGCACCAAGTAGGTAGGATCTGTTTCTAAGGATGGATGCCAAAGACTGGAGTTCTCTGAGCAGCCATGCCCACGGTTCCATCCAGGGTCAACTGTTGGGGTATCACTGCACTATCTCCCCAGGGCAGTCCTGCGGTGGTACAGCCCCAGAACCTGGCATTGGCCCTCCGGGCATTCTTCAAGGCCCTTGATAATGTTCAATAAAGTTCTTTTCTGTTCAAACTAATTACATCATTGACTGATACACATTTTGCTTTTCAGAAGTAAAGAATAGGGGAAGAACTCATAAGGGCTTTGAAAACTGTAAAAGACTGTACCGATCTATGGTAGCAACTACAGTGCTTGGCTTTTAAAGGCAAGAAGCAGAAACCTAAGCTTGCAAATAAATAGACCACTCACAAGCTTGCTAAATGTTTGGAATTCTACAAAGTAAAGCATGGGTCATGGGATTAATGTTGTAGACGTCCCTTCATAGCCAGATGGATGATGAGTTGGGTTTTCAGAAGTTTCCAAAGCTACTCTTAGTGTAGGAACTAACTGAGGCTATTTCTGTCCCCATGCTCCAACACTGGACACTTGTCCTTTGGGGGGCAGATAGCAGGAAACCCCAAGTTGGTGGGACGATGCAGGTTTTCAGCCCCGGCCTGCCTTAGGTTCCATCCAAGAGCCAGCATGGCCCACCAGGGACATCACCCACACTCCTTCCTTTGTTAAGCTGAATAATCTTCCATTGTAATTTATTTATTTATTGCATTGCAACTTTATTTATTTATTTATTTATTTATTGCATTTCATTTATTGATATAATAATATAACATTATAATAATATTTCATATATTATATGTAATATATCATATCATTGGCTCTCTCCCGTCTCTTCCCATAAGGGCACTAATCCCATTGTTAGGGCCCCACCACCATGACCTAATAATCTCCTAAAGGCTTTATCTGTAAATGTCATTACACTTGGATTAGGGTTCCAAAATATGACTTTTTTTTAAAAGATTTTAATTATTTATTTGACAGACAGAGATCACAAGTAGAGAGAGAGGCAGCCAGAGAGAGGGAGGGAAGCAGGCTCCCTGCTGAGCCAAAAGCCCGATGCAGGGCTCGATCCCAGGACCCTGGGATCATGACCTGAGCCAAAGGCAGAGGCTTAGCCCACTGAGCCACCCAGGCGTCCCTCCAACATATGACTTTTGAGAGGGGACACAAACATTCGGACTATAGAAGAGCTTTTCTTTAAAATTATTTTTTACGAAACAGGAAATATTGACCAAAAAGCATTAATGTAAAAAAAATGATAAAAGCACATTGTATGACTGTAGATTTATTTTGTAACTGCTAATATTCACTTAATATAATCAATCACCTGGGATGATTAAAAAATGTGGATTCAACAGCCCTGGCTGACAATTTGAGTTGGCATCTAAACTGTATCTGTGTTTTATTTTGTGTGTACGTGTATTTTGTGTCTTGAGAAAAATCTGATTACAGAGATAAGTAACTGTAGATAAAGGCTGACTCGTGACAATTTGCCTTAAAATCTCAGAGCACCCCTTAATTTAACCCAAAGTCTTGAAGAAAAGATGAAAAAAGTCTTTGCTTCAAAGTTGAATCACTAAGAAGGTCAAATACGTGTTCAGATTCCTAAACAGAAACATGCACATTTTATTATGGCAGCAGAAATTTACACAGTGATGGGTTACTCCCTCACTTGCTATTGTATAACACTATCAGGTCCCAGAGGAAATCCCAGGGAGGAAAATGAATCAAGCTACACCCATTGGGGCAAAATAGTGGACATTCAGCATCTTCGCCTGACGTTTTAAGGGTTACCAGAAGGAGACACTTTGGGCTAAAAACCAACCTGTGCTTTGCCCCCCAAGCAGTCTCCACAGCACACAGCCGCAACCGTGCAAAGGATGGTGCTTCTTTTCCTAATCCACATCCAGGCACCATACAAAGATAATAAAGCACCATACATTCAGCAGTGGGAGGGGTCCTTGTGTAATCAGGCATATTGTTTTGATTTTCTATGCACGGATATTTACAAGCCTGAATTTCTTAAAAGAGCAGTCAGAGTTTAAATTTTCCTGGTTAATTGTGTATTTGGAAGGTCGAAGATAGGCACAATAATGCAGAGAAAAAAACGTATTCAATAATCAGTATGAGGATGAATGAACAATGGCTCTATAAGTGAATGTGATGGTGGAAATTCAGGATATATAGCACACCTCGAGTTTTGCTGTCATCATTTTAATAAAAAATATGAATAAAAATATTTTTAAGACACGTGAGTAAAGACTAGAAGTGCAGTCTTACAGGCTACCCACATCAAATGAGGTCACACATCCATTACATCGAAATTAAAATGGCTTCAAGTTCTCACCCTCTTCCCTCAAAGGAATCTGAAGGTTGAACATTGCTATGCTGTCACTTGGGATGCCATTGTTGGCGCTGTCACCTTGCAAGGACAGAAATATGCACTGGTTATTATGGGATCAGAAGGAAGAGTCACAGAAACCTGATTTAGGGGAAGAGGGTGAAAAAAATATCAGGGAAGAATAATTGAACTCTGCATTAGAAACTATTGATACAGTCTACGTTAACTCATTGAATTTAAATAAAAGAAGTTTAAAAAGAAAAAAAAATCAGGGAAGATGAGTAACCGTCCTTTATTTTCCATATTTTGATACTTTGACCATCATGAGTGCTTGCTGAAGCTGGAAGGACTGCCCCTCCAGGGTTGGTCAGCTCCTAGAGAGAGTTACCCCTCAGCTGGGAGTGAGGTTTTTAAATGCAAAGCAATGAATCTAGAGTCTGAATTCCTGACCACCTTCTCTGTGGAACTGTTACTCAGGGTCCGAATCACCCCAGGGCCAAGTACCAGACAACCAGGGACAGCCGTTATACCCCAGCTCCTGCTGAAAGTGTCCAAATCAGCCAGTCCCAACCTACCATCCCTACTTCCCCCATTCCTTCCTACAGAAACCACAATAAAGCCTCTCATCCTCAGTCCCATCCTGACAGATCCCGGTGCTCCTCTTTGTCCTCCCCCACCCCTCCCTGATGGCTGCGCCAGCCCCCTCCTTCTGGGATCTGTGAGTAACCAATTGTCTTTTCAACGGCATTGATCTCCTGGTCTGTTGGCCTTACTATCCCTAAATGACAATAAAACCCCTAAGTCCAAACAAAGACTTCCTGGAGGAGGTGATGTATGAGGTGTACGATGTGTGAAGAATGTCTGGAAGTATTATCTTTGTATAACAAGCCAGAAAACAGGGTTTTAGGCACAGAGAGCAGCAGGTGTGGCCAGATGCAGGTAAGAGAAAGCCAAAGCCATCCACGAATTCACAGGGGCTCACTGTGGTTCAAGCACAGAACCTGCGGAAGGAGCAGGGAAAAGTGGAATCGAGGAGATCATGTAAATGGTGGCAACTGTGGGCTATTTGTTGTGCCTGACCGCTGTACTTTCTCATCTTCCTCTTTCTGGGTACACAACACCGTTCACTCTGGATAATTTCCCCTGTGCTTCACAGTATGAAGGTTCCTCAAAGAGGTAAATAGAATTACCCTAGGACCCAGCAATCCCACTAGTGGGTATTTACCTAAAGATACAAATGTAGTGATCCAAAGGGGCATGTGAACCTGAATGTTTACAGCAGCAATGTCCACAATAGCCAAACTATGGAAAGAACCTAGATGTTCATCAACAGAGGAATGGATAAAGAAGATGTAATACACACACACACACACACACACACACACACACACACACACAGGAATACTATGCAGCCATCAAAAATGAAATCTTGCCATTTGCAATGACTTGGATGGAACTAGAGGGTATTATGCTAAGTGAAGTAAGTCAATCAGAGAAAGGCAATTATCATATGATCTCTCTGATATGAGGAATTTGAAATGCAGGGTAGGGGATCATGGGAGGTAGGGAAGGAAAAAATGAAACAAGATGGGATGGGGAGAGAGACAAACCATAACAGACTTAATCTCACAAAACAAACTGAGGTTTGCGGGGATGGAGGGGGTATGGAGAGGGTGGCTAGGTTATGAACATTGGGCAGGGTATATGATATGATGAGTTCTGTGAAATGTGTAACACAGATGAATCACGGACCTGTACCCTTGGGGGCAAATAATACATTATAAGTTAATTTAAAAAAATTTCACCTGTGCTTTATGCAGTCTGAGGGAGGATGGGCACACATATAAACCCATATAGTGATTGGTCCACCTGACACCAATAGGACCAATCTGAGTCTCCCTGGGATTGATATGTAAATGACAGGAAGACAAGGTTCTCTCTTTAGGCGAGTGACTGGCCTTGCTGGATGGGATTCAGGAGCTGGCAATGGCCATCTTCCTGGACACTTGAAGAGTCCGACCAGAGAAGAAAGCAGCCATATGGAGACAAGTAAACATGAGACATGGACAAAGAGAAAAGTGTTTTGCCTGTTTCCAGTCCCTAGTTCTTGATTCTGAAATTTTAGTTCTGCAGCTCTTCTTTTGACTTTTTAAAAAGATTTTTTCTTTATTTATCTGACAGAGATCACAAGTAGGCAGAGAGGCAGGCAGAGAGAGAGGAGGAAGCAGGCTACGTGCAGAGCAGAAAGCCCGATGTGGGGCTCGATCCCAGGACCCTGGGATCATGACCTGAGCCGAAGGCAGAGGCTTAACCCACTGAGCCACCCAGGTGCCCCGTCTTCTTTTGGATTTGTATGAACTTCTGTGGTATCCACCCCTACAGGAACCTGGACATTCCTTTGTTTTTTGTTTGTTTGCTTGCTTTTCCCTTTTGGTTCCTCCAGTTTTCTTTGGATTGCTGCCACTTGCAAGCAAAGGGTCTTGTAAAAATACCACACCAAGGAAATTCACACGTCCTTAGGAGCTATTGAGTAAGTTCCTGTAGGGGAAGGACACAATGAGATGCACATTTTAGAGTGATCATCTTAGAATAAGTTTAGAGGATGAATTGGTGTGAGGAGGGGAGGGAAAGGGGCATATTCCTGAAGATGAGATGACAGGTTGGAAGGCCGTTATGGTCATTCTGGCAAAGTATGGTGAGTGCCTGAAACAGAAGAGAAAAGGGGGCCGAGGAAAGATTAAACTTACACAAGGTGAGAAGACTAATGAGACTTTATGAAATCTGAGTTTGTGAAATCGGATATTGCTAGGCTTTTAGCACACTTACTTTGGGACCTAATCTTCAAAAATATTTAAATATCTCTGGTGGTAACAACATCATCGTCTTTCCAGTGATTAAGAACTTTGAAATCTTAATCTGGCCTGGGCTGTAGAATGTCAGCTGCGGCTTGAGCACAACGAAAAGCCCGCCCTTGAAGGGTTTTACACTAGCGGGTGGAGGGTGGTCATGGGATTCCTTTTGCATTTTTAAAATGTCATTTTTGGTTGCTGTGTAAAGAATGGATAGAGAAAAGGCAAAAATAGAAACAAATCATTCTCCAATATTTATGGAACATCTACTATGTGTCAGGTACTGTTCTAAACCCTAAAGACAGAATGGTTAACAAGAGACAAAATAAATTTGATGTCCTCTTGGAGTTTTCATTTTAGTTGTTGAGTGAGAAATGAAGCAAATAAATATACATACATATCAGGGGTTGATGTGGGGTAGGAAGGAAACTAAGCTGAGTGAGTGGACATGGGGTGTGGGGGTTTAGGGGAGCAGGTTGGTATTTTCTATGGGACTGTGTCAGGGAAGTCTCCCTCATTTGAGGAAAGACCTGGAGGAAATTAAGGAATGAGCAGTTGTGCTGTTTGGAGAAGAACATCCCACACAAAGCAAACAGTAAGCCCAAAGTGGGAGCACATCTGGTGTGTTAAAAGAATGACACGGCGACCAATAATGCTGAGCAAAAAATGAGCAAGACGGTAAGTGGTAGGAGGTAGGTAAGGAAGGTAGTGGGGTCAGATCACATAAAGTCTTGAAGGCCATTGTAAAGATTTGCCTTTAACTTTGTGCCAGATGAGAAGAGCTTGGATGGTTTTGAAGAGTTGAAAGACCCCTCTCCCCTTGCTAAAGGCTTGTTTAAGTAACCTGATGTCCCCAAAGCACCCCCTATCCCCTTGCTGAAGGCTTGATTGTTCCCATAGCCAGATGGCAACACATACCAGGATGTCTATTGTCTGTGATCACCTGGTTTGTCAAAAGAAAAGACAGATGAGGAATAGAGTGTACCTGGGACTTTCCAGAGGGCTGAGCCAAGGCCCACCAGAACAAACTGTTGTGTCCTTGCCTTAAACCCAGTGCCTGACAATGCTTGATTTAAGTTAACCAATCAGATCCCTGTAACCAAGCATCTGCTTCTGTAAGCTCGCTTCCCGCCACCCCAACCTTGCCCTGTATAATCTGCTCCCCAACTTAGCCCGGCGCGCTTAGCCCACAAAGGCTGATGCGTCCGCAGGCGCCTGTGTAACCAATAAACCTCTTGCAACTTGCATCCAGTGGAGGCTTGGTGTCTGCTTCTTGGGTGTGGATCGAGGGTCTTTCAGAGGCTTGACTTGATTTAGATTAGAAAAGGATCAGGGCGCCTGGGTGGCTCAGTGGGTTAAGCCTCTGCCTTCAGCTCAGGTCATTGTCTCGGGGTCCTGGCATCGAGCCCCGCATTAGGCTCTCTGATCATCAGGGAGCCTGATTCTCCCTTTCCCACTGCCTGATTCTCTGCCTACATGGGTCTCTCTCGCGCTCTGTCAAATAAATAAATAAAATCTTAAAGAGAAAAGAAAAGAATCACTCAGGCTGCTTTGTGCAGAACGGACTTGCGGGGTTGTGGAGTGGGGATGCTACTTGCATTAATGTAGACTGAGATTTCTATACTGCTGGCATTTGGGGCCATATTAATTTTTGCTATGGGGAGCTGTCCTGTGCACTGACCACTAGATCGCAGGAGCGCCCTTTCCCAACTCCCAAGTTGTGACAACGAAAAGTGTGTCCAGACCCTGTCAAAATCCCCTGGGGGGGGGAGCAGGTGCACAAAACTCTCCTGGTTGAGGACCACTGATCTGGGTGAGAGGGGGTATTGGCCCAGACCAGAGCAGTAGATGCAGGGGTGGGGAGAAGGGGGGAGATTCTGGGTGTATATTGAAGACAAAACACGCAGGATTTGTAAATATATTAAGTGTGGAGTGTGCGGAAAAGACAAGAGTTGGGATGATTTTACAATTTTGGGGGCCTGAGGCCCTGGAACAGTGACGTTCCCACTTGCTAAGATGGGAAAGACGACGGGAGAAGCAAGTTTGATAGGCAACAGGTGTTTGGTTCTGGAGATGGTGGCTGAATCCACATGGGGATGCCCAACCAGCAGCTGAACACACGAGTCTGGCATTCATGGGTGAGGTCCAGGCTGGAGGCACAAATATGAGCACCGTTAGGACATAGGGTTCAAGCTCTGAGAAGAAGTGGGCTTACCTACGCAGTGAGTATGGACAGAGGTGTGTTTGCCAACATGATAAGGCAGCTTCATGATATCTGTCCCCTGGTATTTGTCCTGTGAGTATGGATGGGAGTGTGTATGGGACTTAGGACTTGCTTTTAACCAGTAGAATTTGGCAAGGTAAGAAGATGTCACTATTATAATCTCATTATATTAAATCAGACTGTTTTACTGATTGGAGTGAGAGGCTGTCCTGGACTTGAAGAAGCAAAGAGCCAAGTTCAGAATCACCTGTGGAGAGAGTTATATGGCAGGAAACCGCAAGCAGCCTCTGGGGGCTGAGGATGGTTTCCAGTTAACAGCCTGGAGAATCTCCCTGGCCCGCCCCAGCATGGGTTGCCCCCCAAATCACACAGCTACAAGGAAATGAGTTCTGCCAACAACCCGAGTGACTTTGGAAGCAGAGCTTTCCCTAGTGGAACCTGCACGTGAGAACACAGCTTGGTGGGCGCCTTCTCTCCTCCTTTGAGTGAGACGCAGAGCCGAGGACCCTGGTTAAGCTGTGTCTGGCCTCCTGACAGCTAGAGATGGTAGGATAGTAAACTGAGCTGTTTAAAGTTACTAAACTTGTTATTATTTGTTATGAAGTAACTATTAAAAACAAAACAAGAGGCCCAAAATGGAGTTGCTAAGCCCCATGTCCCCCCAACCAGACTTAATTATGATTTCAGCTGTCCCAGAAATGGAATCTGAGCCCAGGCAAGCAGATACCACCTGATCCCCACTCCCTCGGACCCCTGCCATCCCCTAGAAGCCAAGTCACCTGGACATAACCTACCTGCCTTGTTTGCCTGACGTGACTTCCTTGCTCCTCCTCTCTTCTGCCTATAAAAGTATTTCATTTTGTACTGCTCCTCCGAGCTCCTTTCAGTCTGCAAGCAGGATGCTGCCCATTTCGTGAATCATTGAATAAAGGCAATAGGTTCTTTAAAATGTACTCAGCTGAATTTTAATTTTTTTTTAACACAACAGAAAACTCAAGCAGAAGGTCCGAGTCCCAGAGCACAGGACTGATGTCTAAAGGTCAGGAAGCTCAAAAAAACCCAGCCAGGAAAGGAGCCATCATCACTGACCAGTGTGGAAGAGGAAGGGAGAGCCAATATCACGATGAAAAAGATAGAATATTTCCAGAGAAGTGGAGGGACTTCTATGTCTATAGGACTGACAGGTTGAGTCATTTGGATCTGAGGGTTAACCATTGGGTTTGGCAACTTGGTGGTGATTAGCTATCTTGTAAAATATCTGTGTAGGTGTAGTCATGGGACCAATGACTGTTAACAGTGTCTGAAGTGCAAAAAAAATTTCAGGGTTTGGATTCAAATGGGAGCAGTGGATATAAAGAGCAGTGAGCAAGTCTGACTTCTGTTTTGGAGATCAAATCAGTTTGTTTTGCTGATGGATTAGATACGAGAAAAGGGAAAGGGGGAATTTATCCCAGGGGCTGAGGCTTTAGCCAGTAGGAGGAGGGGATGCTGTTTACTAAGATGGGGAGACTGGGACAGGAGCAGGTTGAAGAGGGAGCAGGATAGAAATCATGGTGAAAATAAGACTCCTGTTACATATTCATGGAGAAATATGCTGCAGGCAGCTGGCCATGTGATTCTCAGCTCCAAGGGCTGGTTAGAATTAAAGACGTTAACTTCAGAGCCTTCAGCTTCTACAAAGAACTTAAATCAGTGATGCTGAATGGAATCGGCTAAAGCAGTGGTTTTTAAACTGGGGCTGGGAGGCCAGGAGTTTTGCTCCCAGGGCCGATTGAACAATATCTGGCTACATTTTTGGTGGTCACCACTTGGGGGGGGGGTGCTGCTGGCATCTAGTAGTTAGAGACCAGAGATGCTGCTAACTGTCCTGCAGGGCACAGGACAGCCCCACAGCAGAGAATCACCCACCAGGTATCAATAGTGCTAGGTTGCGAAAGCCTGATCGAGGGAGAGAGAGAGAGAGAGAGAGAGAGAGAACTCATAGCTACAGAAGACCCAGAATCAAGCTCTTCAAAGGGGCGGAGATGAAATAGAGAAGCAAATTGAGAATACAGATCCAGGATGGTAGGAAGAGAAACCATGTGATTAAGAGGGCACTAAGGAAGCGGGAACCTGGAGACACTGAGTACATCCACGTTTGCTAGTAATAGGCGTGTATGGTGCATGGACCGCCTATGAGAATTCACACCTTGCACATTTTTAAGTGGACATCTGAAACTTTTTAATCATAAAATTTTCATCACAATATATGTGTATTTTATTAACTAGGTGTTGAAAATATTAAACATTTAAAAAATGAGATAGAGGGCACCTGGTGGCTCAGTCACTAAGCAGCTGTCTTTGGCTCAGGTCATGATCCCAGGGGCAAAGGCCCACATTCCTGGTCAGCAGGAAGCCTCCTTCTCCCTCCCCTGCTCTCCCTACTTGTGTTCTGTGTGTGTGTGTGTCTCTACCAAATAAATAAATAAATCTTGAAAAAGAAAATGAGATAGGAAAGGATCTACTTCATTGGAATAACATTTGTTGCTCCAAGTTGATTTTTTTTTTAAAGCAGAACAGTCTCATTTTCTGTTATTTTATTTCCCAAACCACACTGTAATGGAATGAAACCATTAAAATCCTTACTTGTGCTTTTTCCTATTATGTCCCTAAAAATATGTTGTTTAATTTAAATATGAAGGAATGAGTGTCATTAACCAAAACTGATTGTTATTCTGATGTCAGAGCACTTCCAACATCTGCCCAAATCCCCTTTCCGATGTTAACCTTTACCCTAATAAGGAGAGGAAGCCCTAAAGGCAGAGCCCCAGGACTGCCCACAGAAGGGCATTATTTGAAACAAAACTGGTATTTCAACTTTGGTATCAGCCCAAGTCCTACACTCTAATAAGATCTGAGAGGAGTGTCTTGATCTTCCAGGAAGGAGAGGAGTATCCTGATATCAGACCCAAGAATGGGCATATCACCTATCCTACAGAGCATACATGGAGTTTGGATCTGGAAATGGACTCCCTTAAAATGATCTGCACATAAGGATTCTTTATAGAGATTTTTCAACTACCCTTGGGGACATGGTACCCTACACCCACAGGTGTAGACAAATATTTTACAAGCTATGCTGGGAATGAGGTGGGGAGAGAAATATGGAGGTTGTTATAGGAAGATAGAAGGTTAAAGGAAGTCTTTGTTTTGCGTTTTTTCCTTTTGTTTTTAAGAAAAAGGTCATTTGTCTTCTGACTGGAAGGATCCATTGGAACAAGAACTTGATATTGACCCTGGAGTGAAGTCCTGGAGAGGGCTGGAGGGAACAAATCCCAGGCATAAGGAAGAACAAACCCCAGCTGGGGATGTCTGCTCTTCTCAATAAACCTGCGCTGTCTTCAACTCTTTCTGTGTTTCTTGTACACTTCTCCAATTACCATGTAAATTCCATGATGCCAGGGACTTTTCTGTGTCGTTCACCACAGATTTACAAACACTCAGGGCAGTGTGTAGCACACAGTAGGTACTGACTAAATATTTGTTGAGTAAATGTCTAAAAAAAATTAAAAATGGATACAAATGTAGGTATAGATTTGATTGGGTGGTGGTAAGATAAGGGAATTCCTGCACAAGGGGCTTTTATTTTCTTGAAGTGTGACACTAGTGATGAAGTTTTGGAACACAGGTGAGGTTTGGTGGGGTGAGGTCCAGAGCCGATGACCAAGAAAGGATTCTTGAGACGTCTTAGGTGCAAATGGTGGTTTTATTAAAACACAGGGACAGGACCCAGGGGCAGAAAGAGCTGCTCAGACAGAGGCATGGTTGACTGGGAGCTGAGGAAGGTGAGGACAAAGTGGGTGTCCAGAAGGACTGTCATATGCTAAAGAAGAATTTCAGGATGAGTGAGACCTGGTTATTGTCAAGTCAAGGCTGTTTTTGCCTCCAATGAGGGAAAGCATGAAGACAGTTGGGAGTTTCCTGGAGATATGTTACATTCCTCCTATCACACATCCTTGTCAGTGGGCTTTGGGCTTAGAAGAAATTCAGTTTTATTACACTTCCCTTCCCCTTAGCCTCCCTCAATTTTATGGAGGGGAGGGTGATGTTAGGGCTTCCGGAAACTGAGGTATGGGTCTCTGGAAGTCAGGCTATTGATGAGAAAGCTTCTTCCTTCCTTGTAAGTCGCTAGGACATTTGTAGATGGAGGGAGACTCCTGTCCTGCAGGACTGGGATCTCTATCAGTTAAGCATCGTTTTTCCTTTAGGGCAGCCGGGAGTGCATGAGGAATGTTACACATATGGCATGGGGAGAGGGTGTAGGCTGCCAGTTTCTGCTTTGTCCTCAGTTTGCCTTCTGCTCCCTCATCCATAGGACAGGAGCTGAGAGTGAGGTGACATAGTTCAGAAGAGGTGGGGGTAGGGATTGTTGAGGCAAGTCTTGAAGGTGTGAAACGGTCATCCATTAGAGGGAAAGCAAACTCACCGGAGAGACAAGGGAGTTTGAAGCCAGAGTTGAGTATCCACTGGAGAATTGTGGTCAAGTGTTTTAAAGGACAGCAGGTTGGCTCAGCTGTATGATTCCTTCCTGGTTTCTGGTGCATGCCGCTGGCATTGGTAGAATCATTTCTAAAGAAACAAAACAAAAGAGGATAAGCCGTTCTTTCAGAAACGATGATGAATCAAGTTTTGAACATGCTGGGTTTTGAGGCACAGGTGGGACATCAGTGAAATAGCATGAGTAGGTAGTCAGTTACACGGGCCTGGTGTGTAGGAAAGAAACAGATGGTCGTGTATCAGTGGGAGAGATGTTGGCTAGGGAATGGGAGCTGAAACCAAGGGCACAGTTGATATCACTACAAGAGCGGGTAGCTTGGAAGAGAAAGGTTAACTGAACCCCCGGGGAAAGCCTGACGGGAAAGTCACATGCATTTCTCAGGCATGCCAATGTTGACACAGATTATTGTAACTCCTGGGGGCCAGAAGCCATGTCTTTGAGATTCTTTCATTCTCTGCCTCTGGCATAGCCTGGGCCACATTGAAGGTAATTTTAAAATTACGATTTGATTTCATTGCACTTTTCATTTACCAGAATCTTGTCATGGTTTGCTAGTGTATCATTTTCTCGAAAAGATTAAATAAGGACCATTTTACAAATATGAGATGAACGCCTGAAGGGATTTTGTTTAATTCATTCATTAGCTCGAGAACCACTAAGAGGTTACCACCACTTCAAGCAAGAATCTCAAGGCAGACACATATACAATCAGTAATACTTAAACGAATTTGCTTTGATAGATGCAAATAGATATGCAAGTAGAATGCAAATGGATGCAAAACTGCCTTCTACCAAAAGAAAGGGGGTCAACTGTACTTCCAGTGGACAAAATTCATTTACATATAGCTAGACAAGATCATCTGCATCCACATCAATTATGTACAGTCTATAGAGTTACAAAATAGCTCAAAGACAAGAAAGGCACAGAATATCCCATAGAATTGGTCAGCCCAGAAGGGTACATGAGACAATACCTGTTTTCCCTTGGAAGACACTATAATCTTTTAGGTTCATTTCAATGTCTTTCGTGATTTTGCCTATGCTTTAAAAGAAAAAAAAGTTACCCTTATCATTCTTATTAGTTTGAAAAAAACTAATAAAATACTAGTCTGTTATAAAATACACATGGAAGAATGTTCTGGCACTATCATACCCAATTTGGGGTACTAACTGATTAGGAAGATGAGGCAGAATTTGGGAGCCCCTAGGATGAGTCTGTTTCTGGTTGGAATGGGAAACATTTAAGAATCAAACTAAATGATCTCAAATCCACTCTGGAATGAAACGGGTTATAAGGAAAATACAGAAGATGTTGAAATGGACCTGTTGGCTCATTGTGAGCTTTCCTGGTCGAATGGAGACCTCTACCATGATGCTTGTCCTCTATGTCCCACCCGTCCCATACCTGCTATCCTGGCACCACAGGGCCACCACACTTTAGGCTCAGTCTGCAGTTCCAAATGGAAACCCTCTGTTCCCACAGTGGTGGACAGGATGACTTTGATTTCTGGTGGAAGCGTCAGCTGCTTTAGTCCAACAGTTCAAGAGAGGATCAGAAGAGCATAAGGACGATATTGGGAAAAAATGCTCGGACGAATTTCCAGAACACAATATTTCTCTTTGCAATTTTTGAGTGTTCTGTAGCCAACCTGCCAAAAAAATGTGAAAACTATAAATATAGAGGAGTAGGAAGGAGAAATGAGGACCTGTCACAGTGTCAGCGAAAATAGGGAACTGAGAATCTTCCAGAGATTCAGAGTCAAAGGGTTTAATATTTACTTAGAAAAGAAGTCATGGGCACAAGCTCTAGGATGAAATGAAGGAAAGAGAGGCAAGTTAGGGAATTGAGAGAGAGAGAGAGACTTGAAGATAAAAAGAAGTCAACTTAAAGTCTCATTCCTCATTAAGGAAAGTACAGATCAGAGAAGAGGGGAGAGACTGGGATATAGTTGATCGCCAATTGTGTCTGGCTCTGATTAGAAGCTTTGTATCCACTTTTTCATTTCATCTTGCAGCCTGTTTCCTGGATTCCAGCTTCTATTTCCTATGAAATAGGTACCATCACCAAAGACGAGAGTCAAACATGTAACAGTAGTCAAATCTTTAACAGCGCGGACAACTAACTAACCAAAACCTGGCCCGGGGACCCCTGCAGAGTCAAGTGTTACACGCCCAGTGCCTGGATCGCGAGGCCATGGTAGGGATCTTGGGAAGGGTTCAGGGTAGGGAGACATACAGCAGGTTCTGGCCAGAGGCTAGTCACCAAACTTTGTGTGGCTGAAGGGGTGTGTGTACCAGCTGAATGTCAGCTCCCAGATGAAACTGAGGGAAATGTCCTTTGGGAAGGTTTCCGCTGACTCTCTGCCTTTCCTTCGTCTTCCCCAGGGTGTTCCATTAGCATTTGGGGTCTGGGGTCTTGCCTGTTGCTCCTGGCTTTGGTGGGCCACGCCACTGCCACAGCCAGGGCTCCAAGTGGCAGTGCACTGTATGGGGTCTTGACTGTTCCCTCCTGACTCTCGGAAGGAGAGCAGGCAGCAGGGATTTTCATTCTTTGTTGGCACCTACTCTCTTCAGCAACCCCAAGATCAGTACCCCAGGCTGCACAAGCTCAGGTTCATGTCTTTACCAAAGGCCGGCAATAATTTCAGAAAGGAATGACAATGAAGGTAAAAAACAGTTCAACTACTCGCTCATCTGGACTTCTAGGGCAGGTGGGGTTCCCAGACAACTTTGTTCCGTCGGTCTGGCACCCTTGCCCCCCCTCTCGGTGCCTTGGTGATGAGTGTGGGCCTTGCTGTTTGTGCTGCTTGAATTTGCCCTTGTTGCTTATTAGCACTGTGGCCCTGGGCTAAAAGTCATGCCTCTCAGAGCCAATCGGAATAGCTTATTAGAACTATTGATTCTGACATAGTGGGCCTGTGCAGAAATCTCTCTTCTTCATCCCTCCTCCTTCTCAGTCTTCCCCTCCTCCACCTCTTCCTCCTCCTTCTTTGATGTGTAAACCAAGGTATTTGGGGAGCAGGGAATGATGTGATGTTTGGGATTTACTTTAAAATATATTCCAGACCTCCCCCCTCCCCCCAAAACAAAAATACAGGCACTTCGGGGGCAGTAGAAGGAGGAGGGCCTAAGAAACAGTTGGGGAAGCAGAGTGATAAGTACTGGGAAGGGCTGCGATCCTTCTGCTCTACACACTTTGGTGTATGCTTGAGAATTTTCATAATAAGAGTAAACAAACAAAGACCAAATAATGAGGCTTTCATTCCCTATATCCAAATGACCACAACAGGGCATAGAATGCACTTTCATAGTTGCTCCCCTGGCAATTTATTCTGATTCTCCAAATAAGATTCCAACTCTCGTCCTACCTGTCATAGTCTCTGGATATTGACTGGCAACGTTTTCCTCAACAAGGCCTTGCCAGGCCCACTGCTAGGGAATGTATTGTTTCAGATTCTGTACTCACGTTTTAAAGATTCTTTTTAATTTATTTATCAGAGAGAGAGAGGGGGAGAGAGCGAGCACAGGCAGACAGAATGGCAGGCAGAGGCAGAGGAAGAAACAGGCTCCCTGCTGAGCAAGGAGCCCGATGTGGGACTCGATCCGAGGACGCTGGTATCATGACCTGAGCAGAAGGCAGCTGCTTAACCAAGTGAGCCACCCAGGCGTCCCTGTACTCACGTCCTAAAAAAAAAAAAAGTGACCAGTTTTCCGTTTGGAGTGACTCGAATGCAAGACTCACTCTAAGCCCTTGTCTTGCTGTGTCCCACCCCTTTCTAAGGACTGCTTGTGCTATCTCTGTGAGATCACAGCATTGGGAGGGGCAGCCCAGGCCTGGGCTATTACAGCTAAGCTGCAGCCTGAAGGGCGCGCGTGAGATCTGTGGTTTGAGCTGTCAGAGTCTCACGGAGAAAAAAAAAGAGAAATGAATCATCATTTGACCATGACATTCCCACTAAAGGGGAGGACAGCGGGAGAAAGAGCAAGGGAAGAGGAAAGAAAAATCTCAAAATAAATATGGGGTGGATGGCAGGAGGAGGAGGGGGTCTCGGAAATTGGGGACAGGTGTGGCGATCGAACCAACGCTAGTCACAAACACACGATTCCGCCCATTCTAGAGTGGACTGGACATAAACATGCTCGCACATCTACTTGTCGGCTGCGTTTTGTCTGCCGGTAGCGAGGTGATTCTTTAAGAGCTCTGAGAACCCAAACTTGTGGCCGCCCCGCAGCTGAGCCGAAGTGGAGCTGGGAGCTGCCCAGACGACCTGAGGCTGCCAGCTGACCACCTTCCTCCCTACAGATCGCTGGAGCCAAGCTCAGCGGGGGAGAAGCCACGCTCGCGGGTGGGTGCCGGGGCTAAGGGCGGAAGCCGGGTTCCCACAGAGGCCTCCGCGCCCAGGCGGCTGCAGCGGCGGCGCCGGGGGACCGGAGGCCTGACACCGGGATGCGCCCCCCACTCTGGACAACCGGCCGCAGAAGTAAAGGGCCAGCATCCCGCCACAGCTATGCTTCCCGCGGGACAATCTCGGGAGAAGGTCCTGGAAGAGGCTCGCAGGCCGGTTTTCCGAGGGAAACGGCGAGGTGGGGAGGGAGCGCCCATGACCCTCCCCGCCCTCCCCTCTCCCGCTCACCCGGCCGCACAGGCGACAGGACTGTTCCGAAGAAACGTACTCGGGGTTGTAGTGTCGCCCTCCGCCACACGGGGCTGGATCACCTGCTGGCTCGGCGGCATCGGTCCGGGCTCCTCTCTTGGTGGAGGCAGGCGGAGGCGCGCCTGCGGCGTCCTCTTTCATTGGCCGCGGCGAGGGCGCTGCCATGTTGGAGGAAGCGGTGCCTTCTGTGAGGTGGAAACGCCGTGGCTTCACCCATAGCGTTGGGGAGCGCAGCCTCCTACCTTTCCTTCTCGCTGGAGTGTTGGTGCTGAGAGGCGGCGGCCGGCGGGATGGAGAGAAGTAGGATGAACCTGCCCAAGGGGCCGGACACGCTCTGCTTCGACAAGGACGAGTTCATGAAGGTGCGCGCCTGGTCTCTGCTCCCCGGAGCCCGGCCGTGTGTGGCCTGCCCTCCTTGGCCCTCCGGGGCCTCTCCTCGGGCTTCTCCTGCGGGCTTCCTGGGCCGTCCCCGCCCCGGAGGGGTCCTCGGCCGGGACCTCACTGCACTTCGCAGTGAGTCTCTTGGCCTCGGGTGGGCTAGGTGCAGCCTGAAGAAAGCACTCCTGTGAAATCGTACACATTGAATGAAAAGGCCTGAAAGTTCAGGGCAAGTGGTTTTGAGCTAAACGTAAAAGCCCCGGACCCGTAGGATCCGCCTCTGGTACCGTGCGGCACAGTCAGACCGCCGCTCCCCCGGCCTGACAGAAGTCTCCCAGTGCCTTGTGCCTAGAAGCTCAGCGACTGTGCGTTGAACACATCTCTGAACGCACGTACTTACCAGAAATCGGGTCAAAAAGGCACTTAACCTAACGTTTATGCCTGACTTTCGTCTTAAGCTCCCGGAATGAGAAATCTGAAAGACTGTACTGTCCTTACTGGTTCTGGTCCAGTACTACAAAGCATACCAAGCTCCTTTTCTAAAGTTGCCCTACTTCTCTTGGTGAGGTCAGCCTGAAGCTGGCAGCAGATAACTGTAGGACATAAACTTACAGAATAGAAATTTAAACTGAAAAGACTTTACTGACAGGAAAGGTTCATCAGACATAGCCTTGAAAATGTGCCAAGGTTTGAATCAGAGCCAGGAGGAGCTTTATCTGTTTTCTGTATCCCTCTGGGTCTGTACTTAAACTATCAAAACGTATATGTTTAATTTCTAAGGATTGGGATTTAGTAGCTGGGTTCAGTGTTAAAAAGTTTTGGCTCTGTAGGTACCTAGAATTCTGAAAAGAGTTTGAATTTCTTACTTTTTTATGGCTTCAAGTCATAATATGTTTTTTTCTTTTTTGGGTTAACCAGCTAGTTCCTTTTTGATACTTGCATTCAGATCACATCTCCCAAACTCTGGTTTTAAAAGTGCTTATGTCTGGATCCTCTGCGGTGTGGCCATATCATTTTTAATATGTAGGGATGTCTAGATGAAGGTATATTGTACTCTTGTTCTTGTATGGTGATGTTAAGCCACTGTAATAAAAGGTGTAAATTGAATGGAGTGTCTGAAGGAGAGCACAGAGTGAATTCTCTGATCCAGAAACCTTTTTTTAACGAAGGACACGTGATGAGGAGAGAGGTCATTGGAAGAAGAAAAGCACACACACAGAGTTAAAGAATCTCAAAGCACAGAAGTCTCTTTAGCTTGTCTGTCTTTGGACTTCGTCAGGCTTTCTTTGGGCCTAACACTAGCATTTTCTCACACTTCCTCGCCCCGCCATCTTTCTCACTCAGAGCTGACAGAATGCCTTTGGTCAAAGCAGCTTCGGAAAATAGAAATCTCAAAATAGCAGTTCTAAAGTAGGACTTAGAGGTAGGGAGAGAGCAAACTGGGAAAGTGGCTAGAATGCCAGCAATTCCATATTCTTTCAAGGCTCTGAAATTTCTGAATATAATGTACAATTTGTAGTGTTAATGAACGTGACCCCTTCATACATAGAAGAAAAATACATGGAACAGCTGTTCTGTGTAAAGTGGTATTGATCTTCTATGTGGGAGCTGGAGATAAAGGTTATTTGCAATTTGTGTTTCCGTCAGAGAGATGTTTTGTTAAGTTACAGTTCCGAGGCAGAAATGAGTGGAGAGCTTGCTGTCGGGGTTGTATTTCTACATAGGTGTCTTGTTTGGCACATTTTGGAATGAGACTGGGATGGTAGAAAGGGAGATGGGGTGGGGCTGCGGGTTGCACCTTGGACACTGCATACGTTGAGGGGTCCACGTTGATGCAGTCTTCACGGTAGAGCTGCAGTCAGGTTTACAGCAGGAAGTTGCATGGTCATATCTGTTGAGTTCGAGCTGACTGGTGGCAGGAGACTACTTAAAAAGTCATGTTTAGGGGCGCCTGGGTGGCTCAGTGGGTTAAGACGCTGCCTTCGGCTCAGGTCATGATCTCAGGGTCCTGGGATCGAGTCCCGCATCGGGCTCTCTGCTCAGCAGGGAGCCTGCTTCCCTCTCTCTCTCTCTCTCTCTGCCTGCCTCTCCATCTACTTGTGATTTCTCTCTGTCAAATAAATAAATAAAATCTTTTAAAAAAAAAGTCATGTTTATGAGATCTAATGAGAAATAGAACGGGAAAGGTATGCAAAAGAGGTAGGTGATCAAAGTGCAGGAATGGCAGATGGGGAAGGGTCACCTGGGGCAGAGGCACTGGCAACATCATACTTTGTCGGCTTAGAAATACGAAAATCCTTTGGGTTGACAGCCAACTAATAGATGAGCAGGACATAAGGTATTGGTAGTAGGGGGAGAAAGTGGCATAACAGATAAATTAGACCATTTACATGGGTGTGCTATTGACATCACATGTAGCCTTCCTCTTCCATCTCAACATATGACTTCATCTCCAGTCGTACAGAAAAATTAGCAGCCATCCCACGGGACCTCCTCCATCCTGCTGATCATGATCCCATTCTTGTATTTGTCCCCTTCTCCTCCTCGCCTGGTACGGGGAGGGGCTCTCCTTCCTCCTCGGGTTCAGTCTCCACTCTGGCTAAGAGTCCATGCCCTCCTGCCCTTCCAGGAGCCTGCAAGGATCCTCTCCCCTGCACTCCTTCCCATCACGCGCTCCTGTTTGATCCTTTCCCACTTGAATGCCCCACCTCTACGTATTGCCCTGTCAGTGTCGCACATCACAGCCAGTGCTCAGGGGTTGACTTGACTTTCCCACCTTCCACCCTTCAGGCCCTGTCATTCCACTAAAGAGTTCTTACCAAAACTGTTTCTAAGTCAGCGCACCTGACCTTTCTCTGTCTCCTTACTCGACATCGCAGTAGACCAAATGCTCTGCATTGCTTCCTGTCTTTCTTCTACCTCTCTGATGTGTCTCCTGTGCAAAGTCATGCTCCTGGTAGCCACTGAATGCTAATTATGGGCTCAGCCACGTGTTCCTTTCTTTCCCTAGATGACCTTTTGTGCAGCTTCATGACCACCTGTCAGCAGGTAAGGCAGATTCCTGTCTCTGGCCCACACGCCTCCTGAGCACCAGTTCTGTGTATTGGACTTGCTGACCTTTCTTCTCGGATGTGTCTGTGGCCCCTCAGACTCATCAGGTTCAAGACGGAATTCATGAGCACCTCCTCCACTGAAAACCACCTTTCTTATTCTATTGCCTCTCTCGGTAAACACTTCATCCGTTTAGCCTGGAGTCGGGAAACCAGAAGTCAACTCCTACTCTGTCACCTTTCCAAAATCTAGTCTGTCACACCAAGTCCTGTGGATTTCGCTTCCTAAACCTCTTGAACCCATATACTTCTTTCCATCTCTTCTCATACCTTTGCAGTGCGCCCTTGCCATCACACCGTAGAAGCTTCTCACCCAGTCTCCATGCGCCTTCCTTGTCTTTCTGGCCCCTGGTCTACACTGCAGGCTAGCCACTCTTGTCAGAATGCGGATGTGATCTTGTATGTACCAGGTGACTGGCCAGTCCACCGGCTCTTGAAAAACCATTTTCCCACGCACTCGAACGTATTTCAAAGAGAATCAGTCCCCCATGGGGTAGTTTTCCTTGGTAGACAGTTTGTTTCTGCGCTGAGCCAGTCTGCCTCCTTCGAACTTCTCTGTGTCAGTTCCTCTCTGGAACCTGTGGCTTCGTTGGCACCCCAGGTAGGCACATGATGACCTTTTCCATGAGAAGTAAAGGCAGGAGCCCTCTGGATGGTGAATGTATGTACCCTCATGTTCCATAGGTAAAAGAACCGTGTGTGTGGGTGGGGGGGATAAGTCCTTGAGGCTCCTCCCTGTTCTAATTGGGTGAACTGGGAATTTTGAGACAGGAAGCAGGTCCTGTGTGTCCTTGTTTGCAGGGAGCATGCATTCTGATGGACAAAACGGAAAAGGGGAAGAATGAGCAGCTGCTCAGATCTGTTTGTACTGTGCTGGCTGATTAGCTGTGACCTGCAGATGTGGGTCCCATCCTCGGCTCTGCTCTCTGCCTGCTTATGTCTGACTTGGGGCAAATCACTCGCCTCCGGCCTTCTGTTTGCTTGTTAGTATAATGAGGTGGTGCTTATCTATGTGATCTTTGCTGGCTCCTCTGAAAAGACTCTAGCCCATCCTGGCTTGCAGATAAGGAAACTGAGGCCTGAGGTGTGATGACTTCCTTTAAAGCCACACAGCTAGTTGGGGCCAATCACAGGCCAGATCTCCTGACCCCCACACATCAGTCCTTGGAAATCCTACTGTAATATGTTCCTTTCCAGAGGCCACAGGTGGGAACTGAGGGAAGTGGGACAATCAGAACATTAAGAATAGCGCAGAAGATGGCACAATGTCCGCATGCCTTGGCACCTGCATTTTACCAATAGGGCCACCTCTTACCTTAGAAGAAGTTCCCACAGGGCTGGTGATCTGGATGCCTGGCCTGGAGCTTAGCTACAGTAAACGGGACCAGAGGGATGTGATGGCTGTTTGAGGTGGACTTTGTTGACGGTGGCTGGGGATAGCAGCTGACAGAGGAGGAAGAGGGAAGAGTGACAGACAGCAGATAGCCGCAGGCCCGCAGGTCAGCCACTGTTGCCCAGGGTCGCCCATCCCCAGGAGCCGTCTTCGTATCACAGGAGCTGAGTCCTTACCCTGTGGGTTCTTAGTTCGATGTCACGTCTTGATGACAAGATTCCATTCTCTTCCACATCAGTTTGAGACAGATATCTTAATGAAATTCTAATTAGCCAAATATGGAATATAAGCCTGCAACTCATTTTATAGAGAAATTTTCTTATGTGAACTACTTTCCCTGATGATAGAGGAGTTGTGACGATGTAACATCAGATAAAGTTTATCTGATTGGCACTTGTAAGAAGGGTTCCCGGCAAAAAAGAACTGTTTTTTCTGTTGTTGTTGTCCTCCCTTTTGATCTTTCCTTTCCATTACTTTTTTTTTTTTTTTTTTGGTCTTGTGAGCGGTCATCTGATTTATAAAAAGATGCAACAAAAAGTAAAATGGTACAAGATAATCAGTTTCAAAACATAAAAAAGTGAGTGTCTTTAGCCATAGCTCAGAACAGAGGAACTGGGTAAGGAGAATTGCTTGTATGAACTGGCAACAGGAAAAGTTGGTAAAGGAGAGCTGAGGAACTCTATTAAGATATAGGAGTGAGGGGCTCCGTCATCATCTGGCATTCACTCAGTGTCGTCTATATGGTTAGAGATGTCCATGATCGGAACTCCAGCAATCTTCTGGGTCTGGGTCAGCTGATGCCACAGTGTAACACTCTGAATTACTTCCATACTGAGCAGTCATCTGCATAGTTTGTCTTGTGTGTACGTGGTAATTGTTTGAATCTTGGCTCTTTCGCAATCCTTAGAGCCTCTTGATACTTTCACCCCGGTTTCTCAGTTTCAGCCATTACTCAGTCAGTTGTACAACTGGTACACTTGGCACACAGCCCGTCCATCATTGACCGGTCAAGTTTGGCCTAAATAGAAAAGTTGATAAAGTCGGTACCAACCATGATGTGGTAAGTCGGCCCAGCTGTGTGTTTATATTGGAAAAAGCAGGAGGGATGTTGGGGGACTTCTCTTTCCTTGAGTGCATGGGATCCTTCTTTTCTTTCTTTTTAGGTTTTAATCTGTCCTTCTCTCAGAGAAGGATCTCAGAGCTAAGCATTTGCTTCCCGGTCACATACTTGCTTGCTTTCTCTTGCTTCCCCATGTTCACACCATGCCCATTTCTCCTTGCTTTTGATTTTCTGATTCACTCTTTGTAGTACCATAAAACTTATTTAAATAAAATGTTGGCCTACTAAGTTATTGATTATTAGTAAGTTCTTTGTTCAAAATTTGAAAGCAAGAAGTATTATGTAAATATATATTTTTGTTATTTAAATAGTCTTACAACATTTAGCATCAAATTTCTTGAAACATTTAAACAAATTAATCACAAACTAGGGCTTGGGCTTTTTCTTTTCTTTTTTTTTTTTAAGTAATCTCTACACCCAACATGGGACTTGAACTCACAACCCTGAGATCAAGACCTGCACGCTCCAGTGACTGAACGAGCCAGGTGCCCTTTCGGCTTTTTGTTTTTAAGTTCCTCAGGTGAGTGGGTGCTTTAGTGGCTCAGAGAGTTAAGCTTCTGCCTTCAGCTCAGGTCATGGTCTCAGGGTCCTGGGATCGAGCCCTGCATGGGACACTCTGCTCAGCATGGAGCATTATTCCCTCCCTCTCTGCCTACTTGTGATCTCTCTCTCTGTGTCAAATAAATAAAATCTTAAAAAAAAAAAGTTCCTTAAGTGATTCTAATGTGTGACCAATGTTGAGAACTCTAGCACTGGATAATTCCTTTAAATAGCTCAAGAAATTAATTTTGAAAAGCGAACTAAAAGCCTACATAGATTATGATTGGTGTTAAATTGAGGGGAAAAAAGAGATAAAGAGAAGAAATCAGCTGGAACAGAGTGTAATTAGGTACTCAAATATTTGTTAGATGGATAAATACATTTACGGAATGTAGGGTTTTTTTTTTTTTTTTGTCTCTTCATAAATATGTCAAATGGGTATATAAATTCAACAAAGGAGTTTGATATAAAATTGATTAAAATGTTAGAACAGAAGTTTTTTAGAATTTCAGTGTTACTATTTCATGATGCTTTTAAGATGATCTCTCTGTAGATGGTGGGAAGATCTTGTTAGCATATGTTTTTAATTTCTCAAGCTTGAATAATTTAGTCACTGAACAAACATTTAGAATGAGTTTTGGGAGACACAAGTCCTAGATTATGTCCCCACCTAGCTGGGGCAGAGATTTGAGAGCAGGGGCTGGAGGGAAGAGCTCCAAGGACATTTTTGTATACATGCTGATACCTTGGGCGGGAACACTCTTCCAACACTTCCTGTGGGTAGCTCCTTTGTGTCATTTGGATCTCAACTCATTGTTCTATATTTCCTGGTTCATCCAAGTTTAAATACTTTCCATTTGTCACTCAGACCTTTACTGTGTCCTGATTTCTTTTTAGCTGTGATCACTATTCATTAATCACTATTTGATCACTGTTCATTAATATAATGTTTGTTTACATATTTATTTTCTCATTTCTGCATTAGAATATCTGCTCCTTAAAAGCAGAGACCTTGTCTTTTCTTTTCATGTCTGTGTGCCCAGGTCTTAGAGCAGAGCTGGAGTTGCATGATCAATATTTGAGGAATATTTATGGGATATACAGGGACATTTATTCATCTCTGTTGTCCATTGTTTTCAAGAATGGTTGGAAATACACACATACGTGAGCTCACACAAACTTTCTATGTCTTTCAACCCCTATGTAGTGTGCAGATTAGTGCTTAACTATTTTGGTTTTTTGTCTCCCTGAAATGGGACATGTTTCAGGGCAGAGCTCATAAATTTCATATGCCCTCTTAGTACTTCTCATCATTACAGAGTGATGGTTCTGGGGGATTCTGCTTCTCGTGGAGATAGTATATAGTGATTTTATAAGTCCATGTATCTGGGAAGGAGTGTTTTACTTCTTGGCAGCTTAGAGAACTTCAATCTTTCCAAATTCCATGTAATTTTCATAGCATTAAAGCTACTAATTTCAGATAATTGGTAAGTTTTAAATGATTAATTCCCAGGTTACTTTGAATTAGTCTTTGTTTGCCATCCCTGATTGCAGCTAGTTAGTAAAGTAGCTAAACTTTTAAACTCTACTTGGTTTTAATTTTGAGTGATGTCACTGCTTCTCTTATGGTTAATGGTTCTTAATTACCTGCAGCTTGTCTGGTTTGCTCTTTTATTTTCCTGTGTTCCAACACCTCTTGTGATCTCCCAACTTCTGGCCTTTTGGGGGATTTGTACTTTAACTGGGTTCATATAGGAAATACCCCTGAGTACAAAGAGAAGATATTTTTCTTCTAACTACACTATCTCCTATTATTAATGTATTACATTGTTGTGGTACATGTGTTACAACTGATAAACCACCAGCATTGATACAGTATTAATTAAAATCCATGGTTTACATTAAGGTTCACTCCTCTTTCTATAGTTCTGTGGGTTTTGACAAATGTATAATGTTATTTACCTACTGTTGGTATCTTACAGCCTAGTTTCATTGCCTTGAAAACCCCTGTACCTCATCTATTTGTTTCTTCTCCTCTCTCTGCACCCTCCTCCCTCACCCCTCAGCCCGAGATCTTTTTACTGTCTAGAGTTTTACCTTTTCAGAGGCACCTGGCTGGCTTAGTTGCTAGGGCATCTGACTCTTGATCTCGGGGTTGTGAGTTCTAGCCACCACATTGGGTATAGAGATGACCTAAAAAATAAATAAAAATAAAAATGTTGGTTAATTTTTACCTTTTCCAGAATTTCATAGAGTTGGAATCATATAGTATTTAGCCTTTGAGACTGGTCTTTCACTTAGCAATATGCATTTAAGGTTCTTCGAAGTCTTGTGGCTTAATAATTCATCTTTTAATTGTCGAATAATCCATTGTGTGGGTGTGGCACAGTGTACCTGTTCACCTACTGAAGGAGATTTGGATTGCTTCCAAGTTTTGGCACTTCAGAGAATAAAGCTGCTGTAAACATCCGTGTGCAGGTTTTTGTGTGGACACTAGTTTTAAGCTCTTTGGGGTAAATACAAAGGAGCACAATTACTGATCTTACAGTGAGAATGTGTGTAGTTCTGTGAGAAACTGCCAAGCTGTCTCACACAGTGCCTCCCATTTTGCATTCTGACCAAACAGTGAATGAGAGTTTGGTTGTCCCACATCCTTGCTAGCATTTGGTATTACTAGTGCTTTGGATTTTTTATATTCTACGTGATACATAATAGTACCTTGTTTAAATTTGCAATTTCTTAATGACATACAAAGTTGAGCATCTTTTCAGATCCTATTTTTTTCTTTTTTAAAGATTCTATTTATTTATTAACAGCACAAGCACATGGAGAGGTCGCAGCAGGCAGCGGGAGAGGGAAAAAAGCAGGCTCCTCGCTGAGCCGGGGGCCCAGTGTGGGGTTCAGTCCCACGACCTGAGCTAAAGGCAGATGCTTAACTGACTGGGTTTCCCAGCCACCGCTCTTTTCACATTTTTAAATTAGGTTTGATTTCTTGTTGCTACTAAGACATCTTTATATTATATTTCTTATTTTAAGTCCTTTACCATGGATGTGTTTTGCAGATATTTTCTCTACTCTGTGACTGGTCTTTTCATTCTCTCTCTCTCTCGTTTTTTTTTTTTTTTTTAAGATTTTATTTATTTGTCAAAGAGAGAGCGAGTGAGAGCGAGCACAGGCAGACAGAGTGGAAGGCAGAATCAGAGGGAGAAGCGGGCTCCCTGCGGAGCAAGGATCCCGATGTGGGACTCGATCCCAGGATGTTGGGATCATGACCTGAGCCGAAGGCAGCTGCTTAACCAACTGAGCCACCCAGGCGTCCCGTCTTTTCATTCTCTTAACAGTGTCTTTTACGGAGAAGTTTAATTTTAACAAAGTCCCTCTCATCAATTTTTTTTCTTTCGTAGATCATGCTTTTGGTTTTATATCTGAAAAGTTATTGCCAAATCCAAGGATCCCTACATTTTTTCTTCTGTCATCTTTAAGAAGTTTTGCATTTTACGTTTAGGTTTTGTGAAAGGTGTGAAAAGTTTGTTTTTATTCTTTTCATTTGTTTGTTTTTTCTTATCAATGTGCCATTGTTCGGTTCCATTTGTTGAAGACTGTCCTTGCCATTGAGTTGCCTTTGCCTGTGTGTGTGGATGTTTTTCTGGGCTCTCCATTCTGTTCCAAGCACCTGTCTCTTTTGCCAGGCATCTTCTGTCTTAATCACTATAGCTTTAATAGTAAGTCTTGAGATTGGGTGGTGGCAATCCTCAATTTCCTTTTTTTCCCCGCTCTTTAATATTTTGTTGACTACTCTGGGACTCTTGGTTTTCCAGTTTTCCATCCAAATTTTAGAGTCAACATGTTGGTATCCACAGAATAACTTCCTGGCATTTTGATTGGTATTGCATTGAGTCTGTCGATCATTTTGGGAAGAACAGACCTCTTAACAGTATTGAGTGTTCTTACCCAAGATTATGGACTTTCTTTCCACTTCACATCTTACCTTGCTTGTTATCTTTCATCAGAATTTTATACTTTTTCTCATATAGATCTTGTGCATATTTCGTTAGATTTGCACCTAAGTATTAATTTTTTTTGGTATGCTAATGTAAATGGTCTTGTGTTTTAACTTCAAATTCCACTTGTACATTGCTGGTATATACGAAAACAATTGACTTTTTAAATTGTTTAATTAAAATTCAATCTCGTTAACATATAGTGTACTTTTAGTTTCATGGTTAGAATTTCGTGATTCATTGGTTGCATACAACACCCAGAGCTCATCCCAACAAGTGCCCTCCTTAATACCCCTCACCCAGTTACCCCAATGTTCCCCTCTCCAGTAACCCTCAGTTTGTTTCCTGTAGTTAAGTCTCTTGTGATTTGCCTCCCTGTCTGTTTCTATTTTTCCTTCCCTTCTCCTGTATTCATCTGTTGTTTCTTAAGTTCCACATGTGACTGAAACTATATGGTATTTGTCTTCCTCTAGTTCCATCCATTTCCTTGCAAATGGCAAGATTTTGTTCTTTTTGATGGCTGAGTAATGTGTGTGTGTGTGTGTGTGTGTGTGTGTGTACACCACATCTTCTTTATCCATTCATCTGTTGATGGACATCTGGGCTCTTTCAATAGTTTGACTATAAACATTGGGGTGCTTTTGGCCCTTCAAATAACTTTGTGTACTTTTGATAAACATCTAATAGGGCAATTGCTAAGTCGTTGGGTTGTTACATTTTTAACTTTTAGAGGAGCCTCCATACTGTTTTCCAGAGTTGCATTCCCACCAACAGTGTAGGAGGATTCCCATTTCTCCACATCCTCGCCAACATCTGTTGTTTCTTGACTTGTTAATTTTAGCCATTTTGACTGATGTAAGGTGGTGTCTCATTGTGGGTTTTTTTTTTTTCAAGATTTTATTTATTTATTTGATAGAGAGAAATCACAAGTAGATGGAGAGGCAGACAGAGAGAGAGGGGAAGCAGGCTCCCTGCTGAGCAGAGAGCCCAATGCGGGACTCGACCCCAGGACCCTGAGATCATGACCTGAGCCGAAGGCAGCGGCTCAACGCACTGAGCCACCCAGGAGCCCTCATTGTGGTTTTGATTTGTATTTCCCTGATGCTGAGTGATGTGGAGCCCTTTTTAATGTGTCTGTTGGCCATTTGGATGTTTTCTTTGGTATATTCATGTCTTCTGTCCATTTCTTGACTGGATTTTTTTTGTTTTTTGGATGTTGAGTTTGATAAATTCTTTATAAATTTTGAATACTGGCCCTTTGTCTGATACATCATTGGAAAGCAATTGACTTCTGTATTTAACTGTGTATCGTGCAGTCTTGCTATAATCACTTGACTAGTTTCAGGAGGGTGTGGGTGTGGGGTGTGAAGTCTTTGTATTTTCTGTAGACAGTCATGTCATCTGTGAACAAAGTTTTATTCTTTCCCAGGTTGTATACCTTTTGTTTCCTTTTCTTACCTTATTTCATTAGTTTTGCCTTCCAGTATAGTATTGAATACTAGTAGTAGGATGGACATCCTTGCCTTGATTCCCTGTCTTCTATTTTCTCAGTATTAATATCATGTTAGCTGTGGATTTTTGGAGACATTCTTTATCAAGTTGAGGAAGTCCTCCTATTCCTAGTTTCCTGAGGGTTAATAATGAAGAGGTGTGGATTTTGTTAAATGTTTTCTTTCCTCCCTTCATTGATATGATCATGTGATTTTTTTTTCTGTTGATATGATGGATCACATTGATTTTCTAATGTTGAACATTTTCTAATGTTGCATTCCTGGAATAAATCCTACATGATCCTGGTGTATAATTTTTTAATATAGTGTTTGCTTTTATTTGCTAATTTTTGTTGAAGATTTTGTGTCTGTGTTCATGAGAGATACTAGTTTGTAGTTTCTTTTCTTGTAGTATTGGTTTTGGTGTCAGGGTAATAATGATCTCCTAGAATGATTTAGGAAGTATTCCTTGTAGTTTTACTTTCTGGAAGAGATTTTAGAGAATTGTGTAGTATTCCATAAATGTTTGGTTGAATTTACAGTGATTGGGATTGTTAGCAGTAGCCCTCCCTTCTTTCATCTGATATTAGTAATTTATGTCTTCTACCTTTTTTTCTTTGTTTGCCTGGCTAAGGGTGTATCTGTTTTATTGATGTTTTCAAAGAAACAGACTTGGGGTTTATTGATTAAAAAAAAAATTCCTGGTTTTAATTACATTGATTTCTGCTCTAATTTTTATTTTTTTCTACTTCCTTTAGGGTTTTTTTATGATTTTATTTGACACAGAGAGAGTCAGTGAGAGAGGGAATAAAGGCAGGAGGAATGGGAGAGGGAGAAGCAGCCTCCCTGAGCAGGAAGCTCTGATGCAGGGCTCTGTCCCAGGACCCTAGGACCATGTCCTGAGCCAAAGGCAGATGATTAACCAACTGAACCACCCAGGAGCCCCTCCTTACTTTAGATTTGATTTTGTTGTTGTTGCCTAAAATGGAAGCTTAGATTATTGTCTTTAATCTTTTTTTTTCTAATATTTGCATTCAGTACTATATTTTCCCTTTAAGCAGCATTCCACACATTTTGCTACATTGTATTTTGTTGAGACTGGTCTCCTGTCATTTAGAAGTGTGTCATTTAATCTCCATGTATTTTGGACTTCTTCAGCTATCTTCTGTTACTGATTTTTAATTCCATTGTGGTCTGAGAACATACTTGGTATAATTTTTATTTTTAAAAATTTGTTGTCTTTTGTGGCCCAGAATTATTCTGTCTTGATGAGTGTTCCATATGAGCTTAAGAAGAATGTGTGTTGCACTATTACTGGGCGAAATTGTCTGTGTACGTCTGTTGTACGGTAATTGATGGTGGTGTTGAGTGTGCCATGTCTGGACTGAATGTCCACATCTGTCATATCCTTGTTGCCCTGCTGCTGGATCGGCCCATTACTGATGGAGAAGTGTTGAAGTCACCAGCTGTGATAATGCAATTGTTTATTTCTCCCTGCAGTTCTGTTAGGTTGTGTCTCACCTGTGTTGATCAGGCACACATACGTTAAGGATAATTGTGTCTTCTTGGTCAGTCGATTTCTTTATCATTATGTAATGCTGCTCTTTATGCCTGATAATTTTCCTTCTCTGAAATCTGCTTTGTCTGAAATTCATGTAGCTACTCCATTGTTCCTGTGATTAGTGTTACTTTGGATTTTTTTTAATGTATTCTAGCATTTAACTTGTTGATATTTAAGTTGTTTCATTTTTCATCAAAATATAATTCACAAAGCATAATAGTTGCCATTTGAAAGTGTACTCTTCTCTGGTTTTTAGTATATTTACTGTGTATATGGTACATACGTCACTTCTGTCTAATTCCAGAATGCTTCCATCACCCGAAAAATAAACCTCTTGGTTCCAATTCTCCCCTCCCCTTATTCCCTGGCAATCATGAATCTACTTTCTGTTTTTATGGATTTGCCTTTTCTGGAACATCTCCTATCAGTGGAATTGTATAACACGTGACCTTTTGTGTCTGGCTTCCTTTAACCTGAGAGTAGAATGTTTTCAGACTTCACTCGTGTTGTAGCATGTAACAGTTTATTCCTTTTTATGGTTGTGTAAGAGGCTCTTCCACATTTTATGTATCCATTCATCAGTTGATGGACGTTGGGTATATACTCATTTGGCTGTTACGAGCAGCGCTGCTGTGCCCATTCATGTACAGTTTGTGGCAGGAACATCTGTTGTCAGTTCTGTTGGTGTCATACCCCTAGACATAGAACTGCTGGGTAATTGTACGTGTGTAACTTCTTGAGGAGCTACCGAGCTGTTTGCTGCCTTAGCCACACTATTTTACATTCTCACCAACAATACAGGAGGTTTCCAGCTTCTCCGCCTTCTTGCCAGCACTTTTCTTCTTCTTTTTTTTTTCTTTTTCTTTTTCTTATTTTACCATAGTTGTCCTAGTGGGTGTGACGTGGCATCTGCATGTGCTTTTGGTTCGCATTTCCCCAATGACTAAGGATGTCGAACATCCCGACATGTGCTCTTGACCGTCTGTGTATCATCTTTGGAGAAATGTCTATTCAAAAGTCTTTGGCTTGTTTTTAAATTAGGTTATTTGTCTTTTTGTTGTTGAGTTCTAAGAGTATATTTGCATATTCTGGTTATTAGGTCCTTGTCAGACAAATGATTTGCAGATACTCTCTCCCATTCTGTGGGTTGTCTTTTCACGTTCTCCGTAGTGTCCTTTGACACACGAAAGTTTTTATTTTGATCAAGTTCAGCTTATCTAATATTTCTTATTGCTTTGTGTATCATGTCTAAAAAAGCTTTGCCCGATCCCAAGTCATACAGATTTTCACCTGTTTTCTCTGAGTGTTACAGTTTTTACTCTTACATTTAAATCTTTGATCCATTTTGAGTTATATTTTTGTGTATGTGTGACGTTGCTGTTCCAAGTTCATCCTTTTGCATGTAGATATTCATTTGTCCCAGTAGTAGGCACTCAAAAAGACTGTTTTTCCCCCCATTAAATGGTCTTGGCATCCTTGTGAAAAATCAGTTGACCATAAATGTATGGGTTGTAAATACTTTCTTTTTGAATACTTGGGAAATCTACACTATAAAGTAAAACCATTCCTAAAGTAGTAAAACCATTCTTGGTTAAGTGAAATGGGTCTCTATTATGGCACTGTGAGTTTGGGTTTGCTTTTCACAGCAAACGCTGCCTAACCCAGTATTCACAGATGTTCTGAGTTATTTAGTCATGTGTTATGCAACTTTTGTTTATCTGAGAACAAATGCATAAATGGTGAGTTGAGTACTAATATTACCTAATAGCATTTGTTCACTGAGGCTAAGTTATATGATTTATTTATTTATTTATTTATTTAAGATTTTATTTGAGAGTGAGAGAGTGCGGGAGCAGGAGGAAGGGACAGAGGGAGAAGCAGGCTCCTTGCTCAGCAGAGCGCCTGATGTGGAACTCAAATCCAAGAGACTGGGATCATGACCTGAGCCAAAGGCAGATGCTTAACCAACTGAGCCACATAGGCACCCCAGTTATACAATTTAGAATGCCATCATGAAGTTCAAGAACTTCAACAATGTGTAACTGAGGCAGGGAAAGTGATCGACCTAAAGGTATACAGTTGGTGAGTAGGATGGCCAGGATTATGAACCAAGACCCCCTTCCGTGATGTACTACCTAACTATGATGTAAGGTCTGAGATGGTCTCAGGAGAGAAAGGTCCAGGCTAATTTGGTCACCAGTGTAAGAAGCAGGTGGCTTTCTGTAGATGACTGTGAAATTACGGTTTGGTATGAAGTCCTTCTCTCTGACACTAGCAGGGTCAGTCTTTGGTTGATTAACTAAGAAAGTCAGTTTAAACAAGTACTCTTAGGGAATGGTATATACAGTTTTTAGCATTTTATTTGGAAAAAATATATGTACATTTATTCTCCATTGAAACAGTGCCAGATCTTTTCTTTGGAAACTGGCCTGCAGATTAGATTTCTGAGTTATCACAGCACTTGGGTCGCTTAATAGGTTAGGCATCTACCTTCGGTTCAGGTCATGACCTCAGGGTCCTGGGATAGAGTCCCGCATTGGGCTCCCTGTTCAGCAGGGAATCTCCTTCTCCCATTGCCCCTTTCCCTGCTCATACTGTCTGTCTGTGTCTCAAATAAATAAAAAGAATCTTTTTAAAAAAAGCTTTCTATGTTGTCTTTTTTTGCATTCAGTTTCAGTTTCTTTAACTGAATTGAGTGAGAATCCTGTGATCACTCCCTTCCTGCCTGGTACGTGGTCATCTCACCCATACCTAACTTAGCAAAAATTTTCTTATTGATTTCTTTGTATCAAATCTTTCCAAAATAGCTCTGTTAGTTTTCAAAAGAATAGTGATTTTTTTTTGCAGTCATATTTTGTTGGTTTACATAGTGTTTAATGAAGCTATATAATTACGAAGTAAGTGTAGGTGTCCTTAACTAGTTTGGGAATCATCACATTTGATTCTTGCTGACTAAACAGGTCATGGAGTAGCAGAGTCACAGGGGAAGTAGATAGTAATTTATTGCCTCTAAGCATATAAGCCTACCGGGGTATCACAGTATTGTAAAGGGGAAACACAGGATAGCTAATCCTGTGAGACCAATACTTGGAAATAGGTTATGAAAGATTTGGAACATCTGTTCAATGGGACACTCAGCATGCACATAAAATATTAATAGAAATGTATGTGTTTTACGTAAAGACATTCAAGTTATATTTTTGATGGGAAATTTTTTTTAATAGAATGGTTTTTTATTTTTTATTTTTTAATTTTTTTTAAGATTTTATTTATTTATTTGACAGAGAGAGAGAGAGGTCAGGCAGAGAGAGGGGGAAAAGTAGGGGAAAAGTAGGCTCCCGGCGGAGCAGAGAGCCTGATGTGAGGCTTAATCTCAGGGCCCTGAGATATGACCTGAGCCGAAGGCAGAGGCTTAACCCACTGAGCCACCCAGGTGCCCGTAGATGGGAAATAGTTTAGAAGAGCATGAATATTTGTGTGTGTGTGTATGTTTACACACATACATAGAGAAGGTCTGGGGTTTCCATTCAAGATGGTGGCATAGGAGGATCTTGAACTCATCTCTTCTATGAAATACACACTGAATCTATAGCTCCATATGGAAAAATTTCCTGTGGAAAAAACCCTACAACTAGCTGAGTGACTCCTACACATTAGGTGAGTAAGGAAAAAAACCTATGTTGAAGTAAGAATCACTCTTGCCATAAACCCCACCCCTGGTACAGCGACCTGGAATTGAGAGGGTACTCACAACCCCAGGCTTCTCCCTGAGGAGTAAAGGCTTTGAGCCCCACTTCTGGCACCCCAACTTTCAAGATGTACATCTAAGAGACAAGACTCCAAAACATCCAGCTTTGAAAGCCATCAGAGCTTGCACCCATGAGACCCACAAGGCTATAGCAAACTGAGAAAGAGTTCTTAAAGCAGTCGCGCGAGTAGACTGACCCACCCTGGAACTCAGCACAGAAGCAGCAGACTGAAATGCGTTCAGATTTCTGTGAAAGAGGCCCATTTGCTTATCTTAAAGCCCTGAGGGGCAGGCATCTCATTTAACATGGATCTAGGAGCCTAGTAAGGTATTCTCCAAAGATGGAGCTGATGGGTACCATCTTTGCGCTGTCCCTCTGCCTCGCTTCTGCTTTCTGGTATCTCCTGGAAAGGAGCTTGAATGCTCGTATGATGCCCCGAGGTTTGCAGTTGCTACCCAGGGTATACCTCTAGATCACCTGGCTCTAGCGGCCAGCAAGACTCACACTCACAGTAGTGAGTATCACAGTATTTACAACAACCAAGACTTGGAAATAACTAAAGTGTCCACCAACGGGGTGAATGGATAAAGAAAATGTGTGTGTATACGATGGAATATTACTCAACCATAAAAAGAAGGAAGTCTTGCCATTTGCAACAACATGGATGGACCTTGAGGATATTGTGCTGAGTGAAATAAGTCAGACAGAGAAAGAGAAATACTGTATGATCTCCCTCACATGTGGAATCTAAAAAACAAAACAAAATGAAGTCATAGAGAACAGATTGGTGGTTGCCAGAGGCGAGGTTGTGGAGGAAATAGATGAAGGGTCCAGTGGTATAAACTTCCAGTTAATAATATAAGCCCTGGGGATGTAATGTACATCATAGTGACTGTAGTAAATAATACTGTGTATTATTGTATATTTATTTTATTATTTTTTATTAGAAATATGTATTATTAGCCCCAGGGTTACAGGTCTGTGGATTGTCAGGCTTACACACTTCCCAGCACTCACCATAGTACATACCTTCCCCAATGTCCACAACCCCACCACGCTCTCCCTACACCCCTCCCCCCAGCAACCCTCAGTTTGTTTTGTGAGATTAAGAGTCTCTTATGGTTTATCTCCCTCCCAATCCAATCTTTTTTTTTAAAGATTTTATTTATTTATTGGACAGACAGAGATCACAAGTAGGCATAGAGGCAGGCAGAGAGAGAGGAGGAAGCAGGCTCCCCGCTGAGCAGAGAGCCTGATGTGGGGCTCCATCCCAGGACCCTGGGATCATGACCTGAGCCAAAGGCAGAGGCTTTAACCCACTGAGCCACCCAGGTGCCCCCCTCCCAATCCAATCTTGTTTCATTTTTTTTCCTTCCCTACCCCCACACCTCCCACTGTGCCTCTCAAATTCCTCATATCAGGGAGATGGTATGATAATTATCTTTCTCTGATTATTTCACTCAGCATACTCTCTAGTTCCATCCACATCACTGCACATGGCAAGATTTCATTTCTTTTGATGGCTGCATAGTATATTATATATATATATATATATATATATATATATATATATATGTATATTTTAAGATTTTTTTTATTTATTTGACAGAGATCACAAGTAGGAAGAGAGGCAGGCAGAGAGAGAGGAGGAAACAGGCTCCCTGCTGAGGAGAGAACCTGATGTGGGGCTCGATCCCAGGACCCTGGAATCATGACCTGAGCCAAAGGCAGAGGCCTTAACTCACTGAGCTACCCAGGTGCCCTATATTATTATATATTTAAAGTTGCTAAAGCTTAAGAGTTCTTAGCACAAGAAAAAAATGTGTATGTTTGGTGATGGATGTTAACTAGTCTTAGGGTGATCATTTCACAACAGATAAAAATATGGAATTTTTATGTTGTACGCCTGAAACTAACATGTGTCCATTATATGTCAGTTTCTTTAAAAAGTAATTGATATTTATTTTTTTTAAAATTATTTACTTATTTGTCAGAGATCACAAGTAGGCAGAGAGGCAGGCAGAGAGAGAGACAGGGAAGCAGGCTCCCTGCTGAGTAGAAAGCCCAATGCGGGGTTTGAACCCATAACCCTGGGATCATGACCTGAGCTAAAGACAGAGGCCTTAACCCACTGAACCAGCCAGGCACCCCAAAAGTAATTTATGTTTTAAAGAGAAAGACTAGGGCACCTGGGTGGCTTAGTCAGTTAAGCGTCTGCCTTCGGTTGAGGTCTTGATTTCAGGGTCTTGGAATGAACCCTGGCATCAGGCTCCCAGCTCAGCAGAGAGCCGGCTTCTCCCTCTGCCCCTTCTCCCACTTGTTCTCTCAGTCTCTCTCTCTCAAATAAATAAAATCTTAAAAAAAAAAAAGTAAAGGGAAAGACCAAAACAAAGTCTGGAAGAATGTGAATCGCTGTGCTAAATAGTGAAGAAAAATAAACATTAACAGTGCTTAACTGCAGAGCATTAGAGAGTGGGTGATTTTTTTTTCTCTCTTACATAAGTATTTCTTGGTTGGTTGAAAGTTTGACAGTGAACATTTGTTACTTTTAAAATTAAGAAGAAAAAGCTGTTTCTATTTTAAGAAGAGCCTCTTTGAAATGTATAATTAAAAGAAATAAAATACCTGTAGAGTTAGGCAACAGGAGAGAATGGTCTTGGTGAGGGGCCCCCTTTCCCATAATCTTAGGAAGTGAGCAGACCCCCTGATGTCCCTGTGTGTGTTCCCCTGCAGTAAACGTCCTCTTATTCTTTCTCTGATCTTATTTTTCTATGTAAAATGTGGTATCATTGCAATCATTTTTTTCTTTCTGGTTTGATTTTCAGGAAGATTTTGACGTCGATCACTTTGTGTCTGACTATAGGAAGCATGTCCAGCTGGAGGAACTAAGAGGAGATCTGGAACTCTACTATAAACTTCTTAAAATAGCCATGGTGGAGCTCATCAACAAGGATTATGCAGATTTTGTCAACCTTTCCACAAACTTGGTAAACCTGAAATTCACAAGTCCTACACACACACACACACACACACACACACACACACACACACACACTTTCTCTCTCCTTCATATTTATTAAAAGGGCAGAGTTTTTAGAAACCTTTCAGTTGATTACCCCACCAACCCCACCAGAAACTTGAAGAAATTACCAATTTCATTAATAAAAGAACTAAACTTTTTGGAATACATTTTTTTGTTTGTTTTAGTTTTTATTCATTTAAGGTTGCTCTAGTTAGATTATGTTTCAAATTCATTAGTCAACAGTGAAAAGTAAAGGATGATAATACCCAAGGGGTTGTTTTATTAGTTGCTAAGTGATTACCCTGAAGTCTTCCTTGATTTAGACTAATTTGTAGGAGCAAATGTCCACCACTCTTGCAATGTTTAATTTACTCCCAGGTATATGTTAGCCAGAGCTAGGTTGAGGGAACATTGGCCAATATTGATATTTTAAAAGTTTGGTTTTATAACAATATAAGAATGATTTGCAGTGAGCTTATCAATTGTTTGTAAAAGCCGTTTAGAAATGTTGGATTTTGTTACTTGGCAGAAAAGTCTCCTTGTTGATGCTTCATTTTGTTTTAAATCTGTTTGTCCAGAGAAGCACAGAAAGTTGCAGCTCCGTGGGAATTTCAAGAAGCATTAAAATTAATGATGCACATTTGCTTTTGGGAAATATACCACTAAGATAAATATCCCAATAGGATTAAAAACCTAGAAAATTTTACTTCTGTTTAATTTCTATTTTTCTCAAGGCTTATAATAATGTTTAAGAGAAACGTAGCCCGTCAGACTTTCACATCAGCTGGCTGAGTATCATCACCTTCTGTGAAAATTTTTCACATTCATTTAAAATGTCATCTAAAGGCAAATTGTTCTTAAGGAAACTTTCGTTTCTCATGACTTCCCTTATTTTTATAGTTTCATGTATTTCAACAGATTTTTTCATATTCTATGAAGAACATTAATGGCCAAATAACACTTCTGTTGTTTAGCTAGTTATATAGCAAAATACGGTTGGGCCAAAAAAAATAATTTAAATCTGGTACTGCTTTGATTGTTAAATAGATACGTCATTATTACTCCTTATCGTGATGTGTTTGTGCCAACCTGGTTTTGCTTTAGGTTGGCATGGACAAAGCCCTCAATCAACTTTCTGTGCCTTTGGGACAGTTACGAGAAGTTCTGGTAAGTCCCAAATTAATGAAAACAGTCTGCTGTGACGCCTGTTGTCCTCGTCGGCTTTTCTCTAAGAATTCTATTCATCTGTTAGTTTGGTGGTACTGGTGGTTGTATTTTAACGGTTCATGATTATAATATTCACCTTCAGAAGAGTTGTAAATGATCTTGTTTTTGCATATGCTAAAAACCTAAAAAAAATGTTCGATTTGAAGAAGACATATTCTCAGAGTAGACAACCTTAAAATGTCAGGGGAGAAGAAGCGTATTTCCAAATTCAACGTATTAATGCCACTTTGGTCATATGTAAGTGGTTTCTAACTTACGAATGACTTGTATTTTAACAGTTTGTAATCTTGTAAATATCCCCCCCCCCCCACGTAATCTACATGTGGTTAGGTTCCTGGGCTGATCTACAAAAACTGTGTAATCCCTAATGGAACTGAAGGATAATATAAATAAAATGTAATACTTAATAAATGTTACATTTGCATGTTCTCTGAGAAAAATCTCTGTTGTGGGAATGGGACTCCCCACCTCTAAGCCATTGGGAATAGGAACTCCACCTGGGTGAACAGTGGAGGAGGAGTTGTGGCATCACTTCTAACAGAAATCTGTGCTGCCCTGTCTCCCCCCCCCCCCGTCTGTGTCTGGTGCCCTGACTTCCGGCCTCTGTCCGTTCTGATGCCCTGTCGTAAACTTGTCATAAACGACACCATCCTTCCTTGTGTGTCTCCTCTAGCTTGAGTGGCCTCGTGCATCCCTCCCCTAAGACAGTGCCTGCATCCTAGAGAGAATATAAGGAGACCATAATTTAAGGGAAGACACAATACATGGTTAGAACCAAGAAAAATGCAGAGTAACGGAAATATCAGTGCTGAGAAGCCTAGGGGAGGGGCAGGCAGGAAAGAGTTCGTGAAAGAGGTAAAAATCTTGAGTTGTGCCTTGAGGTAGCCAATACTTTCCATGGTTTATGTCTCATTTGAATTTTACAAAATCTTGTTAAAGGTACTTTTCCTTGGAATGGAAGGGATTTTCGTGGTCTGCTGTTGGATTCCACACCAGACGCTGAGGTGCTCTCCCACTGCCTCCTTGGTGTGCCTCTTCCTCCCAGGGCCTCATAGTGGTGTTGTTTCCCAAGCCTAGCCTTCCTTTGGCCTCCCACTCTTCTCTCGAACCCTCTCCCCGGAGGCAGATTTGCTCTACTCAAACAGGCTCCCGTCCCGCCTCACCCCCTGCCATCACCGTATCCCCTCCCTTTTCCATGGCCTGTCTTTATGGCCACTTTGGTCCTGCTCAGCCACAGGCCTGACCTGCCTTTCTGGTCCCATCTCTGAAGCTGTTCTGTGAGATTCTCAGACCACTGAGGGATACGACTATATCTGTCTTCATTGTATCCCTGTGGGCTGCCACAATACTGACGTCCAGGAGGTGTTTCATAATGTTGATGGAGTGAATTAATTCACCTTCCTGTGGAATTTTTGTGATATGCCTACTTCATTCTAGTTGTTTCTGTTAACCTTTGTTTTGGCCCTAATTCCTAATTATCTCTTTATTCATTAGCTTCTGGACATGTTTCTCTACCTCTGCGCTCTGCCTTTTTCTGGTCTTCTGTTCTTCATTCTTGATTCCTGGTATTTCCATACCCACATTTCATCATCATGCATCAGCGCTTTGACATTCTCCCGTTCTCCAAAATATGCAGAATCTAAAGACCTCATCTCAGTGAAGTTGGCCCTCCATTCCTATTTCTGCTTCTCTCCAGAAGGAAGCCTGCAGTGCACATGGCTGTGTGCCTGTCTGCCCCTGCCCCTGAGTGTGTCTGCACTTATATCTGCTCCCCATCCCCTCCCCATCTCGGCAGCTGTGTACACATGGCTTTCAGTGTCCGATTCGAGCCCCGTCGCATTTCCTGACTCTCCTGTACTTTGCTTCATATTATCTGTTCTCCATTCTATGCCCCCTCATCCCCATAACTTTCACTGTATATGTGTCATTCTTCTTCTGGCCATGCGACCCTGCCTTCGTGTCATTATGCCCCCAGATAATGAGTTCCCTCAACAGTAACTGTGTCTGGTATATCTTTTTTTTTTTTTTTGTCAATATCTGCATAGTACTGGTGCACAGGTATTAAGTTCTGTGGAATTGAATGAGATGTAGGAACTTGATAATGTGACAAAACAATGTCTGTAATACGTTTTCTTTATTATTCTTTTAAAGAGTCTCAGGTCATCTGTCAGTTAAGGAATTCGGGCAGTAGATGAACGAATGTGTAAACAAGAGGACATAAGGAAGAAAAACATACCCTCCAGTAGATTTCTTATGCTGCATGCCAGTTGAAGCCTTCTCCTCTTGTCTTCGCGAACTTGTCAGCACTATTCAGCTTTTTTTCAAAGCTCTCACGCATGTGCATTTTATGCATTATGTCACGTTATCTACCTGAAATAATAAGACAGAATTTTAGAGGTACCCACACGATCTCAAGATCACCCACTTTTTCCAGAACAAGAAACAGTGATAACTGTTGTCGGTGCAGCGCTTGACAGGTAACGACTGTATAAATTGTCAGCGGCCCTGTAAAGAAAATAGGCCTATATTAGAGACTAGGGGAGAAGTGGGCTTTCCAAAGCAAACTCAGGATTCTGCCATAGGTTTGTTGTTATTTTCTGATCCTGTGTTCTTTATGTTCTGGTGTTCACTTTAATTTTTTCGATTCCCAGTAGTTAGCATGCGGTGTTGGCTTAGTTTCAGGTGTGTGAGACAGGCAACGGCTCTGTACATCTGAGGGCTCACCCCGGGAGTGTGCCCCTTAGTGCTATCTCCAGTTTCAAGTGTCCCCGATGTCATTCATGATCATGTGCCCCGATGTAGGGGCACAGCGGGCATTGGGAGTCTGGGCTTCTGACTCTCGCCTGCTGCTCTGTACAATGTTTTCTATGTGTATTATTAGCATATTTGTTAAAATCTCAGTGGGGAGAAAGCCTGTTTGAGGGACCTTCTGTTTAATTCGCCTCTGGATCTCCTCACAGCTTTTATCCAAAGAATGCTTGTCATGCGCTTCCAGACAAAACAGTAAGCTTTATGAGAGCAGGGTGTATTTCTTGCTTTATTTTCTCGTGTCCCCCCTCCTCCCCCACCCCCCGTCGGAATGAATGTCGAGCTCCCAGCGGTGTTCAGTAACTATTTATTGAATGGATGACTTTGTATTTTTTGTTCTTTTAGGATGAGAGTTTTCATAATGTTCCTCAACCTCTTTGATAATATTTGTAGTGTAAAAGGTCTTTAATTATTTGGTGCTTGGGTATATAGGTATATGCACATGTAAACTGAGAGGGTCAGTATGATCGGAAGCCAAAGTTAAAACATGAATAAAGGGCCATAAGAAAACAAATGGAGGGGTGCCTGGTGGCTCAGTTGGTTAAACGTCCGACTCTTGATTTTGGCTCAGGTCATGATCTCAGGGTCATGAGATTGAGCCCTGCATTGAGCTCTGTGCTCAGCAGGATGTCTGCTCGCGATTCTCTCTCTCCCTCTGCCCCTCCCCTGCATGTGCACATGCAGTTTCTCTCTCTCTCAAATAAACAAATCTTTTTTAAAAAAATAGGAAAGAAATGCCCATAGAAAGATTCAGGATGGGGAAAAGAAGAAATAAGAGTATAGAATATGAGAAAGCAAAGTCGGGTTTTTTTTTTTTTTCTCTATAAACTTGCAATAGAATATGGAAGTATGCTTATTCTAGAACTAAGATTTGAATTCTTGAGAATTCTGTGTTTCATAGAAATATTCAAAATATAGCATGCCCTATATATTTGAAGTTAACTTTTGGGCTTATATTTTCCTGCATTTAGCATGGGAAATAAAGATGATTAAGAGTAAAGATGGTGATGTTTTTTGTTTGCTTAATTTTTATTTTTATAGATGTGTGTGTTGAGGCTTATACAAGTTATTTGATCAGTTGAAAAGATTGAAAAAATCTTAAATTCACAAAGTTCTAAAGAAACCTCTGCACTAGAAGCAAGCAGGTAAGCATTTTTTTTTAACTAAGTAGCACATAAATTAATACTTCACATCCAGTCTAATTAGGTGGGGACAGCTTAGTTAGAATTCATTTATGAACAAGAAGAAAATCCAGGTTTGTGGCTAGAATGTAGCTCCAGGAGAGTGGAGAGCATGAAATGGTGAAATCTATAACACGTTCCTATAAACCCTTTGGTTATAGACCACAGTTCCAACACGTCATTATGCTTGCAGTGGAAAAGTATATTTGGAATCACCTTCCCTGAGGACTAGCAAAGACTTGTTGATCTTTAAGGCATACCTACCATTCATCTTGGTTTTTCTCCATCTCATTTTTTTTTTTCCTAGACATGCCCAGAGTATTACCATTGATGTATTTTGCACCAGCATTATATTATTATGAAACAGTATAGGACACATCCAGTTGAAATTTACAAACAGGAAAAAAAAAGCTTATGAAATAGGAAAAAGATGATGGCTCTCTTTGTTATACTGTGATTGTCTTGTTCCCTTCCTGGTGTGAATTTTCAGTCAGCCAGGGTAGATGAGTGACTCAGAAAATGAGTAGTTAGGTCCTGTCAGCACCGTGAGACGCACAGTGCTGCAGTGGGAGTAGCCCGGGCTGGTCCTGCACATGCCAGCTGGGCTGCCTGCGTCAAGTTCGCCTGGTGCCCTGCGTGCTCTGTTGTGTGAGGCTAACAGTCCCTCCCCCTGCAGGCGGAGTTAGGTTTCTAAATTTTAGGAATTAAGGTTTTAGATTTGGAAGGAACTTGAGAGACCATATGCTCCACATGTCTCATGATGGACATTAAGAACGGACACATCCCAAAGGAAGCGATTCTCTGGTCCTAGGTGTCTGCCCCCTTTCACATCAAGGCGTTCAACTAAGTGGTCAGCCTCCACTGTGCTTGTGTCTCTAGCCCGTAGCACTCGTGCTTCTGCCCCTGTTCGTCCACACTTAGCAGACAGTGTGTACACGGCCCTTCTGCAGCCCGTGTGTCTCCAGCGGCTCTGCTTCGCTGCGGCCCTTGGCAGCGCCTGCAGCCCCTCCAGCCATGTCCACGTTCGGCCCCTGGGGAGCTGGCCCTCCAGTGTTCTTCCCGTCTTTGCTGTTGCTGCTGTGCTCCTCGGATAGAAACACCTCGGTGAGCTCTGTGTCTACAATCCTGTCCCTTTGCAACACTGTCCTTGATAAACAGACATTGTGCGCTTTCTTGCTCAGAATTACCTTGGAGGACTTTTTTCTCCAGAAGAGCAGCTCTGAGCTCTAGAGTCAGGAAAGCCAGAGCAGCGTCAGCGCACGGCAAATCCATCATGCTCTGCCAGGCCCAGAAATGCTGAGATAAGGATAAATAGGAAATGCGCATGGGATCAATCAGTAGAGGTTGGGATTAGGCTTCGGCATTGGTCGTGCCGAGCGCTTGCCTTCCCTCCACACCAGTTCTGATGCTCTGGGACGGGGCACAACGTGGCAGGTCTCCAGACATTTTGGGTTTCCTTACAGTGTGTTTCCTCACTACCTGACTGCCCATCCTCAGATGTGGGATGCCTCATAGAGCCCAGCAGGGGCTTTGGGTCTTTGTTGTGTTTTGTTTTGTTTTTTTTTTTTCTTTCACTGTTCAGCTTCTTTTTGAATGGGGTTGACGCTTTCTAATGTGGGGGGCAAGAGGGAAGTGTATCCAGTTCACTTGATGGCAGATGCACTGTGAGTGATTTCTCACCAGCTCCCAGAGCACCGAGCTTGCTCTTTCTCCCATTGGGTAAATGTAAACTTGGAGTCCGCTGCTCTGAGCGATTTCCCAGGTTGCTGCTAGGCGGTCAGTTTTAGCTGATTGAGGAGACAGCAGTAGTTAGTACTGGGGAGGTACTTGGGAGGGAGAATGAGGCAGGCGGAGAAGAAGAGGGGGATGCGGGTATGAACGGTAGGACAGGGAAAGAGAGAGGAGGGGGTTAGAGAATGGGAAAAGAAGGGAGAAGAAGGGCACGAATGGGAGAGCCCGAGGAACGTGATGGAAACTTGCAGTTGTACCCACACTGACCTAAAATAGCTCCATCCCCTTGCCTGGGCCCTGTGGCCTGGGCCAGGCTGCGTCAGTGGCTTCTACGACCTCCCCGCTCCTCACCCCTCGCACCTGGGGCCTGCTGCACAGACAGTTTGTCCTGAAAATTGATGGCATGCAGGTGCAGGTGGCATGGGGGGCGGTGGGGGTGGCAGGTTTTAACTTTGGGAATTACACTTCTCTAATTGTCTCTACTAGCCCTCTCTGGACTAGAGAGATTTTGGAGAGAATTGCCACAGAATTTAACCAGTTACAGTTTCATGCTGTTCAGAGCAAAGGCCTGCCTCTTCTGGACAAAGTAAGACCAGTAAGTGTTGGTTTCGATTTTCAATTTGCTGTTTGCGAATTTCCTGGATGATTTTGGTTTGACCTAGCATTGCCCCCTGATAATTGCTACTCTATAGGATTTTGAAGCTAGCTTTGAATTTTTTTTTCAGTGTCTCTTGCTTGGGACCCTGCTTCCATTATGTCACGCTAGATAGATTTTGTGTAAAGACACAAGCGTAGTCTCCAAACTGTGCAAGTAAAATTAATTCTGAATTTCATGTAACTTGACACATCATATGATGTAGTCAGAGTTCATTTATCCAAAGCCTTTGACTGGGTTTAAATGCACGTTTGTCAGATTTACTCCGTAGCTTAAGAGGCAAATAACTTTTTGTCGTTCAGTAATTGTCTAAACTTCACTTTGATGAAGCCAACTTACTTTCAAAGAAATCATAGGGAGGGGACGCCTCAGTGGCTCAGTCAGTTAAGCCACTGCCTCTGTCTTAGGTCATGATCCCAGGGTCCTGGGATTGAGTCCCACCTTGGGCTCCTTTCTTGGCAGGAAGCCTGCTTCTCTTTCTGCCTGTGCCTCCTTGTGTGCTTGTGCTCTCTCTCGACAAATAAACAAATAAAAACCTTTTTAAAAAAAAAGAAAGAAAGCAATCATGGGGAGTAGAGATTGATTGTTATTCTCTAGGAAATGTTGGGATTTTAGTCTTACATATATTCTGGTAGAATTAGAGGCTCGCTTTATATATATAACACATATGTATATAAATTATACACATATATTTGAGCTTTTAGAAACTGTTGTGCCTGGACCTTCTTTCCTGGTCTCTCTGTTCTTGCAGCGTATAGCCCACATTATGGCCATGCTGCAGCAGTCCCTGGGAGGCCTGCTGCTAGAAGGGCTTCAGACTTCCAATGTGGACATCATATGGCACTGCCTCCGGACTTACGCTACAATTGACAAGACACGGGATGCAGAGGCGTTAGTCGATCAAGTACTGGTGAAACCGTACATGGATGAAGTTTGTGCCCCTATGCACCTCATTCCGCAAACACAGAGCATCTAATCTGGCTTCATTTCTTGACTGGGTGCGAGAGAGCTCAGGGCTCTTCCTTGAAGATGCTCCTAGTTCCTGCTCTTCTGGTTGTAAGAAAAGGTTGGTCCCGCTTGGTGCCCATCAGCATGCCAGGAATCAGGCATGCACTCTGGTCTCTTCCAGTGATGCCATAGCTTAGGGATCATCTTAATTTAGTAGGGGTGAGGGACTTGCCTAGGAAGAAGGTACGGATCAGAACATTTTCAGGTCAATTTCCATTTCCCTAAGTTATATGTCAATGAAGTTGCCCAAAGCGTGACCCCACCAAGGCGCCCATGCCCACTGGAGGAGGTGGAAGACAGCTCTGTGCTCAGGGAAAGTCCGTGAGGGGAGGCATCTTCGCAGAATTGATGTGGCCTAAGTCTTGAAGACCATGGGGGAGTTTGCCAGGCTAGGAAGGTGGGAGGGAGGGAATATTCAAAGATAAAGGGCTTTTAAGGGCGAGTTAGCAGGGTAGTACCTTAAGTCCAGAACTTGGTTACCCAGTGTTCTTGACCTATGAGGATACAGTTAAATACAGGGAGTCAGTGTATCGTGCCTCTGAGCGGCCGGATAATGGGCTTCACCGTGTGAGGCCGCCAGCAATCAGCAGCTTCCCATTTAGAGAGCGTCGGTTTCATCTAGTTCAGGCTGACAGAAGTCATGAAACCAGTCTCAGCGTTTGAGGGCTTTCTTCCAGTCACCTGCCAGTGCGAGTATTCTTTCTGTCCGGTAAGTATAAAGCTACCCACCATGACTTCAGGATGAAAGGCTTCCAGTTTTAAAACGGGACAGTATCCCAGTGATAGAAGTGAAATTGAAGGATTAATTTCAGTAATCTTCTCAGCTTCATTAGGACTACTAAAAGTAAATGATCTGTCAGTTCTTTGTATGTATCCTATTATAGTTCATAGCTCTCTCTGTGGGGGTGAAAAAGATCACATTATTCTTTGTCACTAAATGAAAATATTTTAGGTATTTAATTTATGCCCTTTTCATTGAACTGAATCTAATATGCTAAATTAGGGAAGTACTTTATGCTTCCGTGTCGTTAAATGAACTGTGGCCACGTTTGTATTTTAAGTTTGTATGCTTGTCATTCACCTCCTGCAACTCAGCCTCACCAAAAAAATAAAATACTAAAGCAAAATAAGATGTGTTTTCTTCCATCACTTTCCATCTCAGCCCTTTCCCTGTTCTGGAGACAGTAGAGGATAAGGCCAGGGTGAAGATGGTACAGAGCTGTTGTCTGCAGATACAGTATTTCGCTTTTAAGCTCAGAAGGGAAGCAGATGAGTGTGTGTGATGTTTTAGCTTCAGGCCAGTCTCTGTCCCTCAGCCTCTGTGTCCCCCAGGGTTGGAGCAGTATTTCCAAATCCCTGGACCTAGATTTTTGTGTCGTTGTTACTTACCTCCTGTTTAGAAAGCATACTGAGTGGGGAGGAGGAAGGACGAAGTGCATTTTTAAGATTTACTCGATTCTTTTCTCTGTAGTGTATAGTTCATACTTCTCTTGTAGGTGCTTTAAAAACAAGCAAAAACACAAACAAACAAATAAATAAATAAATAAAAATAAAACGCTCTTCCTTCTGCTAGGTGATTGTAGAGCAGATCGTTGAGTCTCATCCGGACGGCCTGAAGATCATGTATGCTAATAAGCTCCTGAAGTTCATTCCTCACCACTGCCACCTTCTTTGAGAGGTCACAGGAGGAGCCATCTCAAGGTGACGTAAACTGCTGTGTATGCACCCGAGCTAAGTTTAGTGACCACCTGTCACCTCCTCATGTGCCGCTGATCCCTGGCTGTCCTGTCTGACCCGGGAACGTGTGCTCTTCCCTATTTGTTACCAGTGCTGTGAGGCAGGTGTCGCTTGCCTGGGTTTACAGGGAAAGGGAATGAAGAGTGGGGACGAATCTCAACGGTGACATTTGTGTGACTCCAGAGCCTCTGCTTTTCTCTTTTCTATACTTTCTCCTTAACCAGGTTCAAAATCAAAATTGGTTTCCTTCCATTATTGTGATGTCATCATCGGTCTAGAAATACCAATTCATTTTAATTCAACACGTTTTATACTGATGGCAATTAAAGTCATGTTCGGTTTTCCCTCCCTCTCTTATTTCATTTCCATGGCTTTCCAGTTCTGTTTCATGAATATCCCATTACCTTCCACCATCTCCGTCATCCCAGTCCAGACCTTTGTCGCCTTTTGTTCGAGGGTAGCGGGCTCTCCCCACCTGGTCTCCCAGCTCCACCTGTCCCTCTTCATTGCAGCCCTCAGCTGTCCCACCTGCCCAGAGCTCTGCAGCCTTTCTGAGTCGCTCATGGCTTCTCATCGCCCACAGAGGAGCATCCAGTCTTCCTGGCGCAACCTGTGACCCTTGGTGCTTGAGTCCTAGTGGTTCTCCGCTGTAGAACTTTCTACTGTGCAACTTTCCCCCCATACCACTATGGTTCCTGGCCAGACAGGAGCGCTTGACCTTCCCTAACACACCTGGTACAGAAGATCCCTGACTTCACCTTGGTTCAGTTTATGGTTTTTTGACTTTTTATAATAGTGCAGAAGTGATATGCATTTAGTTTGGATCTTTTCCCAGGCTGGCGATCTACAGTAGGGACCTCTTTTGTAATGCTGGGCAGGGGCAGTGAGCACAGCCCCCAGGCAAACCACGTGATCACGAGGGTCAGCAACCAACACACTTGAACCATCCTGTTCTGGCTTTCAGTGCAGTGTTCAGTAAGTTACATGAGATACCAGACACTTTATTGTGAAATAGGCTTTGTGTTAGAGGATTTTGCCCAACTGTGCAATACTGTAAGTGTTCTCAACACATTTAAGGTTGGCGGGGCTAAACTCTGATGTTCAGTCGCTTAGGTGTTTTCCATGCATTTTCAACTAAAGAGATTTCCAGCTGAATAGTGGGTTTATTAGAAGCCGAGGCCGTCATAAGCTGAGGAACATCTGTCTGTACTGTGCGCCTCTGTGTTTTCCTTCATTGCTTCCTGTCTCATATCCCTTTGTCTTTCTGTTGATCTGTCACTCCACATGAAGCTCCAGTCAAATACAACTACTTTTTTTTTAGGTTATTAATTTATTTACTTATTAGAGAAAGCATAAGCAGAGGGGGAGGCAAAGAGTGAAGCAGGCTCCCCACTGAGCAGGAAGCCCGATGTGGGACTCGATCCCAGGACCCTGAGATCATGACCTGACCCACCCAAGCGCCCCCAGGCTATGATTATTTCAAGAAAAAGTCCTATTTGTGAATTCTTCATCTAGTGAAGATGAATTAAAATCAGAAAGTCAACTCTGCCACCTTTAAAAACCCAGGAACAGAAAAAAATTCCACGAGCAGGTATAACCCTATCCACAATAAATCACTTTCAATCCAGTCCTGAAAACTAATACAGAGTAGGAAGAAAGCATTACAGAAAAATTTTGTTTTCATTAATCAAGCTGGAAAATAACGGGCCTTACACGAATGCCCTTTAGGAAGACAGTTCTTATAGTTTTATGTTGATGGAAACTAACATTACATTCGAAATGCATGTTAAAACCATGACTGTAGACTAACTACCACTTTCAGTCGTCAGAAGATGAAAAATGATCAAGAGTCACCCAAACTGAATCCTGGTTCCTCCTGGAAAATGTGTTCCTAAATATTTCCCCCCTGAACTACTGTGCTCTTTCTGTATCTTACACAGCAGACACTGCGATGCACAAACACATCCAGAAGGCCTTTGAGGGCTGACAGCCTGCTGGAACAATGAGGAATTCACCCGGGTTTCTGCCTTTCTGCCGGGCCCAGAAAGTTCTGGGTAACCCAGGTGACGTGTCATGAGAATACAGGTGTGCCTCACACCGTATGTATCATCTCCTCAGGGTAGACACCAAAATCCATGTTCGTATATGAAAATCTGGGATGCATATAGAAATCAAGAGTGATTCTGTCATCTTGAAAGAAAAACACACTGTTGCGCTGCCACATGCCTCGTTTCTCCTCGAGTGACTGCAGGAAGTAGCGATTGCAGTCAGAAATCTCAGAAAGAAAAATTAGAGTAAGGGCAACACCTGAAGTTTACTCCTGAAAATACTTGGAGAACGACTGTGGCCAATAAACCAGGGCTTAGTTCATGAGACTATGTCAATGAGCTTATACCATCCCATGTTCTGGTCAAACCCTCATGTCTGGGAGATGGAGGGACGTCTTCATCTTCCAGAGCTACTATTAGGGAAAAAGGTGGAGACAATACTGACAGGAGTCCCTAATTCAGCAGGAGAGCCAAAAACACCTTGCCCCTCCATAATCCCAAATGAAAATAAACATCTCGGGGCGCCTGGGTGGGTTAAGCTTCTGCCTTTGGCTCGGGTCATCTCAGGCTCTTGGGATCAAGCCCCACGTCGGGCTCTTTGCTCAGTGGGGAGCCCATTTCCCTCCTTCTCTCTCTGCCTGCCTCTCTGCCTACTTGTGATCTCTGTCTGTCAAATAAATAAAATAAATTAAATCTTTAAAAAAGAAAAAAAAGAAAAGAAAAGAAACATCTCATTTTACTAGTGTGCAGCAGTGACTATGCAGGAGAAATTATTATATTATTATTAGATGATATTATTATTATTATTATTATAATTATTATTGTACTATATTATTAACCTTTTGAATTTGGACACCTAAAATTTTTAATAAAATATGAAGACCTTTTTTTTAAAAGATTTTATTTATTTGAAAGACAGAGATCACAAATAGGCAGAGAAGCAGGCAGAGAGAGGGGGAAGCAGGCTCCCCACTGAACAGATAACCCAATGCGGGGCTTGATCCCAGGACCTTGGGATCATGACCTGGGCTGAAGGCAAGAGGCTTTAGCCCACTGAGCCACCCAGGCGCCCCATGAAGGCTTTTTTTAAAGAACAAAAACTTCAGACTATATCTTTATCCTAGAAGTTCCCACTACAACTGGCTTCTGTCTTGGTCAACATTTAGCCATTCAGATAAAGTCCGTATTTAGTGCTTCATGTGTATGCATGTGTAAAATAAGAGGACAGTCATAAATCTTTAAGATTGTGTATAATAACCGTGAAATAAGGATTCTTGATACACAAGGTCTCGTTCTGGGGAAAACAGCTGGTGAACAGTATGCAGTTTTCAAATGATGGAGGGGAAATATGCATTCGGTTATGAGAAAGGGAAGGAGAACAAGACCAAATATTAATAAAAGGGAAAAAAGCTTTTTCTGCCATCTTTTCGTGCTGCAGTAACAGTGTGAACAAATGTCCCACAGATGCCCTCAAGAACATTAACACTGCTGAAAGGGGAGGCGAAGGCCAGGTTCTTAGGAGGCCCTGCACCAAAGTCATCGTCCCATTTCCTGACTGTGATGACGAAGCATGAGTACATTGGCAAGTTTGAAATTATTGATGACCACAGAGCTGGGAAAACTGCTGTGAGCCTCACGGGCAAGTTAAACAAGTGTGGCATGACCAGCCCTAGAATTGTATAACTGAAAGATCTGGAAAAGTGGCAGAATATTTCCATCCCCTCAGTTTGGTTTCACTGCATGGAAAAATTTTTCTGGCATCATGCACCATGAAGAAGGAAGACTCCAGGCAGGAGGGAAAATCCTGGATTCCTTTTTCGTAGAAATATAATATACATGGCACATGAAATGCCTCAATGGGGAAAAAAAAAAGGAAAATAAATTACAGTCAACTAATGTTTGACAAGGGTGCCAAACAATTCAATGGGGGTAAGAACAGTATTTTACTCCCAAGCAGCCACATGCAAATAATGAAACGGGAGTCCTGCCTCACACCATACAGAGAAAATAACCCCAAATGCATCAAAGACATAAATGTAAGCATTAAAATGATAAAGTTCGGGATGCCTGGGTAGCTCAGTTGGTTGAACGGCTGCCTTCTGCTCAGGTCATGATCCCAGAGTTCCCGGATCGAGTCCTGCATCAGGCTCCCATCTCCACAGGGAATCTGCTTCTCCCTCTGATCTTCTCCTCGTTCATGCTCTCTCTCATTGTCTCTTTCTCAAATAAATAAATAAAATCTTTTAAAAAATAAAAATAAAATAAAATAATAAAGTTTTCAGAAGAAAACACAAAGGTAAATGTTAGTGGTCTTGAATCTAACAACGGCTCCTCAGCCATAACACCAAAGTACAAGCAACTTAAAAAAAATAATAAACAAATAAATGGGACTCAACCAAAATGTCCCAGTTTTGTGCTTCCAAGGACCCCATTGACAAAGTCAAAAGACAAGCCACTAAATGGGAGAAAATATTTGCAGGTCATATATAAGGAACATGCATTCAGACTGTGTGAAGAATTCTTACAACTCAAATAAAAAGACAACCCAGTTAAGAAATGAGCAAAGAGGGGCGCCTGGATGGCTCAGCGGGTTAAACTGCTGCCTTTGGCGCAGGTCATGAACTCGGAGTCCTGGGATCGAGTCCCGCATCGGGCACTCTGCTCAGCAGGGAGCCTGCTTCTTCCTCTCTCTCTGCCTGCCTCTCTGCCTGCTTGTGATCTCTCTCAATAAATCTCTGTCAAATAAATAAATAAAATTTTTTAAAAAAATGAGCAAGAACTTGAATACACATTTCTCCAATATTCAAATGTATACATTAATATATAAATGTATATATAAATATATTTTACATTATCGTATATTTATATAAACATATTTATGTAAATATATTTACATTCTTAAATATGTATTTAAATATAAATAAAATATGAAATATATAATATATATTTAAGATACATATAAGGTATATATAAAATATATGGGACAATAAGCACGAGAAAATATGCTCAACATCACTAATCATTCAGGAAATGCAAATCAAAACCCTTGTGAGATACCACCTCCCACCCACTTGGATGGCTACTATCAAAAAACCCAAAAGCAGGTGTTGGAAGGATGTGAAGAGCTTGAACCTGTAAATTGCTGGTGGGCTTGGAAAATGGTGCAGCCACATTAGAAACGGTTTAGTAGCTCCTCAAAATGCTGAACACAGAGTTGCCATATGACACACCAATATCACTCCTGTGTATAGAGCCAAGAAAAAAACTATGCCCACACAAAAACTTGTGCATGAAGGTTTAGGGTTTATTCGTAATAGCAAAAAGGTGAGAACAACCCAGATGTTCATCAACTGATGAACAGATAAATAAAATGTGATCCATCCAGCCAGTGGAATATTATTCGGCCTTGAAAAGGATTAGAATTTTGATATGTGCCACAACACAGAGGAGCCTTGAGAACATTCTGCTGATTGAGAGAAGTCAGTCACAGAAGACCACATATTGCATGATTTGATTTATATGGAATTTCTAGAATATCTAAATCTTCAGAGACCGAAAGTAGATTAGGGGTTGCCTAAGACTGGTGGTGATGGCTAAAGTTTTCTTTTGAGGATGATGAAAATGTGTAAGTAGTTCAGTATAGTATAGTTAACTATAGTGAAAGCCATTAAATTGCCCACATTAGATGGTGAGTGGTATGGCCTGTGAATTATATCTCAATTAAGCTGTCATCAAAAAATGCAAAGAACTTCTATATTTATCAAGTAGAAAAAGAATGAACTTGATTAAAAACATCAAAAATGGGGAAAATAAAAACAAACAAAATAAGATGGGAGGAATAAGATCATGACTGTTTATCATTAATTTAAATGTGTACAGACTGACTTTTTCTATTAAAGCGCCTATGAGGGGGTTACAGATCCACGCTGTTCAAGAAACATACTTAAAATGCAAAAGGGATTGAGAATGTATCAGGTGAGGACATACCATGCAAAAGAGAAAGCCAGAATGGCAAAATTCATCGCAGACAAGTTGGGTCTAAAGTTATAGGTACTAAGATGAAGAGGGACATTTTTAAAGGCAGAGTTTGGAAAGAAGATGTAAAAGGTATAAGCAGGTATACCTCTAACAACATAATACCTAAAGACTCTAAAAATGCAATAACAACGTAAAATTTTAGCTTTTCAAATGGGAGTATCTACTAGAAGGAGGGAAAAACAAGGACACACAGAAAATAGACATCCTGGGGCGCCTGGGTGGCTCAGTGGGTTAAAGCCTCTGCCTTCGGCTCAGGTCATGATCCCAGGGTCCTAGGATCGAGCCCCACATCGGGCTCTCTGCTCTGTGGGGAGCCTGCTTCCTCCTCTCTCTCACTCTCTGCCTGCCTCTCTGCCTACTTGTGATCTCTGTCAAATAAATAAATAAAATCTTTTAAAAAAAAGAAAATAGACATCCTTATTTCCCTCGGAAAACATTTCTTTCTTACACCTAAGAAAAGCCATATTTGTAAAGATTAATTGCATACTAGACAACAAAGGAAACCTTTACAAGCCTTCCAAATTAAAGATTTAAAGAACAGTTCTTTGATCACAATCCAGTAGAATCAGAATTAGATAACCTGGTAACAAAAAATTGAAACTACATACACGTTAAGAAATACAGTTTTCAGTCAAAGAAGAAATCATAAGACAACTGAAGAAAATCTTGAAAGCAATGGAAAGGAGACTATTTCATACCAAAACTTAAAGAAGACACCAGAAGTTATACTCTAAGGACACTTCAGTGTCAAATGTCTTCAATTTCAAACATTTTTTTGAATTAAAGAAACTACTCATTTAAACCCATCAGAAAAGGGCAGCTCAATCAAAAGAAAGGAAGTAATTATAATAAAGATAAATTTTTAAACTAATAAAAAATATGAGGGGCAAATAAACTCAAAGTTGTTTCTATGAAAGACTAATGAAATAATAAAAAAAAAACTTCACATGTCCTATTAAGGATAAGAGAGGGGGAAGATGGGGTGTGGGAGGAGGTGGGGAGAGAGGGAAGGGGGATGGGGAAAGGGGGGTTTCAGGGAGGAGGGGACAGAGACAGGGAGAGAGAGAGTTGCAAAACAGATAAGGATTGGGAACAGAGATATAAAAGCAAATGCATAATATAAAAGAATCACTAAACTGCAAGGCACTTTATACTAATCAATATGATAACCTAGAAGAAACGATGATTTCCTAGGAAAACCAAATCATCCAAATGATTCAAGAATGGAAAATTCAGAAGATGAGTTCCAAGATCAGACAGGTTTGCAGCTGGATAGCTGTCATTCTACTGTTAAATGGCAACAGGCAATTAAACAATAATAAGTCAATTCACTTGATGAAGCTGAGCACAATGTTAATACCCAAACCTGAGAGGGAGGAACGGGGAAGCTATGAACACATCTGGCTTAGGACAGATTAGTTAACAGAAACTGAACTAATGTTAGCAAATAACAGAAGTCAGGCATCTATCAAAGGACTATATCCTGAGACCAACTTGGATTCATTCCAGGAAAATAAAGGGAGCTCAAGACCAGAAAATCAATAAGATTTACCTCATCACTAAATTAACTGTGAATAAACTCTTAAGACCATAAATGCATTTGATAGAAAATAAAGGCACCTGATAAAAGGTGAGCAGCCATTCTTTATAAAAATGAAGATAAAAACAGAAGGACGTTATTCAGGAGGGATTATTAACTAGGAAGCACTAGATCAAGAGGTAGATAAAATGAGCCATAGTGACAGAGCCCCATGCATGCATGGATAGAGGCGAATGAGCTCATGGATGAGCACCAGGCTGTCAACAGGTATTATAGGGACAAAGGCAGCGGTGAGGAGAGGAGAGTCTTAACAACATGGAAGAAGGTAAAAGGAGGATTGCAGTTAAAAATTGAGCATGATACAAACACATGCAAACAAGACCGGATATTTTCCCGTGTATAGTTTCTTAAAACCCTGTACACATTACTGGAACTACCAACTCTTGCTTTCAGCTCCTCAGCCCTCGCGTGATTTCCCAGTACCAGGATGCAGGGGTAGATCCTACGTTGGTGACATCCTATGTCATTGTACTCCTAAAGGGACAGGTGAAACAGCACAGGGGCTGCAGGTCAGAACTCAGGCATCGCTGTGCCCACCCCAGCTCCCTGCTCGCCCAGCCTCCACTCTGAAGCAATGGGCACTTGGAGCTGTTAAGAAACAGGGATCTGAGCAGTTCTCTGGTTCACCCTGGAGCCATCTGCATCCATCATGTTTCCCACAGCTCTCCCCGAGTGTTGGTGCTGGCTCCCCCCGAGTGTTCCCTTAGCTCCTGGCACACCCTTCTTATGAGAGCACCTAGTACTCCCCGTCACAGTGCTCTGTCTGTCACTTGCGTCCATTGATCCACTTTGTGCTGGTTGAGGGCTGGAGCCCCCTCCTGTTAACTTCTCAAGTCCGTTTCTAATGCAGCAGCCCCTGGCACTTAAGCACCCTGTCAGTACCTGCCAAATGAATGAAATGTACTCTAAACATAGTATGAAGTCTGTGTTTTGAAACTCCTTTTTGGAGCCGTTTGCTATCATTTTCCCAGGCAATTTAAAAAATTTCCAGCCTTGCTGCCAATAACCTGAAGGGGTAAAGGAATGCCGGCGTGCCCCATGGGACATGTCACTCTGGATGGTCCTTTGGCAGCAGGGACTTTGATAGCGCTCTTTCAAACCCAGCAGGATGGTGGAGGGGTACGTGGCTGAGTACCTCCCTGGTCTGACCCTGTGTGACGCCACCCGGTGCTTGCAGCTGCCCTCTGGAAGGTGTTGCTTTAGCGGCAGAGCCAGAGGGCACCAAGCATGTGTCTGTCTCCAAAGTCCTGGGCACCACATCACAATGCCTTCCTGAGAAGCAGAATCAAGGACAGTTGCTGATCTTCATTCTTTCCCACCAAAGGTATCTCATACACCATCTTTGGAAATTGGAGCCAGGGGGCGCTTGGGTGGCTCAGTCGCTTGTGTCTGCCTTCAGCTCAGGTCATGATCCCAGGGTCCTGGGATCGAGTCCCACACACTTGCCTCCCTGCTCAGCGGGGAGCCTGCTTCTCCTTCTCCCTCTGCCATTCCCCCCACTTGTGCTTTCTGGCTCTCTGTGTGTCAAATAAATGAATAAAATCTTTTTAAAAAGTTTGGGCCATATTCTTTCACCATTCTCCTTCACCTGGGGTAATTTGCCACCTCCCTGAATTTACCTGCATCTTTCCCAAAATCTACTTATCTTCCAGCCTTCTTGACCATAATGAGTCTATAAATTTTCAATAGAGAGTGTGAACTTACACTTGCTAATATTTGCATAACATGCACCTCTTTCGATCTCAAAGAAAAGCTTTGCACCGCAATGGTCTCTAATCTCCAATTAGGTTCTGTTCCGGGATCCCACTGGAATTCTACATGCCTGTCCCCTAAGATGCCATAAATTGTGGTCCAGTTTCCCAGCCAGCCAAGGAAAGCACATGGGAAATCTTGCTGAAGTATGAGTAAGAGCCAACGAAAGGGAACATATTTATCTGCCTCGAATGCTGGGACCTGAGGAAAGCAAGTTTCATTACAGACAAATCAGGAAGGAGGTGCAGATTGCTTTTTATATCACTCTGGAGTGGGGGTATGCCATTGATGATTAAGGCCATTTCCTGCAATGCACTCACCAAAGTGATACTCACTTCGGAGTGGACAAAACTTAGGAAATGGCCAAGGGGTGCTCTGCTTACACTTTACACACTCAGCATTTATTTGTATTAATTTCTTTATAGGGCAGTATAGAGACATGAGGCCACATTGAAAAAGCAAAGCTTGTCATCCTATGGCCTTGGGTCAAGAATAGAGATAGTGCTGCTCATGTCAGTTTCAACCTCCAGTGGCCAAGTGTTTGATCTGATGCTCTTTCAAGTTTTCACCATAGCCTTTCTCAAGCTCAATGGCCAATAATCCCACAGGAGGAGATTTTAGGGCCCTCTCAAACTTCTGTTTTGCTATCTCTCCCCAGCCTGCTTCCTCTGCAAAAGTCACCACTTTGCCTGTGCATCTACCACCTCTTAGAGCCTTTGGAATCAGCCACGAATTGCAGTGCTGATTCCTTCCATGACCACATATTGTTTACAGGAAAACTCTTCTTCGTTATGCCTTGCCAGTCAGAGTGACGGTTTCATCCGCAACCTGGACCAGGTTCGGGAATATTCTACACATAAATGTGAGCAAATGTCTTCTGTATTGAGAGACATGTACATTCTGTAAATGGACTCTATTGAAAAACCAATACATAGGGTACACTTATGTCCTGACCCAGCTGGAAGGAGGCACTTCATTTCCATCTTTCAGAAAATTGGTGTAACACATTGATTTTCATAACAAAGAAAGCAGTTTTGTGTCCTCTACCAAAAGACGGTCATCGTAAGCAATAAATTACCTCTTTGGAGTGAACAAATTAATAAGATATTTTCTAAATTTCAAAATAACAAAGACAGAACGATGTCTGTAATGCTAAGTGCATCTCCTTAGTTGCAGGACATTGTGTCATGGACCACCTGAGCAATGACACATGGCGGCCGGTAGTCTGATTTGTACATCAATTCACCTGGCAACCTGTTAAAAGAAAGTCTTGCACATGACAAGCTTTCAATAAGACACTGAAAAGATGGCCAGGAAGCCCCCTTAGCTGGCTTTTTAAGGTGTCCAGACATCTAGTCAACCTACCTCACCAACTCATCACCATGCTTACTGGAGTAAACCCAATCTCTTCCTTCCCCCTGGAGATGGGAGAAGAGCCACTCACATGTTTGTATGGAATTCTCATTCCCCCTCGCTCTGTCCCCACATGGCGCTGTCCGTGTAATAAATAAACAAATCTTTATGTCACCCGGTAGTTCCTGGGTCCAATTACACAACTCAGACAATTTTGGGTCACTACAGCCTTTTGTTTTTCTTTCCATCTTAAGCCTTCTGGGTGACCAACAGCTATCTAAAACTCATGTTGCTGCCATATGCTGTTGTTCTGCTTCATCTTTCCAGTAAAGTTCAGTATTTTCCCCTAAAGTTTGGTTTATCAGTATTTCCAGCGTCTATCTCCAGCTCGGGTCACCATCCCAGGTCCTGGGATCAAGTCCCACTCTGGACTTCCTGCTCTGCGGGAAGCCTGCTTCTGCCTCTGCCTCCCATCTCTTATGAATAAATTAAAAAAATCTTTAAAAATTAAAAAAAAATTTCTATCTTCCCACTTTTAAAGATTAATTCTAGGAATTATTGCTATAAATCCAAGTGTCCTATCTCTTTCTTAAAAAGTCTTCTCCAGGGAACCTGGGTGTCTCAGTTGATTAAATGTTTGGCTCAAGTCATGATCTCAGGGTCATGGGATTGAGCCCTAGTGAGGCCTCTGCGCTCAATGGGGAGTCTGCTTCTCTCCTTTTCCCTTTGCCCCACCCCCCTACTCACATTTACACACATGTGTTGTCTCTCTCTCTCTCTCTCTCTCAATAAATAAATAAACAAATCTTTAAAAAGTCTTCTCCAAAGGGAGTTTGAGAAATAGTCCAGTAAGGGGCTGGAAGAAAATATTATAAGTTTTATTCATATTTCATGTCATTCATTTAACTGTTTATCTTTTGCATGTCATTTATAATGTGCATAATAATTTAGAAGAGTAGTAGAGTCTATAATTTATCAAAAATTTGCTTAAATTGGTGATATGTCTGCAAATATTTTTGTATGTATGTATGTATGTATTTATGTATTTATTTATTTTTGTGAAAGAGAAGTGCACAGTAATAAAAGGAGATCACTGCTCCAGGGACCCAGATATTTCCCCAAGTCCTGTTTCCTTCCATTCCCTCTGGGCTTCATTAGACCCCCTTAACAGCAATCTTGTCCCTAAAACACGCCCTCTGCAGCACCAAGTTCGAATGCTTAACTCGGGCCATCACTGCAGGTTGTACCGGGATGACCTTAGGGAAAAGGGTGGTGGGTCTCACAGGTTTGCTGTGTCACCCCCATGAACAGTCCTTTGTTCTGAACAGCTAGTGCAGCCCACGTTTGAAATCACAGGCTCTGGCACCAGAGTGGGCGTAGATCCCAGCTGGCCCCTCAGTAGCAATATGGCTTTGGGAAAGTTGTGTCATTTCTGGCCCAGACTTAAGGCTCATCCATAACGTGGAGGAGAAGACAGTGTGACCCTCAGTGGGCTGTTGAAAGGATCACGAGATGGTTCGACTCAGGTGCTCTGAGGTACAAAACACACAGTAGGCCCACAGTAGAACAAAAAGTTGTTCTATTGATCTTATAGTTACTATTACTCATACTAACAAAACTGATCATTTGATATGATTTTCAAGCGAATTGTCTTCGCCTGGATTTCTAAGATTAACCTGCTTCAAAATGAATTCTGCTCTACTGTGAAAAACGAGCTAACCAGCAGGTTTCTTCTGCGTCTTTTCTGAACTTTTTAGGATCCTCTCTAGAGAAAGGTTCTAAAGGAAGGCAAAGTGCAGAAATACTCTTGCTTGAAAGGATGTGTAGGAAATGATTAATTTTGCCAAAAAACAGTGCCTTGAACATAAAAGATATTTGATGAAGCTCACTGTAGACAGTGTAACTCTCCAGGATTCATAAGTTGAAAACTCAATGTCCAAAGGGACATAACTAGGAGATGGGGTCCTTGGGAGATGTTTAGGTCATGAGGGTGGAGTCCTCATGGGCGAGATTAGTATCTCCATGAGAGAGACTCCACAGAGATCCCTCGCCCCCTCCACCTTGGAGGTTATAGGGAGAAGATGGTCATCTGTGACCCAGGAAGTGGGCACTTGAACAGACACGGAATCTTCCAGGGTCTTGACCGTAGACTTCCCAGCTTCCAGAACTGAGAGAAATAAGTATGTCTTTAAAGCACCTAGTTTATGGTGCTCTTGTTACATCAGCCCAAACTAAGATAAAGCTTGTCTCTTATACTGAAAAATAACACAAATGTTAACAACAATTTTAAAAAGGAACATTGTGGCCAATGACATGTAATGAACATCATCTCTCCTCTACAGAGCCAAGAGCTTAATTAGTTTCGGGCAACTCAGTAGAGTATGATTAAACCAAAGAGCAGCAAGATGTCTAAATGCTCAAGTCCTCTGCCTCCTACTTTTCTGCCAAAACAAAAGAAAAGCCCTAGGCTGGTTTTGGTTGCCACCAAGCACAAAACAGCCAAATTCCAAATTAGAAAGCCTTGGGGTTTAATTGTGGATGTTTGGAATTACATAGAAGCTCTCTTTGATCATTCCAAAGGATGTTTCCCTCAAAGGTTACAAATACATCTCAGCCTACCAACCATCTCAGGCCTACCACAAAAATTATATATATACACTTTTAGCATTTTAAAATGTGTCTAAATTTCAGTTTCAGATCCAGTTTTGACTATTGTTATGGGCTTAGTTGGATGCCCCCAGATTCCTACGTTGACGTCCTAACACCCAGCATCTCAGAATGTGGCAGTATTCAGAGATGGGATTTTTAAAGAGGTGATAAAGGGAAAACGAGCTCACTGGGGGTGGGCACCAAGCCAACAGGACTGGTGTGCTTACAGGAAGAGGAGATTAAGACACAGACAATACAGACTGAAGGACAATCGTTTGAAGACAGAGTGGAGAACACAGCTATCTGCAAGCCAAGGAGAGACGTTTGAAGAATCGAACCCTATTGCCACCTTGATCTTGGACTTCCAGCGCCCAGAACCATGAGAAAATAAATTGTATGTTGCCTAAGCCACCCGGATGTTGATATTTTGTTTATGACAACCCATGACTCAGAAATTTGAGGACCTCCCTTCTAGACTTTATCCTGAAGTTCTGTTTCAGCTTCAGGGGCTTGTGTAATACTACTGTATCAAGGAGGGAGGCTCTTGCCATTCCCCACACTGGGTCGTTGAGACACTGCACAGCTGTCCCCAGGGCTGGCTACATAATTTACAAGCCCCATGCGAAATGAAGATATAGGGCCCTTTGGGCAAAAACAGGGAGGAAGTGTTTGTTAAAGGTACTAAAATAGAAAGCTCATTTCCTCCATGGTCTGTCTTCTGAAGGGGCATGGCTGCTGTTTTCTATTTGCATTTAATGTCATTCCAAGCAAATAAAAATTTTAAAATGTGATTATGGGCATGATTTTTGCCATTCATCTTCGCAGGGTGCAATGTCAGTGTTAAATAATTCACGCAGGGATTCCACAGCTGGGGCACACCCACGTGCCCTCTTCTTATCAGAACCGTGGAAATCCTGCACAAGACCAGCTCTGCCGTCTTTACCTCACCTGGGGACTCACACCTGTTCCACCGACCCTGCCGCCCTCGGCTTCCTGATGAGTAAGGAACTTGACAGGATCAGGAGCCGGGGGCTGCCTTTCTTTCCCTTCCCTCCTAAGTCACCACTTCCAAGGCTTGGCTAACACAGGGAGGTGACATGAGTGAGAAAGGACAAGACAGGGTTCTGGGATGCTCACAAGAGGCCACCGCCTCCTGCCGGTGCTCAGAGCAAGCTCTGGTCTGTAGGGAAGGCGAGCTCCGGTTGACTCGGTCATAGACGTCACGTGGTCAGCGAGTCTCGTTGACCACCACTCACGAGGTGTCCATTTCCATGCTGTGCTCACCGGGCAGGGCGAGCAGTACATGCAAATGAGGTGGCAAGGAATGGTGGATACCCACAGTGAGCTGTCCCCTCTGCTATGTACGTGCTCCACTGTCCCACCTGTTATGCCCCAATAATGGGTCCATGATTAAAAGAGCGAGACAAATCGAAGGTCAAACAAAGCTTTATTTTGCACCAAGCATCAAGAATCAAACTGACCAGCCAGGGCCGCTTCTCTTACAGAGAAGTCGACCCCTCTCTCCTTTACGGACTAGCTTTTAAGGGCAAAGGCCATGCGGTTGGGCCTGGCCATGCACAGGTGGCCAATGAAATTGTAACACACAGAGAGAGCTGCACAGTGATGCTAGGTGACCAATTGAATTACAACTTACCTTTTAGTAGACATTTGACCTAGCCTATCACCTTGGTTAGGATTGGCGCCCAAAAGACTCACAAAGGGCGGGACCCATACTCCTTGGTAGTTAGGGAGACAGTATGCAACTCTCCACTGATCAGATGTCTTTACCTGACCTGACCCACCCTTGTATTTGGGCTTTGTTACCTGAGGTTGATTTCCGGGACTTGTTTTTAAGTAAGTCCCCTGGGAGAAGGGGAGCAGGGACAGCTTAAGGGTTAAACAACAAGGTTATTGTGTAACCTCAATTGAAGCCTATGGCTAAAATATAAAAATATAAAATAGGTCCTTACACCACCCACTTCGCTCAAAAAACACAAAGTCAAAAATAAAACTGAGTAATTCCTAGACAGTGAGAGAGAAGCACACTGACTTCACCTTAGAACCCTTCTGAGGGCGGTGCTTGGCGGGGGTGGGGGCGTGTGGGGGGGTTGGGGGTGGATAATGGGACCTCTGAGGGTGTGGCCCAAAGGGCAGGGCCCTTTGGGAAGGGGCTTTCTGGGGGAGGGGCCCTTCTGGGAGCAAAGCCCTGGGTGGGGGTGTTCCCTCTGGGGGCAGGGCTGGGAGCAACCCCAGAAACCTGGCCCACAGAGAAGCTGGTCCTGTCTCTCCCTCTGCTCCCTATCCCCAGGGACCCCTAGGCTTGGAGACTAAAGTCAAAATTAAAGCCATATGTCTAAATGGTTCATACTGTGGTTGGGTAGTGTTTTTAACATATTAATTGACTGGTTTTTCTCAGTATTTGTCAAACCTTTCCCAACTCAAGGCTTTCTCTTAAGCAGCAGCGCAAGGCTGGCCCTTCAGTTGGGTCAAGCTGTTTGGTGATTCTGTGTAAAAACCCACCCTCTTGCGCTGCTCAGGAGGGCAGTGTTGCATCCTAATATAAACATAAATATATATCAAAACTTTTTACAAATTATATTTATATGTATACATTCCATTCTATGTTTACATATATATGTATAAAATAAAAATAAAAATATTGTTTAAAAGGCTGTTTTGCTGGGCGCCTGGGTGGCTCGGTGGGTTAAAGCCTCTGCCTTCAGCTCAGGTCATGATGCCAGGGTCCTGGGATCGAGACCCGCATCGGGCTCTCTGCTCAGCGGGGAGCCTGCTTCTCCCTCTCTCTCTGCCTGCTTCTCTGCCTACTTGTGATCTCTGTCTGTCAAATTAATAAATAAAATCTTTAAAAAAATGCTGTTTTGCGGGGAACCTGGGTGGCTCAGTCCTTAAGCGTCTTCCTTCCACTCAGGTCATGATTTTAGGGTCTTGGGATTGAGGCCCACATTGGGCTCCCTGCTCAGCAGGAAGCCTGCTTCTCCCTCTCCCACTCCCCCTGCTTGTATTCCTGCTTTGTCTCTCTGTCAAATAAATAATTTTTTAAAAAGAAATACTTTATTTAAAAAAAATAAGTAAAATGCTATTTTGCCCTCTATCCTGGTAAGATGGAACACATTCCTAACAAGAGATCTTCCTTGACTCCGTGATAAAAATTTAACATTGTCTTAATGAATCCTCACAACATCTGCCCCCCCAACCCTTCTCAGATGTTACAATTAAGGTTCAGTGAAGTCCAAACACTGGGCCTGAGGTAATATATCCAGTATGTGGCCTCTTGCCATAGTCTAGCAGCCCAAATTGGGGGTGAGGGTGTTTGAGTGTCATTGGCCAGGATGAAAAAGCTGAAAGATGAAAAGAAGGGTACTCTTGCTTTTTGGCCCCAAAAAAAGAGGATTTAGAAAGAAAGAGACCAGTCGCCCAAAGGAGGAGGCTCCACACTTATCCCAGCTGGGCAGAAGTCAGAGCAGAAGGGAAACTCCCATCACCAAGGAGAATGGGATTCTCCTTCATACAAAAGCATAGGATCCCTCTCACCTGATATGTTTCTGTCCCATAGTCGTCCCCCTGTGCTTGCCCCATAATATCATTCTCAGGAAATGGCTGAGAGATACATTCAACTTGCAGAATTACAGCAAATAAAGTAATCTTTGACCCATCCTGGGAGCTTCTGATTACTGGGAGGGGCCAAGCCATCCTAGGGCAAGTGCACTCATTTCAAGAACCAGTAAAATGACTCCAAGAGTATCATAAAGGCTAGTGATCATGACTGGTCCAGAAATATTTCTGGGAGTCCCTTTTAACATCCCTCCCATCATTTCTTCTCATCTCCAAGGGAATGGTACTTAGGTATTCTGAAAGAAATATGCATGACTAGTAAACTGTGTGTGACCCCGCCGCCTAATTCATCCCTCACCAGCAAATAACTGATGGTTTGAAGGATGAATACTCCCCTGGCAGGGCAAGAGCTGAAGCAGAATGTATGGGGCGAGGCGGCTCTTCCCCCTGGATATAAATAATTAAACCCAGTAGCCACCCTTCCTGCCTGGCCACTGTCATTTAGGTATGGCTGATTATCCCTAAATGGGAATGAGATGGGGGCGGGGGTGGGGGAGGGAAGCAGGTGATGGTCAAAAAAACTACAGTAGCTGCCACTGAGGACATAAAATGCAGCATTATGATGCTGTTGAATCAGAACATACCACTACCTGAATCTGTAGCTCTTTGAGGATTTGCAAATCAACTAATTATATTTTTCTTGGATTCTTCCCATACAATTAGAAAATTTATAATAGAGTCCATGAACATTATTAGTTTTACCATTTTAAACCAGCAATCACACTTTGATTTTTACAACAAAAGCAGAAATATAAACACACACATTTGGATCAGTTTTCTGTTAGTCTGTCCGGACTTCAAAATCCTATTCCTCAACATAATGCACACCAAAGTTCTGGATTAAACAAGAAATTAGATGGCACCTGAACACTTGGTTTAATATTCTCTAAAGGACTATGCAACTTATTTCTTACATTATGACATTGTTTTACAAATATCCACACTTTTTAATGTTAATATTTTAATCATGATTAAAAAATCAAACATAAAAATTTCTACTTTTTGCTTTTGCCCCCTCCATTTGGAACTTATTTATAGCCTGATAATTCAAAGGTCCCCATGTTTATGAAAATCTGGACAGAAATAGCTCTAAGATCCCATTCAGAACTTGATATTAATCTAAGTCTTTTGGCTCCATTTATCCTGAGAGCAAAGTGTAGGACAAAGGATTTGAGTACTGTTAGTTTATCTGGGGGATTATCCAAGGTAGAAAAGAATGGGAAAGTGAGACAGTGAAGAAGCAACTTTGTCAAAAAGGTACATTGTTGATATAATTGTTGTGGATAGAAAATGAAGGCTTGCTTTTACTGAAAGTTCCTGAGAAACTTCTTTAAGTTGTCCTCATGAAGACCTGAAAACTGACAATTTTATCTATGGTTCTTATTTCCACTTCACTGAGAGCTGTCCTCGGAGGACATTAATTCTCCTACACTTTTGGGTTGTGTTGGAGACATTCTAAAATGAGAGAGAGAACATGAGATGCTATCCGTGTTACATAACTGTGATTTCCCATGGAACTATCCACCACAGGTGTGGCTATAATCAGGTGTTGGGCCTTGATATCAGAGGTATTTGAGGCAGTATCATTTTAGGTTAATCACTATATCTGAAATTTCCAAAAACTTCAACTGATGAAAATTTGATTATAAATCTACAAATATAACAATAAATCTACTGTATTCAAATTATTTTCATAGAAATTCACAGAAAAGCATCAATTGATTAATATTTAAATGTTACAAAATACTGAACTGAAAGAGTTTGGTCATATAACAACGTGTAAGAAGTAGAACTTAGGTTTAGGTTAGAACTCAGGATGCATTTGAGACTCAGTTAAGAAATTGAATGGAGGGAAGCCTGGGTGCCTCAGTGGGTTAAGCCGCTGTCTTCCACTCAGGTCATGATCCCAGGGTCCTGGGATCGAGCCCCAAATTGGGCTCTCTGCTCAGCAGGGAGCCTGCTTCCTCCTCTCTCTCTGCCTGCCTCTTTGCCTGCTTGTCATCTCTCTGTGTCAAATAAATAAAAAAAATCTTAAAAAAAAAGAAATTGAATGGATGTCTGACTATCTTATAGGTTTGCTAAAAATCAGTGACTTTGTGTTCACTTGTGGCTATGCAGGAATTTTTAACTTTCTCTAAGAAGCTATTAGATTTGATTATATAATGGCAGTAAAGGATGGGGAAAAGCAAAGTACAAACCCCATAAAGACAAAGACACAGAGTATGAGAAACGAGTAATAGATAAGAAGAATCAATGCATTTGAGGAAAATGGGAATTGAAATACACAATGATTGTTGATTTTTTCAGATGGAGAAAACAAATCTAGCTTGCAAGAAGGAAATAACAGAAGACATGTTGTGATGTGATACAGAATCCTGGAAAAGGCAGTAACGTGGAATAAAGGAGTAGGGAGAGCATATCAGGTAATTTGGATAGGAAGGAGTTAGGAGATAATTGCTTGATAAATTTTATATGGCCCACTTAAATGCACAGATTTCTCTTCTTTAATTTATATGGAGAACAGGGCGTCCTTTCTCTTCCCTTTCAGAGCACCAGAGGTGTACTCTTTCAGACTGAAAACCTGAAAAGCTCAGGACTCAGTTGCTTAAGCACAGCTGAGAGAACATATTTCAATTAAGATTTACATTTTGCTTTATGTAGTAGACTGTCAAAAGTGGTTTAACCATAGTTTTTCATTTAACAAGAGGACTACAGAGAGTGTTTTCGGGTGTTGGTTCAGAGTCTTAAGAAAGTCCAGTGAACTATCTTAAAGGTTTTCATGGCTTTTTATTCATGGTTGCAAAAATTGCTGTTGGAGTTCTCACTATTAAGCCCACATTTCTGGCAGAAAGATAGAGGTAAAAGAGAATGATATCTTGTAAGACTGATACTTTGTCATATGGTTACAATGTAACTAGAAAAGAGACAATAAAATATTTGATGTTGTTTTAAGTTTCCTGTTGTCAGTCCCTCAGTGCTTTCTGATATTAAAGGAAAAAGTAGATGGATATTGACCTGGCAACTATCAACACCTGTCAGTCTCTCTTGGATAACCAATATCTCTATAATCTCTTCTTCCCAGTAAAAAAAATATATATATTCATAACCCACACTGTGCCATCTCAAGTTACTGCACCAAGATAAAATTACAATGATTTTCAGTCATTCCAAATGGACAGAATACCCTTCCTTATGATATCATGTCTTATAAGATGGATATTGCTACCAATATACCCAGATGTGACTGTGGAAGATACAGGAAAAAAATAATAATCTTTATACATTCCTTGGGTTGACCCTGTTTACACAGATGCATTACTATTAGAAAAGGTTGGTTTGGGACATTGGAATGAATTTACTTAATGGGTCTGTATGTAATTGGGTTGGAGGAAATTTTTAATTTCTACAAAAATTATTAGAATTCTACCTTATTCTCTTTTGTTAATTTTCACATGTTAACAAAGCCAACGTTTTTGTCTAGCAGACAAGATCTTAAATCCTAACAAAACTCAATTTTTTCCTTTTTTTTAAAGTTTGAGAGCCTCATGTTCTCTCATGCTGCTTTAAATACAACTCAAAAAAAGGGAGCTAAATGGGGCAGTAAGACCAGACTTTTTATTTTATTTTATTTATCTTATTTTTAATTAAAAAGTTAAAGATTGTATTTATTTATTTGAGAGAGAGAGAGAGCATGAGTGGGGCAGGGGGAGGTAGCTGCAGAGAGAGACTGAGAAGTATACTCCCTAATGAGCAGGAAGCCCAATATGGGGCTTGATCCCAGGATCCTGACTGAGATCATGACCAGAGACAAAGGCAGGTACATGTGCAAAATCCCTTTTTTCTGGGAAACAATACTTTACAAGAGATGTTTGAAAAAGTACTGGGGAATCAACTTTAATCGGAGATACAAAAATTTAATTGACTTTTGTAAAGCTACAGGGATCCAAATGATGGGAATCCCAGCCCGTTTAGGTTGTGGACCACAGAGTATTCTTCTCTGTAATATTTTATTTTCTTCCATGTCTACTAACTCCAGTCCAAGTTCACTGATCTCATTTTAGATAGTGCAAAACCTGGCAAAGAATACCAAACAAGTGCCCAATATTCTACATTTATTATATCATTTCTAACATATAGAAGTGTGTTATCAAGGCTGGTTCTGTGAATGAACATAGTTATGCTAAAGTGTGTTTTTTTCTCCAAGAAATTAAATGCATGATTATCACACAATTATAAAATACTTGTGTCAAGAATTTTTATTCAAAAATTAATAAGAGAAGCAGATATTAAAACTAGTTCACATGGTACTTTGGGATATAAGTAGAGTTGTGTAGCAGAAGTGCTCTGGGCCCATAATTTGGGTTATAGAATTTATGTTTTCTAATGAAAAATCATTAACTTGCATTATTGTTAACAAGAATCTTGTGCATTACCATCAGTTTTCTATATTATAACCTGTTGCTCTACAGTTTGTAAATAACTTTGTCAATAGCAAGCTAATAAACGGTGTGACTCCAAAGGATTGAGATAATCTCCAGAGTTTCTGCTACATAATGCCCAGGACTCCATTGAAAGGACACCTAAGAATTAATTTTGCCCAAAAATTTGATCATTGTTTTCACTGTCCTTACCTATTTTCCAAACCTAGTCCTTTTGATCACCTTTCACTCTGTGGACAACCCTGTATCTGATTGACTTGTTAATTCTGGGAATGTTTTGCAGATTAATTTGCTTGCCAGAGGTGGTTCCTCTAATTGATGTCTAAGAACCCTAATTAGTTAAGAATACTTTTTTTTTTAACATTTTCATTGCTATTTGTTATTATTATTATTGCTAATATCTCTATTATAAATAATTCACAATGGCATCTATCTGACAAAAGACAAAGAGCTGGCTACTAGTAGAAAAAGTACATTTGACTCTGTCAGTGAAAATGGTAAAGGGATTTGAGAAAATAAGGCAAAGCACTGGAATCATGTGTTAAAACTTGAAATATTATAGACACATTTACTTAATTTCTAATACTGTTGTTGCTTATAATTAAATAAGATGTTTTCCATGAACCACGCATTACAGCAAATATGTTGTTTATACAGATTAAATTTTCATCAAAATGGATGCCTGGGTGGCTCAGTTGGTTAAGCAGCTGCCTTTGGCTCAGGTCATGATCCCAGCGTCCTGGGATTGAGTCCCGCATCGGGCTCCTTGCTCGGCCGGGAGCCTGCTTCTCCCTCTGCCTCTGCCTGCCATTCTGTCTGCCTGTGCTTGCGCTCTCGCCCACTCCCTCTGATAAATAATTTAAATCTTAAAATAAATAAATAAATAAATAAATAAATTCTCATAAAAAAATTGTAAGTGTATTTTATTGTAGGATCATGATCAGCATTTTGCAGATGAGAAAAATGAAATTTGGAAATGTCTCTTCAAATCCCTCATACAATATCTGGCCTAGATAGAAGGATATACTATCACAATTGAGGAAGATAATTGAGATTACTTAAAATGATAAACTTTATTGTTTAGGGTTTTTTAAAAGTTTGCCACAGATTCAGATTCTTTTAAAATATGTATCTATTTTGTGTACAGAGAATGAACTGAGAAGTAAAAAGAAAGTGATATATCAGTGCTACCAACTAATGGCTATACTATCATCACCTTATTTATGAACAATGAAACAGCGTGCAATATTTAAATCAATTTAAATAAATTCCTATTCATTTTATATATTTATAAATTTAAATAAATTCTTATTTATTTATTATTAAAGAAATTCCTCTAACAAACAGTATATGTTGAAGGTTCCTAGCAGAAAAGTGTTGTACTTCATGGAAGTAATCAGAAAATATGATCTAAAATTCTGCTTTCAAGGGCGCCTGGGTGGCTCCGTGGGTTAAAATTCTGCTTTCAAGAAGCTATAACAGTAAGTACTGAGCTTTAGCTATTATATGCTATGGATGAATAACTGAAATCTACATTTGAAACTAATGGTACACTATATGTTAACTAATTGAATTTTTAAAAGATAGTAGAAAAAATACCACTATTTCATAAAACAATATTCCCAACAGGCTCTTTTGCTTTAAAATACTCACTTTGTAATGAGGGTCATTACTTTTGTCTAGCCAATTCTTACATCACTGTTTATCCCTTCTCTGCTTTATTCCTTCCCAGTATCAATAAAGGCTCACTTGGGGTACCTAGAAGCCATGAGAAAGCTTGTAATAGATCTGGCTGGCTTTCACCAGCAATTTGACCACCATGTGCACAGGGAAGTCTATTGATAAAGGCTTTATTGCAATAAATTGCAAATACATGGATGATTTTTAATTCTCTTTCTTGAGGTCTTGTTTCATGATAATAAATTTAGGGTGGCTTATTGGAATGGATGTTATTAACATATTTTCATAGTTCTAAGTACATAGAATTGTAAAATAGATTAATGAATGTGGCATTACTGACAACTGTCCTCATTTTGAAATCAAATTACAGTGTACTGAGCTGAGGAGGCAAAGCAGATTTGGGATTATGAGTGAACTAATTGAAAAAAGTCTTAGGGGTGTGATCAGACTATTGGGTAATTCAGTAGAAAAATGTCAACTGATTGAGATTCTGTGTTCCCTGATTTCAGAGAGAAGTTAAGATAAATAAGTAACACGAGGAGACTAGGAAGCCAAACATAAGTGAAAATTTTGTGCCAGGGTGTGTATACATCTGTTTATCTTCTTGCTTTACCATTAAGGTTGTTCCTAGAGGAGAGTTTAAATATGTGTTGGAGCTAATCTCTGTGGATTACACAAGAAACCACATCCTACAGCTCTCCCTGAAACACCCCTTATGATTTCAATGTAACTTGGTTTTTGCATTTTTAGAAATAACAAAATACTTTGCAAACTCATCTACTTTATTATTTCTACAAGTTACCACCACAAGTGAGTCAGCTGGCTCCACATTTTAACACAGTGACAGTCACAGAGGAATGGAGGAATGAGTCGAGTTATCAATATATGTGCTTTTAAGAAGTATGACAGGGTAGCAGCTATTTCCAGGAACCAAAACATGGGTCAGCAGCTGTGCAGGAAAAGTGGTGGAATAAATGACTCATTTCAGAGTTCTATAACATATTAGTTCTATAATGTATCTTCAGCACCCAATTACCCGCTTTGATCTAAAGATAAGGATTTACAGTTAAGGTCCCATTTATGATTTGACTGGTAGGGTCTGAAGAATTTTTACTATTGTTTTGACTATTACTTGAAACCTATAGTAGTACTTGGGATATGTGTTGTGTAATCTGTGAACATGTGCTAATTTTAGATTAGATAATTCCTGTCTCAAACCCCTGTTAATTTGTTTGTTTTTGATTACTTGTTAGTGGTTTCAGTAAATGGATATATCTGAACAATAGCAAAGCCACTATTAAAATAAGTTATTATTATATAGAGCATGGAATTGCACATTCCTCCTTTGAATCCGACAGAGTTTCACCATATCCTTAACAATTTGGGGAAAACATGCTATTATTTTTCTTTATAAAATTTCTCCTGTTAGGCTGTGATGATTGTCATCAGCAGTAACTCCTCTGAAGGCTTTGTCAAAAGAGTTGAAAAAATTGGAAAGGTGTGAAGGTAGCTGTTTGCTGAATATAAAGAGAAGAGCATTGAAGTACAATTCACATTCTTACTTCTCTTTCTATGCTTTCAAATGTTTGACATTTGAAAATTTTGCTTCTAGAAGAGATGCCCTATATAATTCTTTTTTTAAAATTTTTTATTTTTTATAAACATATATTTTTATCCCACGGGGTACATGTCTAGGAATCGCCAGGTTTACACACTTCAAAGAAACCCTAAGCCCAGCAGGAGAAGAGAAATCGTAATGATCAGAGCAGAAATCAATGAAATAGAAACCAAAAAAACAATAGAGCAAATCAACGAAACGAGGAGCTGGTTCTTTGAAAGAATTAATAAAGTTGATAAGCCCCTGGCCAGACTTATCAAAAAGAAAAGAGAAAGGACTCGAATAAATAAAATCATGAATGAAAGAGGATAGATCACAACTAACACCAAAGAAATACAAACTATTATAAGAGCACACTATGAGCAACTCTATGCCAACAAATTTGACAAACTGGAAGAAATGGATGCATTCCTAGAAACATATAAACTACCACAACTGAACCAGGAAGAAATAGAAATCCTGAACTGACCCATAACCAGTACGGAGATTAAAACAGTCATTAAAAATCTCCAAACAAACAAAAGCCCAGGGCCAGACGGCTTCCCAGGGGAATTCTACCAATCATTTAAAGAAGAACTAATTCCTATTCTCCTGAAACTGTTCCAAAAAATAGAAATGGAAGGAAAACTTCCAAACTCATTTTATGAGGCCAGCATCACCTTGATCCCCAAACCAGACAAGGATCCCATCAAAAAAGAGAGCTATAGACCAATATCCTTGATGGACACAGATGCAAAAATTCTCACCAAAATACTAGCCAATCGGATTCAACAGTACATTAAAAGGATTATTCACCACGACCAAGTGGGATTTATTCCAGGGCTGCAAGGTTGGTTCAACATCCGCAAATCAGTCAATGTGATACAACACATCAATAAAAGAAAGAACCAGAACCATATGATACTCTCAATAGATGCTGAAAAAGCATTTGACAAAGTACAGCACCCCTTCCTGATCAAAACTCTTCAAAGTGTAGGGATAGAGGGCACATACCTCAATATCATCAAAGCCATCTACGAAAAACCCACTGCAAATATCATTCTCAATGGAGAAAATGTGAAAGCTTTTCCACTAAGGTCAGGAACACACCAGGGATGTCCATTATCACCACTGCTATTCAACATAGTACTAGAAGTCCTAGCCTCAGCAATCAGACAACAAAAGGAAATTAAAGGCATTCAAATCAGCAAAGAAGAAGTCAAATTATCATTCTTTGCAGATGATATGATACTATATGTGGAAAACCCAAAAGACTCCACTCCAAAACTGCTAGAACTTGACAGGAATTCAGTAAAGTGTCAGGATATAAAATCAATGCACAGAAATCAGTTGCATTTCTCTACACCAACAACAAGACAGAAGAAAGAGAAATTAAGAAGTCCATCCCATTTACAATTGCACCCCAAACCATAAGATACCTAGGAATAAACCTAACCAAAGAGGCTAAGAATCTATACTCAGAAAACTATAACGTACTCATGAAAGAAATTGAGGAAGACACAAAGAAATGGAAAAATGTTCCATGCTCCTGGATTGGAAGAATAAATATTTTGAAACTGTCTATGCTACCTAAAGCAAGCCCTATATAATTCTTACGTTAAGGAACAAGTTGCTTTTATAATTTTTAAATTATTCTACCATTCAAGTATTTTCATTTAAATTAAATTCAATATCATTTAAAAAATAATCAAAAGTGCAGCCAGTATTCAATTCCTGGGCTAAATAATTTTAGAAAGCTTTGTGTTATTGAACCTACAGAGTTTTTCTGTAGTTTTAACTCTTTCTTTCTGTGATTTTTCCCATTAGTCACGTAAGTGACTGCAATATAACAGACATTGAGGATAAAGAAGTACTGAATAGAACAAACCTTGGCCTCATGAAGTTGAGAATCTAGCAAGGGAGTCAAACAATTCAATCATTCAGAGACAATTTATTGAGTGCCTGGCCTAAGATGAGCACAACAAAACCCCAGCTCAGAGGAATCATTTTAATGGGAGAGATAGATAATAGGTAAGCCAACTTAAAAAAAATTGTACTGGTTTTTCTTTAATAGTGATGCATATTTGAACTAAATAAGCACATTTTAAAAAGAGCAGTGATTGAGAAGAAGAGGTTTTTTAACTGAGTGGTCCGAAAAGGACTCCCTTAAAAAGTCTGTTTTGAACAGATTTCTGAATAATATCAGCTATGAAGCTGTGTAAAGATCTCAGGGGTGGGTGATTTTTCCAGTCAAAAAACTGTAAAGGCTCCAAAGTCACAATACAGCTGTAAGTTTCTCTAATAAAGTAACTTCTGACAAAGGATGAGAAGAAATAACTAACCCAGGTTTGAAAGAAAAGGGACAGACTTTCTATGGAATTAATATTTAATTAAAGCTCTAAAGGACAAAAATACACTAGAGCAAAATCCTGGTGATGCTGATATACCTAATGAAAGATCATAAACAAGGTGTGGGTAGCAAAGAGTGTGTGGGAATGTTGGTAAGAACAGTGGGGAAGAGTCATCCCTGAACATGTTCTTAAATGAAGCAATTCTTGTGTTGTTTTAAAAGGTAAATTGGAGTTTGTCTAAGTGATTAGAGAAGGATGCCTCAGCTTATGGAACTTCGAAGCCATAAAGATGTGATAAACTACTGCAGATATTTTCATGTATATTTGTTGTTGCTTCTAGTACTGGTGATCTAAAAACTCCTACTTAAGACAACTAAAAATCCAGACAAAATAGCTTTTAAAGTTAAAAATATCAGAATGATTATAAAAATAAGTGAGGGATTACTGGGCCAATATACGAAATACAATGAGAGCCTAGAGATATATGCCCTGAAGCCATTTTAGCTATGAGAGCATTTGAAACTGCTAAAACACACTGAGCTGTGTTTTTAATAGACTCTTGATACTAGAGAAACAAAATTCAAAATCCAGCAACAATCAAGTTTGAGGACTTTGGTACAACCCAAATTTAAGTTGAGATCCCCAAAGCACAAGGAGAAGCAGAAATAAGACTATAGCCTGCCTTGCCTTCTGTGTAAACTGAGAAAGTCAGTCACTGAATTTGGAGTATGATTGTCTTGTAGAGTCTCAGATATAATAGAAAATCCTGCCAAGGAGGACCATACCATTATTATAGCTCTTAATTATCCCTACTCAATAAGAGTTTCAAATATAATGTCTTGAACATAGCAAAATGTAACAAAGCACGCAAAGAAAAACCATTAACAAGATTTGATAGACAAAATGGGATTAAGTATGATATTAAAATGATCAATAAAGATTGTAAAATGGCTTGATTACTCTGCTCAAAGAAATGAGAGGGGAAGCAAATTGAACAAAAAACTGACACTAAAAATGATATTGAGAAAGATTTTATAAATGAACCAAATGGATACTCTAGAACTTTAAAGATATGACAGCTAATTTAAGATACCACAGGGGTGCCTGGGTGGCTCACTTAATTAAACCTCCAATTCTTTTCCTTTTATTTAACACCTTAATTTTATTTTATTTCTTTCATTTTGGCTCAGGTCATGATGTCAGGGTTGTGAAATAGAGCCCAGAGTTGGGCTCTGTGCTGAGCCTGGAGCCTGCTTAAGATTCTTTTCTCTTCTTTTTCTATCCCTCCCTGCACTCTTGCTCGCTCGCTCTCTCTTGCTTGCTAATAAATAAATAAATATATAAATATATAGATAATAGACAAAGCAAAATAAAAGCAGATTATGGAAATAAATATAAAGATTTTGAAATGAAAACAAGTTCAAAATAAAATAGAGAAGACCTACACAGCTAAAAGTTCATTCAAAAATCTACTATTAAAGAAGTCAGTATGACACAATGTTAAGATATCAAAAGATTTGAGCATGTACTTTACAGAAAGGGTAATCCAAATGGCCACTCATATATAAAAACTGTTTATCTTTATTATGAATCTGGAATTAAATTAAAATTAAAATTAAATTAAAACCTAGAATGGCATACTATTACACACTTACCATATTGGGCAACAGTAAAAATGTCTTGCAAGAATGTGAAAGAATGACAGTGCCCATAATAAAAACATTTGAGGTAAGTTGTACAATATTTAGAAAACTTAACAATAAAAATAAAAAAAAATTGGTCCATTCCTAGAAACACAACATGGAACTAAATGAATATTTTCACCAGGATATGCAAACAGATGATTATAGTTATTTCATTCATAACAGCAGATCAGCAGTGGTATATTTGCACAATGTTACATTAAATAAGAGAGAATATTAACAACCTGGGAGGAGGGGCTAGGTTGTTATCATAAAGAGATCTTCTATGGTGCTGATTATGTTCTATTTCTCAAAATCTTTAAGTTAAAAAAGTTTTCCAGTTTATATCTAGATAGATAGAGAGATAGATAGATAGATGATAGATAGACAGATATCCCAGAAGCTGCAATGCTAGGCTAGGACCAGGCTTTAAAGGGCTTTTCTATACTCTACTAAATACTTTAAGCCTTTCATTATATCATAGCTCAGTGTTCAAATCTCCATTGGTTTCCTCAGTTTCCTAATATTTCTCTTAAGGTGACCTGATCTAGACTTTTGATCACCTTTGTCTAAATATTTCTATTTTAACAAAGTCCTTTTTAACACTCAGAGACTGAAACTTAGAAAAATACTCTGTTATCTCACTAGAGTGGAAAATATATAGTTACCCATTAACTAATGATATCCATGTCTACATTAGATCCATGACATTTTTAATTCTTGGGAGCTTTTGGTTAAATGAATTTTTTAAGCTTCCTTTAAATGAAGCTTTAAGCCACCACCACATGAATAAAATTGAAGAACTAAATGAAAACAAGCCAAGTATTTACAGAGTAATAGAATGTGCAGTGGAAAGAGTACAATTCTGAAATCATAAAGCCTAAATTAGTGTGATGCATCTTTACTAGCCATGTAATCATAAACCAGTTATCTAAATTGTGTTTCCTCGGTTTTTTCACCCATGAAATGGTGATGATAATACTTATTATGCAGAGTTGTTGTGTGGCTGTAATGAAGCATGGAGCATGAGAGTCTCATATTCCATGCTAAAATGATAGCTATTTTTATACTTATAATAATTCTAATAATAGTAATTAAATTGTTCAAAATGATAATATTCATTTATATTGAGGCATTGTATTGACTATTCATAGACACATTTACCAAAATAAATTTCATTTTACTTTACCCCCCCTGAGGATATATATTTTCTAATTCAATATGAATCTCATTATGAATAATAATTATCATGATAAATATGCTGATTTTTCTTCTATTTATTTTTAGGGAAGTATCCTAAACTGTTGAACATAAAGAAACTTAAGCAAGTCTGTCTTATTCAAAATTTGCATGCTGCTTTCTTATGAAACTAGATTATAGAGTTGTATGAAATAAATTCATGCAGTTAAGATATTTATGTTTGGAAAACTGGGTGGTCAGTTTAGTATCTCAAAAGAAGATTTTAAATTTAAACCTTAAAAATGAGCTCTTTCAGCCTTATTTATAGACCATCCTTCATGCTTCATAAGTATTCCTTCATTGTAAACTAAGTAATAGTTTTTGTCACAGTGTATATAACTAAAATGGATTTTATATTCTATTATTTCAGAGTTAGTTGCAGTTTCTACTTCCTTACTTCCTTTTTTGAAAAATAGATTAATTCTACAAAAAGTTTTTTCCAGCTTTATTGAAAAATAATCGACATATTATAATTTGTAAATTTAAGAAATGATTTCTTATAATATTGCAAACTTTTAACATTGTGTAAATTTTGTACAATTTGATAAATTGGTATACATCTGTATTGCAATATAATCTACATAAAAATGTTAATACATCTACTATCTCATATAGTTGCCACTGTTTTTATGCATGTATCGTAAGGAATTTTAAGATCTACTCTCTTAGCAACTTTTATGTATATAGTACAGTAGAGATAAACTTCAGAGTTCTTGTGGGTTTTGTTCCAGACCACCTCAATAAAGAGATTATCTCAATAAACTAAGTCAAATTATTATTGTTTTTTTGGTTTCCCAGTGCATATAAAAAAATAAACACTATACTGTACTGTTCAAAAGCATTATGTCTTTAAAGAAAAACAATGTATATACCTTAAGTAAACTAGTTCTGAGTTTTTAGTGGGTCATAATTACTGATCACAGATCACCATAATAAATACAATAATAATGAAAAAACTTGAAATATTGCAAGAATTACCAACATGTGACAGAGAGACACAAAATGAACAAATGTTGTTAGAAAAATGGAGGCAGCAGACCTTTTTTATACAAGAATCCTATAAAATTTCAACTTGTAAGAATGTGATATATGCAAAGTTTAATAAAGGGAAGCACAATAAAAAAGTATGTATATATTATTAACTATGATCATCATGCTGTACATTAGATCCCCAGAACTTTTTCATATTATAGTTGCAAGTTTGTACCCTTTGACCACCTTACTCCACCCCAGGTTCACCCCTTGTCAACTCAACTCTAAGTTTCTATTAGTTTGCCTTTTCTTCAGATTCTGTATGTAAGGGATATCATAATACATAAATTTAAAAAATATATAAAATCTTTGAAATATTTCACTTAGTATAATACCTTCAAGATCCATCCATGCTGTTGTAAATGGCAGTATTTCTTAATTTTTCATGGTTAAGTAGTAGTATTCCATAGTATATATTTACCATACTTATTTTATTCATTCATCCATTAATGGATACTGAAGCTATTTCCATCTCTTGCTTAGAGTTAATAATTTTATAATGAACATAAGAGTGCAGATATGTCTTCGAATAGTGACTCCGTTTCCTTTAGATATATACCTAGAAGTGGGATTACTGAATCATATGGTAATTTTACTTTTAATAATATGAATCATCTCCATACTGTTTTCCATACAAATTTATATCCCTATCACAGTGCATAAGTTCCCCATTTTCCCCAATATTTAACAAAATTTTTAGTTTTAATTTTTTGGTAGTATATATTCTAATAGGTAGTAATATCTTGCTGTGTTTTCCAGAAGTAAACAACAACAACAACAACATAATGACTTTGCCCTGAGTTTTTACATTGAGCACTTTTTAATGCTCCTGTTGGTCATTTATATAACTTTTTGAAAAAAAAAGTCTATTGAGATCCTTTTGCTATTTTTTAAATTATATATTTTTTTCTATTTGTATCTGTTGGTTATTAACCTCTTTTCAGATATAAGATTTGTAAGTATTTTCTTCCATTCTGTGGATTGTGTTTTTATTCTCTCTCTCTCTGTCTCTCTTTTTCGGCAATTCAGAAACTTTAGTTTGATGTAATACCATTTATTTATTTTTGGTTTTTTACTTGTGTTTTTGGTCTGGTATCCAAAAAACTATTGGCAAGACCAATGTCAAGGAGAATTTTTCCTATATTTTCCTTTAGGAAATTTAGTTTCATGCATCACATTTAAGTCTTTAATCTATTTCAAGTTAAGATTTATGAGTGATATAAGGCTCCAGTTTCATACTGTTTTATGTGACTATTCAGTTTTAAATATCATCTATTGAACAGACTATCCTTACCCATTACATATGTTGGCCCCTGTCAAATATTAGGTGACTGCATGAAAGGATTTATTTCTGGACTCTCAATTCTGTTCTACTTGTTTATTGGTCTGTTTTTATGCCAGTATACTTTATTGTTTTGAGCTTGAGGGCTTTGTAGTATAATTTCAAATCAAGAAGTGTAATTTCTCTTCTTCATTCTTTCTCAGAACTGCTTTGATTATTTGTTGTCTTTTATGGTCTCATATAAATTTTAGGATTCTTTACTTACTTCTGTCAAAAAATAATATTGGATATTTTTTAAAAGATTTTTTATTTATTTATTTGACAGAGAGAGATGACAAGCAGGCAGAGAGGCAGGCAGAGAGAGAGGAGGAAGCAGGCTCCCTGCTGAGCAGAGAGCCTGATGCAGGGCACGATCCCAGGACCCTGGGATCATGACCTGAGCCGAAGGCAGCGGCTTAACCCACTGAGCCACCCAGGCGCCCCTAACTTTGGATTTTTGATAGGAATAGAATTTACAGATGGTTTCCGGTAGTATGGACATTTTAACAATGTTAATTCTTACCGTTCATAAATATGGGCTATCTTTCCATTTGTATCTCCTTCAATTTCTTTATCAATGTCATAGTTTATGGGGTACAGATCTTTCATCTTCTTAGTTAAAACTTTTCCTAAGTATTTTATTATTTTTGATGCTATTGTGAATTAGATTGTTTTTCATCATTAGAGTGTAAAAATGCTCCTGTCTTGTGCTTACTTTGGCAGCACATATACTAAAATTGGAATGATGCAGAGAAGATTAGCGTGATCACTGAACAAGGATGACATGAAAAACTGGGAAGCATTCCACATTAAAAACAAAACAAAACAAAACAAAATTCTTGTCTTTTATATATTGATCTTGTATTTGGCAGCTTTACTAAATTTGTTTATTCAAATATTTTTGTGACGTTTTTAGGATTTTTTTACATGTAAGTTCATGTTATCCAAAAAAGGAAAATTTTATTTCTCCTTTTTTTTTTTTGGAGTCTTTTATTTCTTTGTGCTCCTTGTTTCTCTGGCTAGGACATCCAGTACTATGTCAAATGAGAGTAGTGAAAGTGGACACACTTGTCTTGTTTCTGATCTTTAAGGTGAAAACTTTCAAACTTTTTTGATTGAATATGAGATTAGCTCTGGGCTTGCAAAATGTGTTTTTTAATTGATTTTTTAAAATTTTTTATAAACATATAATGTGTTTTTATCCCTAGGAGTACAGGTCTGTGAATCACCAGGTTTACACATTTCACAGCACTCACCATAGCACATACCCTCCCCAATGTCCATACCCCCACCCTCCTCTCCCAACACACCTCCCCCCAGCAGCCCTCAGTCTGTTTTGTGAGATTCAGTGTTTTATGGTTTGTGTCCCTCCCAATCCCATCTTCTTTTATTTTTCTTTTCGTACCCCCCAAACTGCCTATGTTGCATCTCCACTTCATCGTATCAGGGAGATCATATGATAGTTGTCTTTCTCAGATTGGTTTATTTCGCCAAGCATAATACCCTCTAGTTCCATCCACGTCATCACAAATAGCAAGATTTCATTTCTTTTGATGGCTGCATAGTATTCCATTGTACATATATACCACATCTTATTTATTGATTCATCTGTGGAAGGACGCTTAGGTTCTTTCCATAGTTTAACTATTGTGGACATTGCTGCTATAAACATTTGGGTGCATGTCCCCCTTCAGAATGCCACGTTTGTATATTTAGGGTATATACCCAGTAATACAATCACTGGGTCATAGGGTAGTTCTATTTTCAGCTTTTTGAGGAACCTCCACGCTGTTTTCCAGAGTGGTTGCACCAGCTTGCATTCCCACGTACAGTGTAGGAGGGTTGCCCTTTCTCCACATCCTCGCCAACATCTGCCATTGACTGACTTGTTCATTTTAGCCATTCTGAAAGGTGTGAGGTGGTATCTTATTGTGGTTTTGATTTGTATTTCCCTGATGCCGAGTGATGTGGAGCATATTTTCATGTGTCTGTTGGCCATTTGGATTTATTCTTTGCAGAAATGTCTGTTCATGTCTTCTGTCCATTTCTTCATTGGATTATTTGTTCTGAGGGTGCTGAGTTTGATAAGCTCTTTATAGATTTGGGATACTGGCCCTTTATCTGGTATGTCATTTGTAAATATCTTCTCCCATTCTGACAGTTATCTTTTGGCTTTGTTAACTGTTTCCTTTGCTGTGCAAAAGCTTTTTGATCTGATGAAATCCCAATAGTTCATTTTTGCCCTTGCTACCCTTGCCTTTGGCGATGTTCCTAGGAAGAAGTTGCTGCTGCTGAGGTCAAAGAGGTTGCTACCTGTTCTCTCCTCAAGGATTTTGATGGATTCCTTTCTCACATTATGCTTCTTCATCCATTTCCAGTCTATTTTCATGTATGGTGTAAGGAAATGGTCCAATTTCATTTTTCTGCATGTGGCTGTTCCATTTTCCCAACACCTTTTGTTGAAGAGGCTGTCTTTTTTCCATTGGACATTCCTTCCTGTTTTGTTGAAGATTAGTTGACCATAGAGTTGAGGGTGTATTTCTGGGCTCTCTATTCTGTTCCATTGATCTATGTCTGTTTTTGTGACAGTTCCCTACTATCTTGATGATGACAACTTTGTAATAGAGCTTGAAGTCTGGAATTGTGATGCCAACAACCTTGGCTTTCTTTTTCAATATTCCTCTGGCTACTCGAGATATTTTCTGGTTCCATATAAATTTTAGGATTATTTGCCCCATTTCTTTAAAAAAAAAAAAAGGATGGGATTTTGATAGGGATTGCATTAAATGTGTAGATTGCTTTAGGTAGCATAGACATTTTCACAATATTTGTTCTTCCAATACAGGAGCATGGAACATTTTTCCATTTCTTTGTGTCTTCTTCGATTTTTTTCATGAGTGCTTTAGAGTTTTCTGAGTATAGATTCTTTGTCTCTTTGGTTAGGTTTATACCTAGGTATCTTAGGGTTTTGGGTGCAACTGTAAATGGGATTCACTCCTTAATTTCTATTTCTTCTGTCTTATTGGTATAAAAAAAATGCAACCAATTTCTGTGCATTGATTTTATATCCTGACACTTTACAGAATTCCTATACAAGTTAGAGCAGATTTTGAGTGGAGTCATTTAAGTTTTCCACATACAGTATCATATCATCTGCAAACAGTGATAGTTTGAATTCTCTTTTGCCAATTTGGCAAAATTTCCATGCCTTTAATTTCTTTTTGTTGTCTGATTGCTGAGGCTAGGACTTCTAGTACGATTTTGAATAGCAGTGTCATGATAACGGACATCCCTGCTGTGTTCCTGACCTCAGCGGAAAAGTATTCAGTTTTTCTCCATTGAGAATGGTATTTACAGTGGGTTTTTCATAGATGGCTTTGATAATATTGATAATATGTGCCTTCTATCCCTACACTTTGAAGAGTTTTAATCAGGAAGGGATACTGCACTTTGTCAAATGCTTTTTCAGCATCTATGGAGAGTATCAGATGGCTCTTGTTCTTTCTTTTATTAATGTGTTGTATCACATTGATTGATTTGCAGAAGTTGAACCAACCTTGTAGCCCTGGAATAATTCCCACTTGGTCGTGGTGAATAATCCATTTAATGTACTATTGAATCCAATTGGCTAGTATTTTGGTGAGAATTTTTGCATCTGTGTTCATCAAGGATATTGGTCTGTAGTTCTCTTTTTTGATGGGATCCTTGTCTGGTTTTGGGTTCAAGGTGATGCTGGCCTCAGAAAAAAAGAGTTTGGAAATTTTCCTTCCATTTCTATTTTTTGGGAACAGTTTCAGGAGAATAGGAATTAATTCTTCTTTAAATGTTTGGTAGAATTCCCCTGGGAAGCCATCTGGCCCGGGGCTTTTGTTTGTTTGGAGATTTTTGATGACTGTTTCAATCTCCGTACTGGTTATGTGTCTGTTCAGGTTTTCTATTTCTTCCTGGTTCAGTTGTGGTAGTTTATATGTCTCTAGGAATGTACCTATTTCTTCCAGATTGTTGAATTTGTTGGCGTAGAGTTGCTCATAGTATGTTCTTATAATTGTTTGTATTTCTTTGATGTTGGTTGTGATCTATCTTCTTTCAATCATGATTTTATTTATTTGAGTCCTTTCTCTTTTCTTTTTGATAAGTCTGGAAAGGGGTTTATCAATCTTATTAATTCTTTCAAAGAACCACCTCCTAGTTTTGTTGATTTGTCCTATTGTTTTTTTTTTGTTGTTGTTGTTGGTGGTGGTTTTTTTTTTGTTTCTATTTCATTGATTTCTGCCATGATCTTTATTATTCCTCTTCTCCTGCTGGGTTTAGGCTTTCTTTGTTGTTCTTTATGCAACTCCTTTAGGAGTAGGGTTATGTTGTGTATTTGAGATCTTTCTTATTTCTTGAGAAAGGCTTGTACAGCTTTATATTTTCCTCTCAGGACTGCCTTTGCTGTATCCCACAGATTTTGAACACTTTTGTTTTCATTATCATTTGTTTCCATGAATTTTTTCAATTCTTCTTTAATTTCCTGGTTGACCAATTCATTTTTTAGAAGGATGCGGTTTAGTCTCCATGTATTTGTGTTCTTTCCAAATTTCCTCTTGTGATTGAGTTCTAGTTTCAGAGCATTGTGGTCTGAGAATATGCAGGGGATGATCCCAATCTTTTGATAATGGTTGAGATCTGATTCATGACCCAGGCTGTGGTCTATTCTGGAGAATGTTCCATGTGCACTAGAGAAGAATGTGTATCTGTTATTTTGGGATGGAATGTGTTGAATATACCTGTGATGTCCATCTTGTCCAGTGTGTCATTTAAGGCCTTTTTCCTTGTTGATCTGTTGCTTGGATGATCTGTCCATTTCAATGAGGGGAGTGTTAAATTCCCCTACTATTATTTTATTATTGTCAATGTGTTTCTTTTATTTTGTTATTAATTGGTTTATTTAGTTGGCTGCTCCCATGTTAAGGTCATAGATATTTAAAATTGTTAGGTGTTCTTGTTGGACAGACCCTTTGAGTATGATAATGTGTCCTTCCTCATCTCTTATTATAGTCTTTGGCTTAAAATCTAATTGATCTGATATAAGGATTGATACCCCAGCTTTCTTCTGATGGCCATTAGCATGGTACATTGTTTTCCACCCCCTCTCTTTAAATCTGGGGGTGTCTTCGGGTCTATGATGAGTTTCTTGGGCAGCATATTGACGGGTTTTGCTTTTTATCCATTCTGATACCCTGTGTCTTTTGATTGGTGCCTTTAGGCCATTTACATTCAGGGTAACTATTGAGAGATATGAATTTAGTGGCATTGTATTGCCTATAATATGACTGTTACTGTATATTGTTTCTGTTCCTTTCTGATCTACTACTTTTAGGCTCTCTCTTTGCTTAGAGGACTCCTTTCAATATTTCCTTTAGAGTTGGTTTGGTGTTTGCAAATTCTTTCAGCTTTTGTTTGTCCTGGTAGCTTTTTAATCTCTCCTTCTATTTTCAATGATAGCCTAGCTGTATATAGTATTCTTGGCTGCATGTTTTACTCACTTAACACTCTGAAGTTATCATGCCAGGTCTTTCTGGCCTGCCAGGTCTCTGTGGATAAGTCTGCTGCCAATCAAATGTTTTTACTGTTGTACAGTTCTTCTCCCAGGCTGCTTTCAGGGTTTTCTCTTTGTCGTTAACAGTTGTAAATTTTACTATCAGGTTACGGGGTGTGGACCTATTTTTATTGATTTTGAGGGTCATTCTTTGCATCTCCTGGATTTTGATGTTTGTTCCCTTTGCCATATTAGGGAAATTCTCTACAAAAATTCTCTCCAATATACCTTCTGCTCCCCTCTCTCTTTCTTCTTCTTCTGGCATCCCAATTATTCTAATGTTTTGTCGTCTTATGGTCTCACTTATCTCTCAAATTCTCTCCTCATGGTCCAGTATTTGTTTGTCTCTCTTTTGCTCAGCTTTTTATTCTCCATCATTTGGTCTTCTGTATCACTAATTCTTTTGCCTCATTTATCCTAGCAGTAAGTAATTCAATTTTTTATTGCACCTCATTAATAGCTCTTTTGATTTCAACTTGGTTAGATTTTAGTTCTTTTATTTCTCCTGAAAGGGCTTTTATCTCTCTGGAGAGGGTTTCTCTAATATCTTCCATGCCTTTTTCGAGCCCAGCTAGAACCCTGAGAGTTGTCATTCTGAACTCTAGTTCTGTCATATTACCAATGTCTGTTTTGATTAGTTCCCTAGCCTTTGGTACTGCCTCTTGTTCTTTTTCTTGTGATGAGTTTTACCACCTTGTCATTTTGAGCAAATAAGAATATATAAAGGAGCAAATAAAATGCTAAAAGGGTGGCAAAGACCCCAGGAAATTGTGCTTTAACCAAATCGGAAGAGACCCCAAGTTGTGGGAGAACGAAAGGGGATAAAAAAGAAGTTCTAGGGGAAAAAAGGTTAAAAAAAAAGAAAACAAGGAAAAAATATTACCAAAGAAAAAAAATTATATATATACTGGACTTGTGACTAGAACAGGGTCATTCACTTAATTTTGGGAGTATTTTGGTCTCTTAGAAGAAACTACCTCCCAGGATTTTAAAGGATGATAAACATATAAGGGTAGGCACAATGATGGGATGGAATGAACCTATAAAAATGAGTTAAAAAAATTAATTTCTAAAAAATAAGTTGATAGAGCAAGTTGGTTGGGACTATAAAGAAAAATAAACTGGAGAGAATTTGCTCAGGCTGGACACTAGAACAATCTTGGAGCTAGATTTAGGGTATATTTTGATCTATTAGGAGAAGTTATACCCCAAATTATTTAGAAGAAAAAACCCTATGTGTAAAAAAATATATAGTTAGATACAATGGAGGATAAAATATGACTATAGTAATGAAGGTTCAAAATAGTTTATTTTTTTGTAAGCTATTTAAAAAATAAACTCGTTAAAAAATCATTGAAAGACAAATGGGTAAAAGTTAAAAAAAAGTAGCAGAAGAAAAAAGAAAAAATATATAACTGCAAGACTAAAGAATCATTGGGAGAAAGCCATGAATTCCTTGTTTTGCTTTCTCCTCCTCTGGAATTCCACTGTTCTCCTTAGTAAGTGAAGTTGATCTTGGCTGGGTTTCTTGTTGGTCTTCTGGGGAAGGAGCCTTTTGTATTGATTCTCAAGTGTCTTTGCCCGAATGGATTTATCCTGCCCTTACCTAGGGTAGGGCTAAGTAATCCGTGAACTTTTGTTCCCTGAAGGCTTTCCGTAGAGTTCTGGATGATGGAATGATAATGGCGGTCTCACAATCCGGCCCAGAGGAGTGGACAACTCAGGGCCCCACTCCTCAATGCACCCTCAAAGAAAAGTGCTTAATCACACCCATCTTCCCGGCCTCTGGCCATGCTTGGAGAAAAGCACTCTGTCATTCGCACTTGGAGAAATGTCCTTGGTCATTCTCATCTCCCTGGCCTCTGGCCGTGCTTGGAGAAAAGGGCTCAATTACTCCTGTCTCCCTGGCCCTTGGCCATGTTCCAAGCTCACCCTGCCTATTCCTGGTTCAAAGTAACCCTGGGTTGAGAGCTCACTCCTCAGCTTTGTCTCTGTAGCCGGCTTCCCCACTCTAATACCTGTGAATTCTGTGACATTCAGATACCCCTGGTCCTTCTGTGACCCTGAGGGACCTGGGGCTATGCTGACCCCACTTGGGCTTCACTCTGATTTAGCCTCTGGGGTGATATCCTTCAGTGGATCAAATTTAAAAAGTCCTGATTTTGTGCTCCATTGCTCCACAGCTTGCCTGGAGCTGGTCCCTCCCCCCGCAGTCTACCTTCCCTTTCTTTGGGTTCACTTTTCCGCCGGTTCTACCTTTCAGAAAGTGATCAATTTTCTCTTTCTAGAATTGTTGCTCTCCTTCTCTTTGATCTCCCATTGGACTTGTAGGTGTTTGCAATGGTTAGATAAGCTATCTACTGATCTCCTGCTACCTGATGTCGTCTCAGCCTGCTACTTCTCGGCCAATTTGAATCCTTCCACGGAATATGTGGTTTTCATTGTGTTGATGTGTATTCTTTCTGTACCCAGTTTGGTGAGTATTTTTATTATGAAAGGGTGTTGAATTTTGCCAAATGCCTTTTCTGCATATATTGAATTGATCATATGAGATTTCATTGATCATTCTATTAATATAATGCATCACATTTACTGATATGTGCTGGTGAATTCAGTTTTGTAGCATTTTGTAGAGAATTTTTACATTTTTTATTTATCAGGGATATGATCCAGTAGTTCTTTTTGTTGCTGATTTGTAAAGTGCCTCGGAGTATTTCAACCACTTCAACTTTTGGGAAGGGTTTTACAAGTGTTTGTATTATTTCTTCTTAAAATGTTTGGTAGAATTCACTGTGGACATCATCTGATTCTGGACTTTTATTTGTTAGAAGGTTTTTATTACGAATTCAATCTCCTTATTCCTAATTGGTCTGTTCACATTTTTTATGTCCTTATGATTCAGTCTTGATAGGTTGTATGTGCCTAGGAATTTGTCCATTTCCTCTAGGCTTTTGATTTGCTGGCATTTAACTGTCTGTTATCTTTTATATTTCTGTGGTATCTGTTATAATGTCTCCTTTTACATTTCTGATTTTATTGAGTCTTCTCTCTTTTTTCTGAGTTAGTCTAGCTGTCTTTTTTTATTTATCATTACCAAGTCTAATTTTATTTACCATTTTAAAAAACTTTCTAATTTTGTAATTCTATATTTCATTTATTTCTGCCCTAATTTTTATTTTTTTCATTGCTTTTGCTGCTTTTAAGTTTACTTTGTTCTTTCTGTACTTTTTTGAGCTGTTATATTGTTCTTTATTTGAAATCTTTTTTTAATACATTTATAGCTATAAAATTTCCTTTTATAACTGCTTTGCTGCTTCTCATAATTTTTTGGTATATATTTTTTTATTTTCCTCAAGATGTATTTTTATTCCCACTTTGTCTTCTTTTTTTGATTTTTTGTTTGTTTTAAAATGTGTATGTCTGTGTATTTTTAAATTTTCCAAATTTCCTTCTGTATTGATTTCTAGCTTCATATTATTTTGGCTGGAAATATACTCGATATGCTTTCGATATTATTGATTTTGGGGGGACTCTTGTTTTGTGGTTTAAAATGTGATCTATCCTAGACAATTTTCCACGTGTGTTTGAGAAGAATATTTATTATGATACTATTGGATGGAATATCCTGTAAATATATTAGTTTCATTTGACATAGTTCTTGTTTGTTTGTTTTGTTTTGTTTGTTTGTTTGTTTGGTTGAGAGAGAGCAGGGCGGAGAGAATGAGCAAGGGGTAAGGGCAGAGACAGAGGGAGAAGATTCCCTCCTGAACTGGGAGCCCAATGTGGGATTCTATCTCAGGACCCTGGGATCACGACCTGAGCCAAAGGCAAAGGCTTAACTGACTGAGCCACCCAGGTGTCCAGGCAGTGTTTAAATTCACTATTTTCTTATTGATTTTCTGTCTGGATGATCTATCCATATGTAAGAGTGGGGTATTATTGTCCCCAGATACTATTGTATTGCTATTTATTTCTCCTTTTTGTTTTGTTAGTATTTGTTTTATATATTTATGGGGCTCAATATTAGGTACATGATATTTACAGTTACTGTATGGATGAATTGATGACACTTTTCTTATTGTATAATGACTGTGGTGATTTTTAGCTTATATAAACCCTATTTTGTCTGTTATAGTTATTGCTACCCTTGTTTTCTTTTGTTATCATTAGCTTGGAATATCTTTTTCCATCCCTTTACTCTCTGCCCATGTGTGTCCTTAAAGCTATAGTGATTCTTTTATATGCAACATATTGTTGGATCTTGTGTTTTTTGTTTGTTTTTTAAATCTATTCTAGCCTTTCTATGATTTCCAACTGGATGATTCCATTCACTTACAGTTAAAGTAATTATTTATACATAAAGACTTAACTATTGCCTTTGATTCTTTTTATATTTCCTGATTTATTTAAATTTTAGTTAATATATAGTGTAATATTAGTTTCAGGAGTAGAATTTAGTAATTTGCCATTTACATATAACATTCAATGCTCATCACAAGTGACCTCCTAATAATTATTACTGACTTAGCCCATTCCCCTGCCCATCTCCCCTCCAGAAACAATCAGTTTGTTACTTATAGTTAAGTGTATTATGGCTTGTCTTCCCCTCCCTTTTTTTAAATTTTTTTCTTTCCCGAGTGCTTATCTCTTTTGTTTCTCTGTTAATTGTTTGCTCTTTTGTAGATGCTCTGCTTTTTATTTCCTGTATTGTTCTCTTTGTAATCTGATGACTTTTTGTGGCAGTACGTTTTAACTTCTTTATCAAAATCTTTTGTGTATCTACTACATATTTTTTTATATTTACCATTAAGGTTATATAAAATATGTTAGTTATAACATTCCATTATATGTTGAAAACAACTGAACTTCAATAGTGTACAGAAAATTTATACTTCTATAACAAGAGGTTATTGATGTTTTTACATTTTGATCATTTTTATATTGTACTTTTAATAAAAAATGATTGCAGTTATAGATATTTTTAATAAGCTTGTTTTTTAACTTTTAAACTAGATTAGTAAATGATTTCTATATCACCATTACAGTATTGGAGAATCTGATTTTGACTATACATTTACCTTTAGCAATAAATAAGGAGCCATCCATGCATCCATGATGTCATCTTGATTACATCACCGTCCCCAAATCTTCAGTAAGTGTTACTTTATAGATATCTATTTTTAAAGATGTTGTTTATTTAACAGAGAGAGAGAGAGAGAGCTCAAGTTGGCAGAGTGGCAGGCAGAGGAAGATCGAGAGGCAGGCTTATTACCCAGCAGTGAGCCCGATGCAGGTCTTAATCCCAGGACCCTGGGATCACAACCTGAGCCAAATGCAGCTGCTTAACCGATTGAGTCACCCAGGGACCCCTAAATTTTACTTTAGTTAATATATGACCATTTTTTATTTCTACTAATAGACACATCAATTTTATTTCTTTTAATATTAAGGTCTTCTCCTTAACATCATTATCATCTAATTCTTTTTCAATTTTAAAAGTGTTGTTTACATTTGTGGTGGTAAGTATGTAATTCATGTATGTGGTGGTATGTAAGTAATTCAAATATGAATTTTAAACTCTAGATCATATGCTCCATTGTGGCAGATATTTGTCTTATTCATCCCACCCACAAAAAATTAGTACTCAATAGGTCTTTGTTGATTGAATGAATGAATTAAGTGCTCTGACACTAGCATAGCTGACCAAACCAGAGATCAAGGAGAAAATATAATGATTGTCAAATGGGTGAACCTGAGATAAAAAGACATTTTAGCTTCGTTACTTTGATATACACTCTGGATAACATTCCAACTCTGCATGGATTTTTGGAAAGCAAACAACTCCTCTCCTAAATAATAAATGTATTAATTGCCTTCCTTATGAGTCCTGACAGCAGTCAGCTTTGTGGGTTTCTGATTCCATTCCAAGAGGTTGAATGTCTGTTTGATTTATGTCATAGGCAACAGTGTCATGAGGAAAGACTTGTAGGATAAAATTTCTTAAAGATGTGAACACAGATGGCTGCCTATGGACTGTGAGGTGGGTTTTAATGAAAATGCATTGAGCAGTAAGGGAAGGGCAGCTCACAACCATAGGAAAGGTGCCCTGTGTCTTTGTTTTGTTTTGTTTTGTTTTGTTTTACAAACAGATACCATTTCCCCTCCCCATGGAAATTTTCAAATTTACTTTTCTCTAACAACCACAAATACTTGGGACATTATTAACACAATATGGGCTTTAAAGGATAAAAATAAACAAAAATTTAAGTAAATGTTAAGTGTTTATCATTATTTCAGCCATGTTTTTCTATGTTTAACTTCTCAAAGAAATTACACAGTCTGGTTTCTAAATATTATACCAAGCTGTTAAACTAATACAAAGGGTTTTATGGAATTTTCTATAACACCATCTAGATTTTCTACATTGGCTGTCACTCCTGAAAATTCTCAGTTTATAAATGTGCATGCATTGAGGCAGCATATATTTACATTATAGTAAATATTCACTTGTTATTTACCTGGTTTATTACTGTATTTTGATCCTTTCTAATTGTTCACTTTCTTCCATGTTTCCCCCTTATTTCTACAAATGTCAATCCATCACATGTTATGTAAAGTGAAACAGAAGAACAGCTGTTAGTAGAAAGGATTAATAGGTGATTTGATGTTACTCTGTGAGATATTAAGTAATAGTCAAGGTATTTCCATATCATCATTTTAATATATTTCAGTAATACAGCATAGTTGTTATGCTTTAATTAAACCTTCATTAAGTCTTTATATATATATTTTTTTCCTAACTCACAAATCCGCCCTTCATGTCCCATTCAAAACCCACTCAATTTATGGAATAATTGTTTTGTCTTCCCCATACAATCTTCATTTAACTTATTGCTCTGGTGTGCTCCTTTGTCAGCACATATATTAAGTTATTGCTCTGGGTATACAAAAGGATAGGAATAGAATATTTTATAATATGATATTTTTTCCTTTCTGCACTACAGAGTCTGTGTAAGCATTCTTAGTTCAGAGATCTAAGGAGGAGGTCCAAATTGAAGAAAAACAAACAGAAAAAAAGAAAATGTTCTCAGCCATTTCTTGCAGTTTCATTTGCAGGAACCACAAAAGCAAAGATATTAAAAAAATTTTTTCTTATATTTTAAAATTAAGTTTAAATTTTTTATTGGATTATGCTCCCTTAAACTCATCTGATACCATGAATAGAAAACCAAAGCAATCCACCAAACATTCTTTCATGATGTTGCCTTTAAACATGTTGCCTTTACAAGGTTTACAGAGTAGTCTCATCTGTAGAGTAGATGAGCCTTGACTCAAAAGTGTCATCAAGGACTGTGGTGACACTTGCCTTGCCATCCGCCCGCTGTTCCTGCCATGCCAGGCTCTCCTGCTTCACAACTGTTTCCCGACTGCAAAGCCAATGGCTCCTTCTCTTCTCCCGGGGCGGCGTGCTGTGCCTTCCCCAGACATGCTAGTGGGGAGTGCAGTCACAGACGTGTCCCTTTCCTTAAGGCTCTTTCCACGGGCTTAACCACGCTTCACTCCCAGGCAGAGGGGATGCCCGGGCTAAGATGATTTCGCTCCATACAGGTTTCTCCCACGATGCTCCAGAGACTATGTTCAGGCAAGCAGCATCAGCATCCCCCAGAACCGACACTGATTTCCCAGTGAATGCTGTGCTTTCGCAGAGGGGATGCAGGAACAAAGAGGCATTTGCTCTATGCGGGTTTCTCCCACTGTGCTGTGAACACTAGGTTTAGGCAAGCAGCAACAGCAGCCCGCAGAACCGACTCTGATTTCAGAGAGACTGCCTTGCGCACGCAGAGGCTTTGGGCTTGGCGCGAACCGCACTTCGCCGCTGCTTCCTCAGGAAGGCTTTGGGTGTTCGCTCTTTCGCATCAGGGAAGAAAATCTGGGGGAGAGCTGGTGCCTCTTGGGCCTTGCTTTCATTGGCTCTATGTTGGCGCCCTGGGTTCAACCTGCCAGGCCGAACTAAGCAGACATAGCCACAACCTGCAGCAGCATGCGTGGCCTAGGATGGCACTCTATGCACACTACCATCTCCCGGTATAGGCAACACTTGGCCTTTTGCTCTGGTGCTCAGGCGGACTAGGGGACTAGGCCAGTGCCTTCCCCACAGGAGAGGAGAGGCGACAGGATCCCTGCACACTGCCTGTGCACTGGGATGGAGAGCTGTGGGGGACTTATCTCACTCCTTCCCCAGCCAGCCCGGCCACCGCGAATGCTTCCACATCCTGGAGGAAGATCTTATCTGACGACCCGTTCCTTTAGGGAGCTACTTCTGTGTGTTCAGGTTATGGTCCTGGTGGCAAGCACATGTCTGAACCAGGGACATGTGGCCAAGGAGCTGCTTTCCCCTTGGGCTCAGGGGCCCAGGACAGGCATGCCTTCTGCCCAGACTCCTTCCTCACAGTGGAGCACGCGCCCCTGCCCTAGTCGTCCCCTCGGGTCTCCTTCTCAGCCATGTTTCCGTCTCTCCACACAGAGAGAGGGTGACACTTGTCTTACCACCGACCAGCCAGGCTTCCGTCTCTCCGCGCAGGGCGAGGGTGACACTTGTCTTGCCACCGCCCGCTGTTCCTGACAGGACCTGCTCTCCTGCGTGGAGACTGTTTCTGAAAACAGGGCCAACGACTCCTTCTCTTCTCCGGGGCAGCGTGCTGCACCTTCCCCAGACATGCTGCTGGGGAGCGCAGTGACAGACGAGTCCCTTTCCTTAAGGCTCTTCCCACAGGCGCAACCAAGCATCTCCCTCAGGCAGAGGGGATGCCCGGGCAAAGCCGATTTCGCTCCATGCGGGTATGTAACACTGAGCTGTGGAGACACGCTCAGGCAAGGAGCAGCCGCATCCCACAGACCCGATTCTGATTTCCTAAAGAATCCTGTGCTTTTCCAGAGGGGATGCCCTGGCAAAGAGGCTTTCGCTGTATGCGGGTTTATCCCACCTTGCTGCCAAGGCACCCAGCAAGAGCAGCCCACAGAACCGACTCTGATTTCCAGAGGTCGGTGTTCAGCTTGGCGAGAATGGCACTTCTCTGCGGCTTCCTCAGCAAGGCTTTGGTCGTTCGCTCTGTCGCGTCAGGGATAAAGAGCTGCGGCAGAGCTGGTGCCTCTTGGGCCTTGCTTTTCTGGGCTCCATGTTCTAGTCCTGGGTTCACCCTGCCAAGCCGAAATAAGCAGACACAGCCTCGACCCTGCAGCAGCGTGTGTGGCCTAGGATGGCACTCTGCTCACAATTTCATCTCCCGCCGTAGGCAAGACCAGCCCTTTTGCTGTGGTTTTCAGGTGGACTGGGACTAGGCCAGTGCCTTTCCAGCCGAGAGGAGATGCGACACGATCATTGCACACCGCCGCGCCCTGGAATGGGGAGTAATGGGTAACTGTCCCTCTTCCCCGGGACACTCGCTGCCTCTGCCAATGCTGCTACATCCTGCCCGTTCCTCCAGGAGCTGTTTCTGCGAGTTCAGGGCTGGGTGCCTGGTGGCAAGCCCACGTCTGCCCTATCGTCAGGTGGCCAAAGAGCTGCTGTCCCCTTTGGCCCAGGGGCCCAGGACAGGCATGTCTTCTGCCCAGACTCCTTCAGAGTGGAGCACGCGCCCCTGCCCTTCTCGTTCTCTCGTGTCTCCTTCGCAGCCAAAGTGTCTCTCAGGCAAAGAGAATGACGGGGCAACGAGGATTTCTCTCCATGCGGGTTTATTACATCGTGCTGTGGAGACTAGCTCAGGCAAGCAGCAGCCGCATCCCACAGCCCCGACTCTGATTTCCCAAAGAATGCTGTGCTTTCCCAGAGGGGATGCCCGGGCAAAGAGGCTTTCGCTCTACGAGGGTTTCTCCCACCGTGCTGCGAATACTAGGCTAAGGCAAGCAGCAACAGCAGCCAGCAGAACTGACTCTGATTTCTCAGCAAATGCTGTGCTTTCGAGAGGCTTTAGGCTTGGAGCCAACAGCACTTCGCCGCCGCTTCCTCAGCTAGGCTTTGGGTTTTCCCTCTGTCGCGTCAGGGAAGAAGTGTTGCGGGAGAGCTAATTCCTCTTTGGCTTTGCTTTCCAGGGTTCCATTTTGGAGTCGTCGGTTCAAACTGCCAAACCGAACTAAGCAAACAGAGGCACAACCCTGCAGCAGCGTGCGTGGCCTAGCATGGCACTCTATGCACACTACCATCTCCTGGCGTAGGCGAGGTTTGGCAATTTGCTCTGGTGCTCAGGCGGACTGGGGGACTAGTCCAGTGCCTTCCTCACAGTAGAGGAGAGGCGACAGGATCCCTACAGACCGCCGTGCCCTGGGATGGGGAGCAGTGGTGGACTGTCCTCACTCCTCTGGACAACACGTGCCATACGAAAGCTTCCACATCATGGAGAGAACGGCTTCTGATGGTCCTTTCTTTCAGGGAGCTACAACTGCGAGTTCAGCATAGGCGCCTGGTGGCAAGCACATGTCTGCACCAGGGACAGGTGGCCAAGGAGCTGCTGTCCCCTTGGGCCCAGGGGCCCAGGACAGGCCTCCCTTCTGCGGAGACTCCTTCTTCAGAGTGGAGCACGCGCTCCTGCCCTAGTCGTCCTCTCATGTCACCTTAGCAGCCAGGCTCACATCTCTCCGCACAGGTAGCGGGTGAAACTTGTCTTTCCACCGACACGCTGTTCCTCACAGGTCCGGCTCTCCTGCTTCTCGACCGTTTCCGGACAATATCACCAACGGCTCCTTCTCTTGTCCCGGTGCAGCCTTCTGCACCTTCCCCAGACACGCTCCTGGGGAGCGCAGTGACAGACGTGTCCCTTTCCTTAAGGCTCTTTCTAAAGGCGCAACCACGCTTCTCTCTCAGGCAGAGGGGATGCCGGGACAAAGAGGATTTCGCTCCATACGGGTTTATTACACCGTGCTGTCGAGACCAGCTCAGGCAAGCAGTAGCAGCATCCCACATACCCGAATCTGATTTCTCAAAGAATGCTGTGCTTTCCCAGAGGGGATGCCCGGGCAAAGATGCTTTCGCTCTATGCGGGTTTCTCCCACCGTGCTGCGAAAAGCACAGCATTCTCCATAGCACGTTGTAATAAACCCTCATGGAGCGAAATCCTCTTTGCTCGGGGATCCCTTCTGTCTGAAAGAGAAGCTTGGTTGCGCCTGAGGAAACAGCCTTAAGGAAAGGGACACATCTGTCACTGCACTCCCCAGGAGCTTGTCTTGGGAAGGTGCAGCACGACGCCTCGGGAGAAGAGAAGGAGCCCTTGGCCTTATAGTCGGGAAAAGGTCGCGAAGCAGGAGAGAGTCGGCACTGTCAGGATCAGCAGGCGGGTGGCAAGACAGGTATCACCCGCTCCCTGTATGGAGAGAAGGAAGCCTGGCTGCTAAGAAGACATGAGTGAATGACTAGAGCAGACGTGTGTGCTCCACTCTAAGGAAGGAGTCTGGCAGAAGGCAGGCCTGTCCTGTGCCTCTGGGCCACGTCGGCCACCGGTCCATAAGGCAGAAATGGGCTTGCAACCAGGCGCCTGGTCCTGAACTCGCAGAAACAGCTCCTGGAGGAACGGAGAGTGAGAAGCCGTCTTCCTTCAGGATGTCGCAGCGTTGGCGGAGGCAGCGGGTGTACCGGGGAAGGAGGGACAGTTACCCATTACTCACCATCCCAGGACACGGGCGGTGTACATCGATCCTGTCGCATCTCTTCTCGGCTCGGGAAGGCACTGGCCTAGTCCCCTGTCCACATGAACGCCAGAGCAAAAGGGCAGACCTTGCCTACACCAGGAGATGGCATTGTGAGCAGTGTGCCATCCTAGGCCACACATGCTGCTGCAGGGTCGAGGCTGTGTCTGCTTATTTTGGCTTGGCAGGGTGAACCCTGGACGTGAACATGGAGCCCGGGAAAGCAAGGCTTAAGAGGCACCAGCTCTCCTGCAGCTCTTCTTCCCTGACGCGACTGAATTCTTGCTAAGGAAGCAGCAGCGAAGTGCGGTTTGCGCCAAGCTGAATAGTACTGTGAAAGCATAGCAGTCGCTGGGAAATCAGAGTCGGTTCTGTGGGCTGCTCTTGCTGCTTGCCATAGCCTAGTATTCGCAGCACGGTGGGAGAAACCCGCATACAGCAAAAGCCTCTTTGCCCGGGCATCCCCTCTGGGAAAGCACCGCATTCTTTGGGAAATCAGAGTCGGGTCTGTGGGATGCTGCTGCTGCTTACCTGAGCTAGTCTCCACAGCACGGTGTAATAAACCCGCAAGGAGCAAAATCTTCTTTGCCCGGGAATAACCTCTGCCTGAGAGAGAAGCGTGGTTATGCCTGTGGAAAGAGCCTTAAGGAAAGGGACACGTCTGTCACTACGCTTCCCAGGAGCATAACTGGGGAGGTGCAGCACGCTTCCCAGGGAGAAGAGTAGGAGCCGTGGGCCTTGTTTTCGGAAACGGTCTCCAAGTAGGAGAGCCGGTCCTGTCAGGAAAAGTGGGCAGTTAAGACAAGTGTCACCCACTCCCTGTGCAGAGAGAGGTATGCCTGGCTGTTAAGGAGGCAGGAGGGGACGACTAGGGCAGGGGTTCGTGCTCCACTGTGAGGCAGAAGTCTGGGCAGAAGGCCTGCCTGTCCTGGGCCCCTGAGCCCAAGGCGAAAGCAGCTCCTTGGCCACCTGTCCCTGGTGCAGACATGTGCTTGACACCAGGCGCGTACCCTGAACTCGCAGAAGTAGCTCCCTGAAAGAACGGGCCGTCAGATGTCGTCTTCCTCCAGGAAGTGGAAGCGTTCGCGGAACACGCGGTGTCCGTGGAAGGAGTGGGGTCAGTCCGTCACTGCTCCTCAACCGAGTGCACGGGCGGTGTGTCGAGATCCTGTCAGCTCTCCTCTCCTGTGGAGAAAGCACTGGCCTAGTCCGCGAGTCCGCCTCAGCACAGCATTCTTTGGGAAATCAGAGTCGGGTCTGTGGGATGCTGCTGCTACTCGCCTGAGCTAGTCTCCACAGCACCGTGTAATAAACCCGCATGGAGCGAAATCTTCTTTGCCCGGGTATCCCATCTGCCTGAGAGAGAAGCGTGGTTGCTCCTGTGGAAAGACCCTTAAGGAAACAGGGACACGTCTGTCACTGCGCTCCCCAGGAGCATGACTGGGGAGGTGCAGCACGCTGCCCCGGGAGAAGAGAAGGAGCCGTTGGCCTTGTTTTCGGAAACGGTCTCCATACAGCAGAGCCGGTCTGTCAGGAACAGCGGGCAGTGGCAAGACAAGTGTCACCCGCGCCCTGTGCAGAGAGACGGAAGCCTGGCTGCTAAGGAGAGTGGAGGGAATGACTAGGGCAGGGGCGTGTGCTCCACTCTGAGGAAGGAGTCTGGGCAGAAGGCATGCCTGTCCTGAGCCTCTGGGCCCAAGGGGCAAGTCGCTCCTTGGCCACCAGTCCCTGGTTCAGACATGTGCTTGCCACCAGGCCCCTACCCTGAACTCGCAGAAGTAGATCCCTGAATGAACGGGCCGTCAGATGCCATCTTCCTCCAGGATGTGGAAGCGTTCGCGGAGGCACGGGGTGTCCGGGGAAAGAGTGAGGTAAGTCCCGCACAGCTCCCCATCCCAGGGCACTGGCGGTGTGCAGGGATCCTGTCGCCTCTTCTCTCCTGTGGGGAAGGCACTGGCCTAGTCCCCGAGTCCGCCTGAGCACCAGAGCAAAAGGCCAAGCGTTGCATACACCGGGAGATGGTAGTGTGCATAGAGTGCCATCCTAGGCCACGCACGCTGCTGCAGGTTGTGGCTGTGTCTGCTTAGTTCGGCCTGGCAGGTTGAACCCAGGGCGCGAACATAGAGCCCGCGAAAGCAAGGCCCAAGAGGCACCAGCTCTCCCGCAGCTCTTCTTCCCTGATGCGACAGAGCGAACGCCCAAAGCCTTCCTGAGAAAGGAGTGGCAAAGTGCGGATCGCGCCAAGCCCAAAGCCTCTGCGCGTGCATAGCAGGCTCTGCGAAATCAGAGTCGGTTCTGCGGGCTGCTGTTGCTGCTTACCTTAACCTTGTATTCACAGCACAGTGGGAGAAACCCGCATAGAGCAAAAGCCTCTTTGATCCTGCATCCCCTCTGGGAAAGCACAGCATTCGCTGGGAAAACAGTGTTGGTTCTGTGGGATGCTGATGCTGCTTGCCTGAACATAGTCTCCGAAGCATGGTGGGAGAAACCCGTATGGAGCGAAATCCTCTTAGCCCGGGCATTCCCTCTGCCTGGGAGAGAAACGTGGTTAAGCCCGTGGAAAGAGCCTTAAGGAAAGGGACACGTCTGTGACTGCACTCCCCAGTAGCATATCTGGGGAAGGCACAGCACACCGTCCTGGGAGGAGAGAAGGAGCCCTTGGCCTTGCTGTCGAGAAACGGTCGTGAAGCAGGAGAGCCTGGCATGGCAGGAACAGCGGGCGGGTGGCAAGACAAGTGTCACCACAGTCTTTGATGACATTTTTGAATCAAGGCTCATGTACTCTACAGATGAGACTACACTGTAAAAATTTTAAAGGCAACATGTTTAAAGGCAACATCATGAAAGAATGTTTGGTGGATTGCTTGGGTTTTCTATTCATGGTATCAGATGAGTTTAAGGGAGCATAATCCAATAAAAATTTTAAACTTAATTTTAAAATATAAGAAAAAAATTTTTTAATATCTTTGCTTTTGTGGTTCCTGCAAATGAAACTACAAGAAAGGGCTGAGAACATTTTCTTTTTTTTGTTTGTTTTTCTTCAATTTGGACCTCCTCCTAGGTCTCTGATCTAAGAATGCTTACACAGACTCTGTAGTGCAGACAGGACAAAATATCATATTACAAAATATTCTATTCCTATCCTTTTGTATACCCAGAACAATAAGTTAAAATATGTGCTGCCAACGGAGCACACCAGAGCAATAAGTTAAATGAAGATTGTACTGGGAAGATAAAATAGTTATTCCATAAAATGAGTGGGTTTTGAATGGGACATGAAGGGCGGACTTGTGAGTTTGGAAATATATATATATATATAAAGACTTAATGAAGGTTTAATTAAAGCATAAAAACTATGTTGTATTACTGAAATATATTAAAATGATGATATGGAAATACCTTGCCTATTAATATCTCACAGAGATATTTTAATTAAAGCATAAAAACTATGTTGTATTACTGAAATATATTAAAATGATGATATGGAAATACCTTGCCTACTACTTAATATCTCACAGAATAACATCAAATCACCTATTAATCCTTTCTACTAACAGCTGTTCCTCTTTGTTTCACTTTACATAACATGTGATGGATTGACATTTGTAGAAATAAGGGGGAAATATGGAAGAAAGTGAACAATTAGAAAGGATCAAAATACAGTAATAAACCAGGTAAATAACCAGTGAATATTTACTATAATGTAAATATATGCTGTTTCAATTCATGCACATTTATAAACTGAGAATTTTCAGGAGTGACAGCCAATGTAGAAAATCTAGATGGTGTTATAGAAAATTCCATAAAACCCTTTGCATTGGTTTAATACAGCCTGGTATAATATTTAGAAACCAGACTGTGTAATTTCTTTGAGAAGTTAAACATAGAAAAACATGGCTGAAATAATGATAAACACTTAACATTTACTTAAATTTTTGTTTATTTTTATCCTTTAAGGCCCATATTGTGTTCATAATGTCCCAAGTATTTGTGGTTGTTAGAGAAAAGTAAATTTGAAAATTTCCATGGGGAGGGGAAATGGTATCTGTTTGTAAAACAAAACAAAACAAAACAAAAACACAGGCACCTTTCCTATGGTTGTGAGCTGCCCTTCCCTGACTGCTCAATGCATTTTCATTAACACCCACCTCACAGTCCATAGGCAGCCATCTGTGTTCCCATCTTTAAGAAATTTTATCCTACAAGTCTTTCCTCATGACACTGTTGCTTATGACATAAATCAAACAGACATTCTACCTCTTGGAATGGAATCAGAAACCCACAAAGCTGACTGCTGTCAGGACTCATAAGGAAGGCAATTAATACATTTATTATTTTTTTTAAAGATTTTATTTATTTATTTGACAGAGAGAAATCACAAGTAGATGGTGAGGCAGGCAGAGAGATAGGGGAAGCAGGCTCTCCGCTGAGCAGAGAGCCCGATGCAGGACTCGATCCCAGGACTCTGAGATCATGACCTGAGCCGAAGGCTGCGGCTTAACCCACTGAGGCACCCAGGAGCCACAATACATTTATTATTTAGGAGAGGAGTTGTTTGCTTTCCAAAAATCCATGCAAAGTTGGAATATTATCCAGAGTGTATATCAAACTAACGAAGCTGAAATGTCTTTTTATCTCAGGTTCATCCATTTGACTATCATTATATTTTCTCCTTGATCTCTGGTTTGGTCAGCTATTCTAGTGTCAGAACACTTAATTCATTCATTCAATCAACAAAGACCTATTGAGTACTAATTTTTTGTGGGTGGGATGAATAAGACAAATATCTGCCACAATGGAGCATATGATCTAGAGTTTAAAATTCATATTTGAATTACTTACATACCACCACATACATGAATTACATACTTACCACCACAAATGTAAAAACACTTTTAAAATGAAAAAGAGATAAATAGATGATAATGATATTGAGGAGAAGACCTTAATATTAAGAGCAATAAAATTGATGTGTCTATTAGTAGAAATAAAAAATGGTCATATATTAACTAAAGTAAAATTTAGGGGTCCCTGGGTGACTCAATCGGTTCAGCAGCTGCCTTTGGCTCAGGTCGTGATCCCAGGGTCCTGGGATTAAGACCTGCATCAGGCTCACTGCTGGGTAATAAGCCTGCCTCTAGATCTTCCTCTGCCTGCCACTCTGCCAACTTGAGCTCTCTCTCTCTCTGTCAAATAAAGAAAATCTTAAAAAAATGATAAATATAAAGTAACACTTACTGAAGATTTGGGGACGGTGATATCATCAAGATGGCAACATGGATGCATGGATGGCTCCTTATTTATTGCTAAAGGTAAATGTATAGTCAAATCCAGATTCTCCAATATTGTAATGGTGATATAAAAATCATTTACTAGTCTAGTTTAAAAGATAAAAAACAAGCTTATTAAAAATAACTATAAATGCAATCATATGTTATTAAAAGTACAATATAAAAATGATCTAAATGTAAAAACATCAATAACCTCTTGTTATAGAAGTATAAATTTTCTGTACACTATTGAAGTTCAGTTGTTTTCAACATATAATGGAATGTTATAACTAACATATTTTATTTATAATAATATAATATAATATAAAAAAAATATGTAGTAGATACACAAAAGATTTTGATAATGAAGTTAAAACATACTGCCACAAAAAGTCATCAGATTACAAAGAGAACAATACAGGAAATAAAGAGCAGAGTATCTACAAAAGAGCAAACAATTAACAGAAAAACAAAACAGATAAACACTGGGGAAAGAAAAAAATTAAAAAAAAAAAGGGAGGGAAGGCAAGCCATAATACACTTAACCATAAGTAACAAACTGATTGTTTCTGGAGGGGAGATGGGCAGGGGAATGGGCTAAGTCAGTAAAAATTATTAGGAGGTCACTTGTGATGAGCATTGAATGTTATATGTAAATGACAAATTACTAAATTCTACTCCTGAAACTAATATTACACTATATATTAACTAAAATTTAAATAAATCAGGAAATATAAAAAGAATCAAAGGCAATAGTTAAGTCTTTACCTATCAATAATTACTTTAACTGTAAGTGAATGGAATCATCCAGTTGGAAATCATAGAAAGGCTAGAATAGATTTAAAAAACAAACAAAAAACACAAGATCCAACAATATGTTGCATATAAAAGAATCACTATAGCTTTAAGGACACACATGGGCAGAGAGTAAAGGGATGGAAAAAGATATTCCAAGCTAATGATAACAAAAGAAAACAAGGGTAGCAATAACTATAACAGACAAAATAGGGTTTATATAAGCTAAAAATCACCACAGTCATTATACAATAAGAAAAGTGCCATCAATTCATCCATACAGTAATTGTAAATATCATGTACCTAATATTGAGCCACATAAATATATAAAACAAATACTAACAAAACAAAAAGGAGAAATAAATAGCAATACAATAGTATCTGGGGACAATAATACCCCACTCTTACATATGGATAGATCATTCAGACAGAAAATCAGTAAGAAAATAGTGAATTTAAACACTATGCATGGACAACTGGGTGGCTCAGTCAGTTAAGCCTTTGCCTTTGGCTCAGGTCGTGATCCAAGGATCCTGAGATAGAATCCCACATTGGGCTCCCTGCTCAGGAGGGGATCTTCTCCCTCTGTCTCTGCCCTTACCCCTTGCTCATTCTCTCTGCCCTGCTCTCTCTCGAACAAACAAACAAACAAAACAAAACAAAACAAAAAAACAAGAACTATGTCAAATGAACCTAACATATTTACAGGATATTCCATCCAATAATATCATAATAAATATTCTTCTCAAACACACATGGAAAATTGTCTAGGATAGATCACATTTTAAACCACAAAACAAGAGTCCCCCCAAAATCAATAATATCGAAAGCATATCGAGTATATTTCCAGCCAAAATAATATGAAGCTAGAAATCAATACAGAAGGAAATTTGGAAAATTTAAAAATACACAGACATACACATTTTAAAACAAACAAAAAATCAAAAAAAGAAGACAAAGTGGGAATAAAAATACATCTTGAGGAAAATAAAAAAATATATACCAAAAAATTATGAGAAGCAGCAAAGCAGTTATAAAAGGAAATTTTATAGCTATAAATGTATTAAAAAAAGATTTCAAATAAAGAACAATATAACAGCTCAAAAAAGTACAGAAAGAACAAAGTAAACTTAAAAGCAGCAAAAGCAATGAAAAAAATAAAAATTAGGGCAGAAATAAATGAAATATAGAATTACAAAATTAGAAAGTTTTTTAAAATGGTAAATAAAATTAGACTTGGTAATGATAAATAAAAAAAGACAGCTAGACTAACTCAGAAAAAAGAGAGAAGACTCAATAAAATCAGAAATGTAAAAGGAGACATTATAACAGATACCACAGAAATATAAAAGATAACAGACAGTTAAATGCCAGCAAATCAAAAGCCTAGAGGAAATGGACAAATTCCTAGGCACATACAACCTATCAAGACTGAATCATAAGGACATAAAAAATGTGAACAGACCAATTAGGAATAAGGAGATTGAATTCGTAATAAAAACCTTCTAACAAATAAAAGTCCAGAATCAGATGATGTCCACAGTGAATTCTACCAAACATTTTAAGAAGAAATAATACAAACACTTGTAAAACCCTTCCCAAAAGTTGAAGTGGTTGAAATACTCCGAGGCACTTTACAAATCAGCAACAAAAAGAACTACTGGATCATATCCCTGATAAATAAAAAATGTAAAAATTCTCTACAAAATGCTACAAAACTGAATTCACCAGCACATATCAGTAAATGTGATGCATTATATTAATAGAATGATCAATGAAATCTCATATGATCAATTCAATATATGCAGAAAAGGCATTTGGCAAAATTCAACACCCTTTCATAATAAAAATACTCACCAAACTGGGTACAGAAAGAATACACATCAATACAATGAAAACCACATATTCCGTGGAAGGATTCAAATTGGCCGAGAAGTAGCAGGCTGAGACGACATCAGGTAGCAGGAGATCAGTAGATAGCTTATCTAACCATTGCAAACACCTACAAGTCCAATGGGAGATCAAAGAGAAGGAGAGCAACAATTCTAGAAAGAGAAAATTGATCACTTTCTGAAAGGTAGAACCGGCGGAAAAGTGAACCCAAAGAAAGGGAAGGTAGACTGCGGGGGGTGGGACCAGCTCCAGGCAAGCTGTGGAGCAATGGAGCACAAAATCAGGACTTTTTAAATTTGATCCACTGAAGGATATCACCCCAGAGGCTAAATCAGAGTGAAGCCCAAGTGGGGTCAGCATAGCCCCAGGTCCCTCAGGGTCACAGAAGGACCAGGGGTATCTGAATGTCACAGAATTCACAGGTATTAGAGTGGGGAAGCCGGCTACAGAGACAAAGCTGAGGAGTGAGCTCTCAACCCAGGGTTACTTTGAACCAGGAATAGGCAGGGTGAGCTTGGAGCATGGCCAAGGGCCAGGGAGACAGGAGTAATTGAGCCCTTTTCTCCAAGCACGGCCAGAGGCCAGGGAGATGAGAATGACCAAGGACATTTCTTCAAGTGCGAATGACAGAGCGCTTTTCTCCAAGCATGGCCAGAGGCCGGGAAGATGGGGGTGATTAAGCACTTTTCTCTGAAGGTGCACTGAGGAGCAGGGCCCTGAGCTCTCCACTCCTCTGGGCCGGATTGTGAGGCCGCCATTATCATTTCATCATCCAGAACTCTACGGAAAGCCTTCAGGGATCAAAAGTTCCCGGATTACTTAGCCCTACCCTAGGTAAGGGCAGGACAAATCCATTCGGGCAAAGACACTTGAGAATCAATACAAAAGGCCCCTTCCCCAGAAGACCAACAAGAAACCCAGTCAAGATCAACTTCACTTACTAAAGAGAACAGTGGAATTCCAGAGGAGGAGAAAGCAAAACAAGGAATTCATGGCTTTCTCCCAATGATTCTTTAGTCTTGCAGTTATATATTTTTTCTTTTTTCTTCTGCTACTTTTTTTTAACTTTTACATATTCGTCTTTCAATGATTTTTTAACGAGTTTATTTTAAAAATACCTTACAAAAATAATAATCTATTTTGAACCTTCATTATTATAGTCATATTTTATCCTCCATTGTATCTAACTATATATTTTTTTACACATAGGGTTTTTTCTTCTAAATAATTATGGGTATAACTTCTCCTAATAGACCAAAATATACCCTAAATCTAGCTCCAAGATTTTTCTACTGTCCAGCATGAGCAAATTCTCTCCAGTTTATTTTTCTTTATTGTCCCCACCAACTTGCTCTATCAACTTATTTTTTAGAAATTAAATTTTTAACTCATATTTATAGGTTTGTTCCATCCCGTCATTGTGCCTACTGTTTTATGTTTTTCATCCTTTAAAATATTTGGAGGTAGTTTCTTCTAAGAGACCAAAATACTCCCAAAATTAAGTGAGTGACCCTGTTCTATTCACAAGTCTAGTATATATATAATTTTTTTCTTCTGTAATATTTTTCCTTGTTTTCTTTTTTTAAACCTTTTTTCCCCCTAGAACTTCTTTTTTATCCCCTTTCGTTCTCCCACAACTTGGGATCTCTTCTGATTTGGTTAAAGCACATTTTCCTGGTGTCTTTGCCACCCTTTTAGCATTTTATTTGCTCCTTTATATATTCTTATCTTCTCAAAATGACAAGGTGGAAAAACTCATCACAAGAAAAAGTACAAGAGGCAGTACCAAAGGCTAGGGACCTAATCAAAACAGACATTGGTAATATGACAGAACTAGAGTTCAGAATGACAACTCTCAGGGTTCTAGCTGGAAGATATTAAAGAAACCCTCTCCAGAGAGATAAAAGCCCTTTCTAGAGAAATAAAAGAACTAAAATCTAACCAAGTTGAAATCAAAAGAGCTATTAATGAGGTGCAATAAAAAATGGAAGTTCTTACTGCTAGGATAAATGAGGCAAAAGAATTAGTGATACAGAAGACCAAATGATGGAGAATAAAAAGCTGAGCAAAAGAGAGACAAACAAATACTGGACCATGAGGAGAGAATTTGAGAGATAAGTGAGACCATAAGACGACAAAACATTAGAATAATTGGGATGCCAGAAGAAGAAGAAAAGAGAGGGGAGCAGAAGGTATATTGGAGAGAAATTTCTAGAGAATTTCCCTAATATGGCAAAGGGAACAAACATCAAAATCCAGGAGATACAAAGAATGACCCTCAAAATCAATAAAAATATGTCCACACCCCGTAACCTGATTGTAAAATTTACAACTGTTAATGACTAAGAGAAAATCCTGAAATCAACCTGGGAGAAGAAGTCTGTATTGTACAACAGTAAAAACATTTGATTGGCAGCAGACTTATCCACAGAGACCTGGCAGGCCAGAAAGACCTGGCATGATATCTTCAGAGTGTTAAGTGAGTAAAACATGCAGCCAAGAATACTATATACAGCTAGGCTATCATTGAAAATAGAAGGAGAGATTAAAAAGCTACCAGGACAAACAAAACCTGAAAGAATTTGCAAACGCCAAACCAACTCTCCAGGAAATATTGAAAGGAGTCCTCTAAGCAAAGAGAGAGCCTAAAAGTAGTAGATCAGAAAGGAACAGAAACAATATACAGTAACAGTCACATTATAGGCAATACAATGCAACTAAATTCATATCTCTCAATAGTTACCCTGAATGTAAATGGCCTAAATGCACCAATCAAAAGACACAGGGTATCAGAATGGATAAAAAGCAAAACCCGTCAATATGCTGCCCAAGATACTATTCATAGACCTCAGACACCCCCAGATTTAAAGAGAGGGGGTGGAAAACAATGTACCATGCTAATGGCCATCAGAAGAAAGCTGGGGTGGCAATCCTTATATCAGATCAATTAGATTTTAAGCCAAAGACTATAATAAGAGATGAGGAAGGACACTATATCATACTCAAAGGGTCTGTCCAACAAGAAGACCTAACAATTTTAATTATCTATGTCCTTAACATGGGAGCAGCCAACTAAATAAACCAATTAATAACAAAATCAAATAAACACATCGACAATAATAAAATAATAGTAGGGGAATTTAACACTCCCCTCATTGAAATGGACAGATCATCCAAGCAACAGATCAACAAGAAAAAAGGCCTTAAATGACACACTGGACAAGATGTTCATCACAGGTATATTCAACACATTCCATCCCAAAATAACAGATACACATTCTTCTCTAGTGCACATGGAACATTCTCCAGAATAGACCACATCCTGGGACATGAATCAGATCTCAACCATTATCAAAAGATTGGGATCATCCCCTGCATATTCTCAGACCACAATGCTCTGAAACTAGAACCCAATCACAAGAGGAAATTTGTAAAGAACACAAATACATGGAGACTAATAGCATCCTTCTAAAAAATGAATTGGTCAACTAGGAAATTAAAGAAGAATTGAAAAAATTCATGGAAACAAATGATAATGAAAACAAAAATGTTCAAAATCTGTGGGATACAGCAAAGGCAGTCCTGAGAGGAAAATATAAAGCTGTACAAGCCTTTCTCAAGAAATAAGAAAGATCTCAAATACACAACATAACCCTACTCCTAAAGGAGTTGCATAAAGAACAACAAAGAAAGCCTAAACCCAGCAGGAGAAGAGGAATAATAAAGATCATGGCAGAAATCAATGAAATAGAAACAAAAAAAAACCCACAACCAACAAAAATAAACAATAGAACAAATCAACGAAACTAGGAGGTGGTTCTTTGAAAGAATTAATAAGATTGATAAACCCCTTTCCAGACTTATCAAAAAGAAAAGAGAAAGGACTCAAATAAATAAAATCATGATTGAAAGAAGATAGATCACAACCAACATCAAAGAAATACAAACAATTATAAGAACATACTATGAGCAACTCTACGCCAACAAATTCAACAATCTAGAAGAAATGGATACATTCCTAGAGACATATAAACTACCACAACTGAACCAGGAAGAAATAGAAAACCTGAACAGACACATAACCAGTACGGAGATTGAAACAGTCATCAAAAATCTCCAAACAAACAAAAGCCAGGCCAGATGGCTTCCCAGGGGAATTCTACCAAACTTTTAAAGAAGAATTAATTCCTATTTTCCTGAAACTGTTCCCAAAAAATAGAAATGGAAGGAAAATTTCCAAACTCTTTTTTTCTGAGGCCAGCATCACCTTGAACCCAAAACCAGACAAGGATCCCATCAAAAAAGAGAACTACAGACCAATATCCTTGATGAACACAGATGCGAAAATTCTCACCAAAATACTAGCCAATCAGATTCAATAGTACATTAAAAGGATTATTCACCACGACCAAGTGGGAATTATTCCAGGGCTACAAGGTTGGTTCAACTTCTGCAAATCAATCAATGTGATACAACACATTAATAAAAGAAAGAACAAGAGCCATCTGATACTCTCCATAGATGCTGAAAAAGCATTTGACAAAGTGCAGTATCCATTCCTGATTAAAACTCTTCAAAGTGTAGGGATAGAAATTACATATTATCAATATTATCAAAGCCATCTATGAAAAACCCAGTGTAAATACCATTCTCAATGGAGAAAAACTGAATACTTTTCCGCTGAGGTCAGGAACACAGTAGGGATGTCCGTTATCATGACACTGCTATTCAACATCGTACTAGAAGTCCTAGCCTCAGCAATCAGACAACAAAAAGAAATTAAAGGCATCGAAATTAAGCCAAATTGGCAAAAGAGAATTCAAACTATCACTGTTTGCAGACGATATGATACTGTATGTGGAAAACTTAAAGGACTCCACTCTAAATCTGCTCTAACTTGTATAGGAATTCTGTAAAGTGTCAGGATATAAAATCAATGCACAGAAATTGGTTGCATTTTTTTTATACCAATAAGACAGAAGAAATAGAAATTAAGGAGTGAATCCCATTTACAGTTGCACCCAAAACCCTAAGATACCTAGGTATAAACCTAACCAAAGAGACAAAGAATCTATACTCAGAAAACTCTAAAGCACTCATGAAAAAAATCGAAGAAGACACAAAGAAATGGAAAAATGTTCCATGCTCCTGTATTGGAAGAACAAATATTGTGAAAATGTCTATGCTACCTAAAGCAATCTACACATTTAATGCAATCCCTATCAAAATCCCATCCTTTTTTTTTTTAAAGAAATGGGGCAAATAATCCTAAAATTTATATGGAACCAGAAAATATCTCGAGTAGCCAGAGGAATATTGAAAAAGAAAGCCAAGGTTGTTGGCATCACAATTCCAGACTTCAAGCTCTATTACAAAGTTGTCATCATCAAGATAGTAGGGAACTGTCACAAAAACAGACATAGATCAATGGAACAGAATAGAGAGCCCAGAAATACACCCTCAACTCTATGGTCAACTAATCTTCAACAAAACAGGAAGGAATGTCCAATGGAGAAAAGACAGCCTCTTCAACAAAAGGTGTTGGGAAAATGGAACAGCCACATGCAGAAAAATGAAATTGGACCATTTCCTTACACCATACATGAAAATAGACTGGAAATGGATGAAGAAGCATAATGTGAGAAAGGAATCCATCAAAATCCTTGAGGAGAGAACAGGTAGCAACCTCTTTGACCTCAGCAGCAGCAACTTCTTCCTAGGAACATCGCCAAAGGCAAGGGTAGCAAGGGCAAAAATGAACTATTGGGATTTCATCAGATCAAAAAGCTTTTGCACAGCAAAGGAAACAGTTAACAAAGCCAAAAGATAACTGTCAGAATGGGAGAAGATATTTACAAATGACATACCAGATAAAGGGCCAGTATCCCAAATCTATAAAGAGCTTATCAAACTCAGCACCCTCAGAACAAATAATCCAATGAAGAAATGGACAGAAGACATGAACAGACATTTCTGCAAAGAATAAATCCAAATGGCCAACAGACACATGAAAATATGCTCCACATCACTCGGCATCAGGGAAATACTAATCAAAACCACAATAAGATACCACCTCACACCTTTCAGAATGGCTAAAATGAACAAGTCAGTCAATGGCAGATGCTGGCGAGGATGTGGAGAAAGGGGAACCCTCCTACACTGTACGTGGGAATGCAAGCTGGTGCAACCACTCTGGAAAACAGCGTGGAGGTTCCTCAAAAAGCTGAAAATAGAACTACCCTATGACCCAGTGATTGTATTACTGGGTATATACCCTAAATATACAAACGTGGCATTCTGAAGGGGGACATGCACCCAAATGTTTATAGCAGCAATGTCCACAATAGTTAAACTATGGAAAGAACCTAAGCGTCCTTCCACAGATGAATCAATAAATAAGATGTGGTATATATGTACAATGGAATACTATGCAGCCATCAAAAGAAATGAAATCTTGCTATTTGTGATGACGTGGATGGAACTAGAGGGTATTATGCTTGGCGAAATAAACCAATCTGAGAAAGACAACTATCATATGATCTCCCTGATACGATGAAGTGGAGATGCAACATAGGCAGTTTGGGGGGTACGAAAAGAAAAATAAAAGAAGATGGGATTGGGAGGGACACAAACCATAAAACACTGAATCTCACAAAACAGACTGAGGGTTGCTGGGGGGAGGTGTGTTGGGAGAGGAGGGTGGGGGTATGGACATTGGGGAGGGTATGTGCTATGGTGAGTGCTGTGAAATGTGTAAACCTGGTGATTCACAGACCTGTACTCCTAGGGATAAAAACACATTATATGTTTATAAAAAATTTTAAAAAATCAATTAAAAAACACATTTTGCAAGCCCAGAGCTAATCTCATATTCAATCAAAAAAGTTTGAAAGTTTTCACCTTAAAGATCAGAAACAAGACAAGTGTGTCCACTTTCACTACTCTCATTTGACATAGTACTGGATGTCCTAGCCAGAGAAACAAGGAGCACAAAGAAATAAAAGACTCCAAAAAAAAAAAGGAGAAATAAAATTTTCCTTTTTTGGATAACATGAACTTACATGTAAAAAAATCCTAAAAACGTCACAAAAATATTTGAATAAACAAATTTAGTAAAGCTGCCAAATACAAGATCAATATATAAAAGACAAGAATTTTGTTTTGTTTTGTTTTGTTTTTAATGTGGAATGCTTCCCAGTTTTTCATGTCATCCTTGTTCAGTGATCACGCTAATCTTCTCTGCATCATTCCAATTTTAGTATATGTGCTGCCAAAGTAAGCACAAGACAGGAGCATTTTTACACTCTAATGATGAAAAACAATCTAATTCACAATAGCATCAAAAATAATAAAATACTTAGGAAAAGTTTTAACTAAGAAGATGAAAGATCTGTACCCCATAAACTATGACATTGATAAAGAAATTGAAGGAGATACAAATGGAAAGATAGCCCATATTTATGAACGGTAAGAATTAACATTGTTAAAATGTCCATACTACCGGAAACCATCTGTAAATTCTATTCCTATCAAAAATCCAAAGTTAGGGGCGCCTGGGTGGCTCAGTGGGTTAAGCCGCTGCCTTCGGCTCAGGTCATGATCCCAGGGTCCTGGGATCGTGCCCTGCATCAGGCTCTCTGCTCAGCAGGGAGCCTGCTTCCTCCTCTCTCTCTGCCTGCCTCTCTGCCTGCTTGTCATCTCTCTCTGTCAAATAAATAAATAAAAAATCTTTTAAAAAAAATCCAATATTATTTTTTGACAGAAGTAAGTAAAGAATCCTAAAATTTATATGAGACCATAAAAGACAACAAATAATCAAAGCAGTTCTGAGAAAGAATGAAGAAGAGAAATTACACTTCTTGATTTGAAATTATACTACAAAGCCCTCAAGCTCAAAACAGTAAAGTATACTGGCATAAAAACAGACCAATAAACAAGTAGAACAGAATTGAGAGTCCAGAAATAAATCCTTTCATGCAGTCACCTAATATTTGACAGGGGCCAACATATGTAATGGGTAAGGATAGTCTGTTCAATAGATGATATTTAAAACTGAATAGTCACATAAAACAGTATGAAACTGGAGCCTTATATCACTCATAAATCTTAACTTGAAATAGATTAAAGACTTAAATGTGATGCATGAAACTAAATTTCCTAAAGGAAAATATAGGAAAAATTCTCCTTGACATTGGTCTTGCCAATAGTTTTTTGGATACCAGACCAAAAACACAAGTAAAAAACCAAAAATAAATAAATGGTATTACATCAAACTAAAGTTTCTGAATTGCCGAAAAAGAGAGACAGAGAGAGAGAGAATAAAAACACAATCCACAGAATGGAAGAAAATACTTACAAATCTTATATCTGAAAAGAGGTTAATAACCAACAGATACAAATAGAAAAAAATATATAATTTAAAAAATAGCAAAAGGATCTCAATAGACTTTTTTTTTCAAAAAGTTATATAAATGACCAACAGGAGCATTAAAAAGTGCTCAATGTAAAAACTCAGGGCAAAGTCATTATGTTGTTGTTGTTGTTGTTTACTTCTGGAAAACACAGCAAGATATTACTACCTATTAGAATATATACTACCAAAAAATTAAAACTAAAAATTTTGTTAAATATTGGGGAAAATGGGGAACTTATGCACTGTGATAGGGATATAAATTTGTATGGAAAACAGTATGGAGATGATTCATATTATTAAAAGTAAAATTACCATATGATTCAGTAATCCCACTTCTAGGTATATATCTAAAGGAAACGGAGTCACTATTCGAAGACATATCTGCACTCTTATGTTCATTATAAAATTATTAACTCTAAGCAAGAGATGGAAATAGCTTCAGTATCCATTAATGGATGAATGAATAAAATAAGTATGGTAAATATATACTATGGAATACTACTACTTAACCATGAAAAATTAAGAAATACTGCCATTTACAACAGCATGGATGGATCTTGAAGGTATTATACTAAGTGAAATATTTCAAAGATTTTATATATTTTTTAAATTTATGTATTATGATATCCCTTACATACAGAATCTGAAGAAAAGGCAAACTAATAGAAACTTAGAGTTGAGTTGACAAGGGGTGAACCTGGGGTGGAGTAAGGTGGTCAAAGGGTACAAACTTGCAACTATAATATGAAAAAGTTCTGGGGATCTAATGTACAGCATGATGATCATAGTTAATAATATATACATACTTTTTTATTGTGCTTCCCTTTATTAAACTTTGCATATATCACATTCTTACAAGTTGAAATTTTATAGGATTCTTGTATAAAAAAGGTCTGCTGCCTCCATTTTTCTAACAACATTTGTTCATTTTGTGTCTCTCTGTCACATGTTGGTAATTCTTGCAATATTTCAAGTTTTTTCATTATTATTGTATTTATTAGGGTGATCTGTGATCAGTAATTATGACCCACTAAAAACTCAGAACTAGTTTACTTAAGGTATATACATTGTTTTTCTTTAAAGACATAATGCTTTTGAACAGTACAGTATAGTGTTTATTTTTTTATATGCACTGGGAAACCAAAAAAACAATAATAATTTGACTTAGTTTATTGAGATAATCTCTTTATTGAGGTGGTCTGGAACAAAACCCACAAGAACTCTGAAGTTTATCTCTACTGTACTATATACATAAAAGTTGCTAAGAGAGTAGATCTTAAAATTCCTTACGATACATGCATAAAAACAGTGGCAACTATATGAGATAGTAGATGTATTAACATTTTTATGTAGATTATATTGCAATACAGATGTATACCAATTTATCAAATTGTACAAAATTTACACAATGTTAAAAGTTTGCAATGTTATAAGAAATCATTTCTTAAATTTACAAATTATAATATGTCGATTATTTTTCAATAAAGCTGGAAAAAACTTTTTGTAGAATTAATCTATTTTTCAAAAAAGGAAGTAAGGAAGTAGAAACTGCAACTAACTCTGAAATAATAGAATATAAAATCCATTTTAGTTATATACACTGTGACAAAAACTATTACTTAGTTTACAATGAAGGAATACTTATGAAGCATGAAGGATGGTCTATAAATAAGGCTGAAAGAGCTCATTTTTAAGGTTTAAATTTAAAATCTTCTTTTGAGATACTAAACTGACCACCCAGTTTTCCAAACATAAATATCTTAACTGCATGAATTTATTTCATACAACTCTATAATCTAGTTTCATAAGAAAGCAGCATGCAAATTTTGAATAAGACAGACTTGCTTAAGTTTCTTTATGTTCAACAGTTTAGGATACTTCCCTAAAAATAAATAGAAGAAAAATCAGCATATTTATCATGATAATTATTATTCATAATGAGATTCATATTGAATTAGAAAATATATATCCTCAGGGGGGGTAAAGTAAAATGAAATTTATTTTGGTAAATGTGTCTATGAATAGTCAATACAATGCCTCAATATAAATGAATATTATCATTTTGAACAATTTAATTACTATTATTAGAATTATTATAAGTATAAAAATAGCTATCATTTTAGCATGGAATATGAGACTCTCATGCTCCATGCTTCATTACAGCCACACAACAACTCTGCATAATAAGTATTATCATCACCATTTCATGGGTGAAAAAACCGAGGAAACACAATTTAGATAACTGGTTTATGATTACATGGCTAGTAAAGATGCATCACACTAATTTAGGCTTTATGATTTCAGAATTGTACTCTTTCCACTGCACATTCTATTACTCTGTAAATACTTGGCTTGTTTTCATTTAGTTCTTCAATTTTATTCATGTGGTGGTGGCTTAAAGCTTCATTTAAAGGAAGCTTAAAAAATTCATTTAACCAAAAGCTCCCAAGAATTAAAAATGTCATGGATCTAATGTAGACATGGATATCATTAGTTAATGGGTAACTATATATTTTCCACTCTAGTGAGATAACAGAGTATTTTTCTAAGTTTCAGTCTCTGAGTGTTAAAAAGGACTTTGTTAAAATAGAAATATTTAGACAAAGGTGATCAAAAGTCTAGATCAGGTCACCTTAAGAGAAATATTAGGAAACTGAGGAAACCAATGGAGATTTGAACACTGAGCTATGATATAATGAAAGGCTTAAAGTATTTAGTAGAGTATAGAAAAGCCCTTTAAAGCCTGGTCCTAGCCTAGCATTGCAGCTTCTGGGATATCTGTCTATCTATCATCTATCTATCTATCTCTCTATCTATCTAGATATAAACTGGAAAACTTTTTTAACTTAAAGATTTTGAGAAATAGAACATAATCAGCACCATAGAAGATCTCTTTATGATAACAACCTAGCCCCTCCTCCCAGGTTGTTAATATTCTCTCTTATTTAATGTAACATTGTGCAAATATACCACTGCTGATCTGCTGTTATGAATGAAATAACTATAATCATCTGTTTGCATATCCTGGTGAAAATATTCATTTAGTTCCATGTTGTGTTTCTAGGAATGGACCAATATTTTTTTATTTTTATTGTTAAGTTTTCTAAATATTGTACAACTTACCTCAAATGTTTTTATTATGGGCACTGTCATACTTTCACATTCTTGCAAGACATTTTTACTGTTGCCCAATATGGTAAGTGTGTAATAGTATGCCATTCTAGGTTTTAATTTAATTTTAATTTTAATTTAATTCCAGATTCATAATAAAGATAAACAGTTTTTATATATGAGTGGCCATTTGGATTACCCTTTCTGTAAAGTACATGCTCAAATCTTTTGATATCTTAACATTGTGTCATACTGACTTCTTTAATAGTAGATTTTTGAATGAACTTTTAGCTGTGTAGGTCTTCTCTATTTTATTTTGAACTTGTTTTCATTTCAAAATCTTTATATTTATTTCCATAATCTGCTTTTATTTTGCTTTGTCTATTATCTATATATTTATATATTTATTTATTTATTAGCAAGCAAGAGAGAGCGAGCGAGCAAGAGTGCAGGGAGGGATAGAAAAAGAAGAGAAAAGAATCTTAAGCAGGCTCCAGGCTCAGCACAGAGCCCAACTCTGGGCTCTATTTCACAACCCTGACATCATGACCTGAGCCAAAATGAAAGAAATAAAATAAAATTAAGGTGTTAAATAAAAGGAAAAAGAATTGGAGGTTTAATTAAGTGAGCCACCCAGGCACCCCTGTGGTATCTTAAATTAGCTGTCATATCTTTAAAGTTCTAGAGTATCCATTTGGTTCATTTATAAAATCTTTCTCAATATCATTTTTAGTTTCAGTTTTTTGTTCAATTTGCTTCCCCTCTCATTTCTTTGAGCAGAGTAATCAAGCCATTTTACAATCTTTATTGATCATTTTAATATCATACTTAATCCCATTTTGTTTATCAAATCTTGTTAATGATTTTTCTTTGCATGCTTTGTTACATTTTGCTATGTTCAAGACATTATATTTGAAACTCTTATTGAGTAGGGATAATTAAGAGCTATCATAATGGTATGGTCCTCCTTGGCAGGATTTTCTCTTATATCTGAGACTCTACAAGACAATCATACTCCAAATTCAGTGACTGACTTTCTCAGTTTACACAGAAGGCAAGGCAGGCTATAGTCTTATTTCTGCTTCTCCTTGTTCTTTGGGGATCTCAACTTAAATTTGGGTTGTACCAAAGTCCTCAAACTTGATTGTTGCTGGATTTTGAATTTTGTTTCTCTGGTATCAAGAGTCTATGAAAAACACAGCTCAGTGTGTTTTAGCAGTTTCAAATGCTCTCATAGCTAAAATGGTTTCAGGGAATATATCTCTAGGCTCTCATTGTATTTCGTATTTTGGCCCAGTAATCCCTCACTTATTTTTATAATCATTCTGATATTTTTAACTTTAAAAGCTATTTTGTCTGGATTTTTAGTTGTCTTAAGTAGGAGTTTTTAGATCACCATTACTAGAAGCAACAACAAATATACATGAAAATATCTGCAGTAGTTTATCACATCTTTATGGCTTCGAAGTTCCATAAGCTGAGGCATCCTTCTCTAATCACTTAGACAAACTCCAATTTACCTTTTAAAACAACACAAGAATTGCTTCATTTAAGAACATGTTCAGGGATGACTCTTCCCCACTGTGCTTACCAACATTCCCACACACTCTTTGCTACCCACACCTTGTTTATGATCTTTCATTAGGTATATCAGCATCACCAGGATTTTGCTCTAGTGTATTTTTGTCCTTTAGAGCTTTAATTAAATATTAATTCCATAGAAAGTCTGTCCCTTTTCTTTTAAACCTGGGTTAGTTATTTCTTCTCATCCTTTGTCAGAAGTTACTTTAATAGAGAAACTTACAGCTGTATTGTGACTTTGGAGCCTTTACAGTTTTTTGACTGGAAAAAATCACCCACCCCTGAGATCTTTACACAGCTTCATAGCTGATATTATTCAGAAATCTGTTCAAAACAGACTTTTTAAGGGAGTCCTTTTCGGACCACTCAGTTAAAAAACCTCTTCTTCTCAATCACTGCTCTTTTTAAAATGTGCTTATTTAGTTCAAATATGCATCACTATTAAAGAAAAACCAGTACAATTTTTTTTAAGTTGGCTTACCTATTATCTATCTCTCACATTAAAATGATTCCTCTGAGCTGGGGTTTTGTTGTGCTCATCTTAGGCCAGGCACTCAATAAATTGTCTCTGAATGATTGAGTTGTTTGACTACCTTGCTAGATTCTCAACTTCATGAGGCCAAGGATTGTTCTATTCAGTCCTTCTTTATCCTCAATGTCTGTTATATTGCAGTCACTTACGTGACTAATGGGAAAAATCACAGAAAGAAAGAGTTAAAACTACAGAAAAACCCTGTAGGTTCAATAACACAAAGCTTTCTAAAATTATTTAGCCCAGGAATTGAATACTGGCTGCACTTTTGATTATTTTTTAAATGATATTGAATTTAATTTAAATGAAAATACTTGAATGGTAGAATAATTTAAAAATTATAAAAGCAACTTGTTCCTTAAAGTAAGAATTATATAGGGCTTGCTTTAGGTAGCATAGACAGTTTCACAATATTTATTCTTCCAATCCAGGAGCATGGAACATTTTTCCATTTCTTTGTGTCTTCCTCAATGTCTTTCATGAGTACGTTATAGTTTTCTGAGTATAGATTCTTAGCCTCTTTGGTTAGGTTTATTCCTAGGTATCTTATGGTTTGGGGTGCAATTGTAAATGGGATGGACTTCTTAATTTCTCTTTCTTCTGTCTTGTTGTTGGTGTAGAAAAATGCAACTGATTTCTTTGCATTGATTTTATATCCTGACACTTTACTGAATTCCTGTCAAGTTCTAGCAGTTTTGGAGTGGAGTCTTTTGGGTTTTCCACATATAGTATCATATCATCTGCAAAGCATGATAACTTGACTTCTTCTTTGCTGATTTGAATGCCTTTAATTTCCTTTTGTTGTCTGATTGCTGAGGCTAGGACTTCTAGTACTATGTTGAATAGCAGTGGTGATAATGGACATCCCTGGTGTGTTCCTGACCTTAGTGGAAAAGCTTTCACTTTTTCTCCATTGAGAATGATATTTGCAGTGGGTTTTTCATAGATGGCTTTGATGATATTGAGGTATGTGCCCTCTATCCCTACACTTTGAAGAGTTTTGATCAGGAAGGGGTGCTGTACTTTGTCAAATGCTTTTTCAGCATCTATTGAGAGTATCATATGGTTCTGGTTCTTTCTTTTATTGATGTGTTGTATCACATTGACTGATTTGCGGATGTTGAACCAACCTTGCAGCCCTGGAATAAATCCCACTTGGTCGTGGTGAAGAATCCTTTAAATGTACTGTTGAATCCGATTGGCTAGTATTTTGGTGAGAATTTTCGCATCTGTGTCCATCAAGGATATTGGTCTATAGCTCTCTTTTTTGATGGGATCCTTGTCTGGTTTGGGGATCAAGGTGATGCTGGCCTCATAAAATGAGTTTGGAAGTTTTCCTTCCATTTCTATTTTTTGGAACAGTTTCAGGAGAATAGGAATTAGTTCTTCTTTAAATGATTGGTAGAATTCCCCTGGGAAGCCGTCTGGCCCTGGGCTTTTGTTTGTTTGGAGATTTTTAATGACTGTTTTAATCTCCGTACTGGTTATGGGTCAGTTCAGGATTTCTATTTCTTCCTGGTTCAGTTGTGGTAGTTTATATGTTTCTAGGAATGCATCCATTTCTTCCAGTTTGTCAAATTTGTTGGCATAGAGTTGCTCATAGTGTGCTCTTATAATAGTTTGTATTTCTTTGGTGTTAGTTGTGATCTATCCTCTTTCATTCATGATTTTATTTATTCGAGTCCTTTCTCTTTTCTTTTTGATAAGTCTGGCCAGGGGCTTATCAACTTTATTAATTCTTTCAAAGAACCAGCTCCTAGTTTCGTTGATTTCTGCTCTGATCATTACGATTTCTCTTCTCCTGCTGGGCTTAGGGTTTCTTTGAAGTGTGTAAACCTGGCGATTCCTAGACCTGTACCCCTTGGGATAAAAATATATGTTTATAAAAAACAAAAAATTTTAAAAAAAGAATTATATAGGGCATCTCTTCTAGAAGCAAAATTTTCAAATGTCAAACATCTGAAAGCATAGAAGGAGAAGTAAGAATGTGAATTGTACTTCAATGCTCTTTTCTTTATATTCAGCAAACAGCTACCTTCACACCTTTCCAAGTTTTTCAACTCTTTTGACAAAGCCTTCAGAGGAGTTACTGCTGATGACAATCATCACAGCCTAACAGGAGAAATTTTATAAAGAAAAATAATAGCATGTTTTTCCCAAATTGTTAAGGATATGGTGAAACTCTGTTGGATTCAAAGGAGGAATGTGCAATTCCATGCTCTATATAATAATAACTTATTTTAATAGTGGCTTTGCTATTTTTCAGATATATCCATTTACTGAAACCACTAACAAGTAATCAAAAACAAACAAATTAACAGGGGTTTGAGACAGGAATTATCTAATCTAAAATTAGCACATGTTCACAGAATACACAACACATATCCCAAGTACTACTATAGGTTTCAAGTAATAGTCAAAACAATAGTAAAAATTCTTCAGACCCTACCAGTCAAATCATAAATGGGACCTTAACTGTAAATCCTTATCTTTAGATCAAAGCGGGTAATTGGGTGCTGAAGATACATTATAGAACTAATATGTTATAGAACTCTGAAATGAGTCATTTATTCCACCACTTTTCCTGCACAGCTGCTGACCCATGTTTTGGTTCCTGGAAATAGCTGCTACCCTGTCATACTTCTTAAAAGCACATATATTGATAACTCGACTCATTCCTCCATTCCTCTGTGACTGTCACTGTGTTAAAATGTGGAGCCAGCTGACTCACTTGTGGTGGTAACTTGTAGAAATAATAAAGTAGAGGAGTTTGCAAAGTATTTTGTTATTTCTAAAAATGCAAAAACCAAGTTACATTGAAATCATAAGGGGTGTTTCAGGGAGAGCTGTAGGATGTGGTTTCTTGTGTAATCCACAGAGATTAGCTCCAACACATATTTAAACTCTCCTCTAGGAACAACCTTAATGGTAAAGCAAGAAGATAAACAGATGTATACACACCCTGGCACAAAATTTTCACTTATGTTTGGCTTCCTAGTCTCCTCATGTTACTTATTTATCTTAACTTCTCTCTGAAATCAGGGAACACAGAATCTCAATCAGTTGACATTTTTCTACTGAATTACCCAATAGTCTGATCACACCCCTAAGACTTTTTTAAATTAGTTCACTCATAATCCCAAATCTGCTTTGCCTCCTCAGCTCAGTACACTGTAATTTGATTTCAAAATGAGGACAGTTGTGAGTAATGCCACATTCATTAATCTATTTTACAATTCTATGTACTTAGAACTATGAAAATATGTTAATAACATCCATTCCAATAAGCCACCCTAAATTTATTATCATGAAACAAGACCTCAAGAAAGAGAATTCAAAATCATCCATGTATTTGCAATGTGTTGCAATAAAGCCTTTATCAATAGACTTCCCTGTGCACATGGTGGTCAAATTGCTGGTGAAAGCCAGCCAGATCTATTACAAGCTTTCTCATGGCTTCTAGGTACCCCAAGTGAGCCTTTATTGATACTGGGAAGGAATAAAGCAGAGAAGGGATAAACAGTGATGTAAGAATTGGCTAGACAAAAGTAATGACCCTCGTTACAAAGTGAGTATTTTAAAGCAAAAGAGCCTGTTGGGAATATTGTTTTATAAAATAGTGGTATTTTTTTTACTAACTTTTTAAAATTCAATTAGTTAACATATAGTGTACCATTAGTTTCAAATGTAGATTTCAGTTATTCATCCATAGCATATAATAGCTAATGCTCAGTACTTACTCTTATAGCTTCTTGAAAGCAGAATTTTAACCCACTGAGCCACCCAGGCGCCCTTGAAAGCAGAATTTTAGATCATATTTTCTGATTACTTCCATGTAGTACAACACTTTTCTGCTAGCAACCTTCAACACATACTGTTTGTTAGAGGAATTTCTTTAATTATATATAAATAGGAATTTATTGAAATTTATAAATATATAAAGTAAATAGGAATTTATTTAAATTGATTTAAATATTGCATGCTGTTTCATTGTTCATAAATAAGGTGATGATAGTATAGCCATTAGTTGGTAGCACTGATATATCACTTTCTTTTTACTTCTCAGTGCATTCTCTTTACACAAAATAGATACATATTTTAAAAGAATCTGAATCTGTGGCAAACTTTTAAAAAACCCTAAACAATAAAGTTTATCATTTTAAGTAATCTCAATTATCTTCCTCAATTGTGATAGTATATCCTTCTATCTAGGCCAGATATTGTATGAGGGATTTGAAGAGACATTTCCAAATTTCATTTTTCTCATCTGCAAAATGCTGATCATGATCCTACAATAAAATACACTTACAATTTTTTTATGAGAATTTATTTATTTATTTATTTATTTATTTTAAGATTTAAATTATTTATCAGAGGGAGTGGGCGAGAGCGCAAGCACAGGCAGACAGAATGGCAGGCAGAGGCAGAGGGAGAAGCAGGCTCCCGGCCGAGCAAGGAGCCCGATGCGGGACTCAATCCCAGGACGCTGGGATCATGACCTGAGCCAAAGGCAGCTGCTTAACCAACTGAGCCACCCAGGAATCCCTTTTGATGAAAATTTAATCTGTATAAACAACATATTTGCTGTAATGCGTGGTTCATGGAAAACATCTTATTTAATTATAAGCAACAACAGTATTAGAAATTAAGTAAATGTGTCTATAATATTTCAAGTTTTAACACATGATTCCAGTGCTTTGCCTTATTTTCTCAAATCCCTTTACCATTTTCACTGACAGAGTCAAATGTACTTTTTCTACTAGTAGCCAGCTCTTTGTGTTTTGTCAGATAAATGCCCTTGTGAATTATTTATAATAGAAATATTAGCAATAATAATAATAATAAATAGCAATGAAAATGTTAAAAAAAAGTATTCTTAACTAATTAGGGTTCTTAGACATCAATTAGAGGAACCACCTCTGGCAAGCAAATTAATCTGCAAAACATTCCCAGAATTAACAAGTCAATCAGATACAGGGTTGTCCGCAGACTGAAAGGTGAAGCAAAAGGACTAGGTTTGGAAAATAGGTTAGGACAGTGAAAACAATGATCAAATTTTTGGGCAAAATTAATTCTTAGGTGTCCTTTCAATGGAGTCCTGGGCATTATGTAGCAGAAACTCTGGAGATTATCTCAATCCTTTGGAGTCACACCGTTTATTAGCTTGCTATTGACAAAGTTATTTACAAACTGTAGAGAAACAGGTTTTAATATAGAAAACTGATGGTAATGCACAAGATTCTTGTTAACAATAATGCAAGTTAATGATTTTTCATTAGAAAACATAAATTCTATAACCCAAATTATGGGCCCAGAGCACTTTTGCTGCACAACTCTGCTTATATCCCAAAGTACCATGTGAACTAGTTTTAATATCTGATTCTCTTATTAATTTTTGAATAAAAATTCTTGACACAAGTATTTTATAATTGTGTGATAATCATGCATTTAATTTCTTGGAGAAAAAAACACACTTTAGCATAACTATGTTCATTCACAGAACCAGCCTTGATAACACACTTCTATATGTTAGAAATGATATAATAAATGTAGAATATTGGGCACTTGTTTGGTATTCTTTGCCAGGTTTTGCACTATCTAAAAAGAGATCAGTGAACTTGGACTGGAGTTAGTAGACATGGAAGAAAATAAAATATTACAGAGAAGAATACTCTGTGGTCCACAACCTAAACGGGCTGGGATTCCCATCATTTGGATCCCTGTAGCTTTACAAAAGTCAATTAAATTTTTGTATCTCCCATTAAAGTTGATTCCCCAGTACTTTTTCAAACATCTCTTGTAAAGTATTGTTTCCCAGAAAAAAGGGATTTTGCACATGTACCTGCCTTTGTCTCTGGTCATGATCTCAGTCAGGATCCTGGGATCAAGCCCCATATCGGGCTTCCTGCTCATTAGGGAGTATACTTCTCAGTCTCTCTCTGCAGCTACCTCCCCCTGCCCCACTCATGCTCTCTCTCTCTCAAATAAATAAATACAATCTTTAATTTTTTAATTAAAAATAAGATAAATAAAATAAAATAAAAAGTCTGGTCTTACTGCCCCATTTAGCTCCCTTTTTTTGAGTTGTATTTAAAGCAGCATGAGAGAACATGAGGCTCTCAAACTTAAAAAAAAAAAGGAAAAATTTGAGTTTTGTTAGGATTTAAGATCTTGTCTGCTATACAAAAACGTTAGCTTTGTTAACATGTGAAAATTAACAAAAGAGAATAAGGTAGAATTCTAATAATTTTTGTAGAAATTAAAAATTTCCTCCAACCCAATTACATACAGACCCATTAAGTAAATTCATTCCAATGTCCCAAACCAACCTTTTCTGATAGTAATGCATCTGTGTAAACAGGGTCAACCCAAGGAATGTATAAATATTATTATTTGTTTCCTGTATCTTCCACAGTCACATCTGGGTATATTGGTAGCAATATCCATCTTATAAGACATGATATCATAAGGAAGGGTATTCTGTCCATTTGGAATGACTGAAAATCATTGTAATTTTATCTTGGTGCAGTAGCTTGAGATGGCACAGTGTGGGTTATGAATATATATATTTTTTTACTGGGAAGAAGAGATTATAGAGATATTGGTTATCCAAGAGAGACTGACAGGTGTTGATAGTTGCCAGGTCAATATCCATCTACTTTTTCCTTTAATATCAGAAAGCACTGAGGGACTGACAACAGGAAACTTAAAACAACATCAAATATTTTATTGTCTCTTTTCTAGTTACATTGTAACCATATGACAAAGTATCAGTCTTACAAGATATCATTCTCTTTTACCTCTATCTTTCTGCCAGAAATGTGGGCTTAATAGTGAGAACTCCAACAGCAATTTTTGCAACCGTGAATAAAAAGCCATGAAAACCTTTAAGACAGTTCACTGGACTTTCTTAAGACTCTGAACCAACACCAGAAAACACTCTCTGTAGTCCTCTTGTTAAATTAAAAACTATGGTTAAACCACTTTTGACAGTCTACTACATACAGCAAAATGTAAATCTTAATTGAAATATGTTCTCTCAGCTGTGCTTAAGCAACTGAGTCCTGAGCTTTTCAGGTTTTCAGTCTGAAAGAGTACACCTCTGGTGCTCTTAAAGGGAAGAGAAAGGATGCCCTGTTCTCCATATAAATTAAAGAAGAGAAATCTGTGCATTTAAGTGGGCCATATAAAATTTATCAAGCAATTATCTCCTAACTACTTCCTATCCAAATTACCTGATATGCTCTCCCTACTCCTTTATTCAATGTTACTGCCTTTTCCAGGATTCTGTATCACATCACAACATGTCTTCTGTTATTTCCTTCTTGCAAGCTAGATTTGTTTTCTCCATCTGAAAAAATCAATAATCATTGTGTATTTCAATTCCCATTTTCCTCAAATGCATTGATTCTTCTTATCTATTACTCGTTTCTCATACTCTGTGTCTTTGTCTTTATGGGGTTTGTGCTTTGCTTTTCCCCATCCTTTACTGCCATTATATAATCAAATCTAATAGCTTCTTAGAGAAAGTTAAAAATTCCTGCATAGCCACAAGTGAACACAAAGTCACTGATTTTTAGCAAACCTAAGAGATAGTCAGACATCCATTCAATTTCTTTTTTTTAAAGATTTTTTTTATTTATTTGACACAGAGAGATGACAAGCAGGCAAAGAGGCAGGCAGAGAGAGAGGAGGAAGCAGGCTCCCTGCTGAGCAGAGAGCCCGATTTGGGGCTCGATCCCAGGACCCTGGGATCATGACCTGAGTGGAAGACAGCGGCTTAACCCACTGAGGCACCCAGGCGTCCCTCCATTCAATTTCTTAACTGAGTCTCAAATGCATCCTGAGTTCTAACCTAAACCTAAGTTCTACTTCTTACACGTTGTTATATGACCAAACTCTTTCAGTTCAGTATTTTGTAACATTTAAATATTAATCAATTGATGCTTTTCTGTGAATTTCTATGAAAATAATTTGAATACAGTAGATTTATTGTTATATTTGTAGATTTATAATCAAATTTTCATCAGTTTAAGTTTTTGGAAATTTCAGATATAGTGATTAACCTAAAATGATACTGCCTCAAATACCTCTGATATCAAGGCCCAACACCTGATTATAGCCACACCTGTGGTGGATAGTTCCATGGGAAATCACAGTTATGTAACACTGATAGCATCTCATGTTCTCTCTCTCATTTTAGAATGTCTCCAACACAACCCAAAAGTGTAGGAGAATTAATGTCCTCTGAGGACAGCTCTCAGTGAAGTGGAAATAAGAACCATAGATAAAATTGTCAGTTTTCAGGTCTTCATGAGGACAACTTAAAGAAGTTTCTCAGGAACTTTCAGTAAAAGCAAGCCTTCATTTTCTATCCACAACAATTATATCAACAATGTACCTTTTTGACAAAGTTGCTTCTTCACTGTCTCACTTTCCCATTCTTTTCTACCTTGGATAATCCCCCAGATAAACTAACAGTACTCAAATCCTTTGTCCTACACTTTGCTCTCAGGATAAATGGAGCCAAAAGACTTAGATTAATATCAAGTTCTGAATGGGATCTTAGAGCTATTTCTGTCCAGATTTTCATAAACATAGGGACCTTTGAATTATCAGGCTATAAATAAGTTCCAAATGGAGGGGGCAAAAGCAAAAAGTAGAAATTTTTATGTTTGATTTTTTAATCATGATTAAAATATTAACATTAAAAAGTGTGGATATTTGTAAAACAATGTCATAATGTAAGAAATAAGTTGCATAGTCCTTTTGAGAATATTAAACCAAGTGTTCAGGTGCCATCTAATTTCTTGTTTAATCCAGAACTTTGGTGTGCATTATCTTGAGGAATAGGATTTTGAAGTCCGGACAGACTAACAGAAAACTGATCCAAATGTGTGTGTTTATATTTCTGCTTTTGTTGTAAAAATCAAAGTGTGATTGCTGGTTTAAAATGGTAAAACTAATAATGTTCATGGACTCTATTATAAATTTTCTAATTGTATGGGAAGAATCCAAGAAAAATATAATTAGTTGATTTGCAAATCCTCAAAGAGCTACAGATTCAGGTAGTGGTATGTTCTGATTCAACAGCATCATAATGCTGCATTTTATATGTGTGGCTAATGGATATTTTCATGAATGTTTGCTATCTAGTCAGCCAATACAGAGAAATATTAGGTAGGGTAATTACTCACAGTTGTGTTTAATAAAATGAGAGAAAATTATCAAATGACTCTAATAATAATAATCCTAGAGCAGGCTAAATAATTCAATGATAATTACAAGTATTAATCTAGCTTTCTTCCCTGATTATGACTCTTCTCTCCTTTATCATAATGGGAGTAGCAGATTGTCTGCAATGAGTTGTGAAAAGCCAGCAGTGACTTTGGCAGTGAAGGCCTCCCATCAATTTTGATAGGTTAAAATGATTCTGGTTGGTCTTGAGTAAATGTGTCAATTTTTTTTTCTGTGTGTATCATAAAAGAAAGAAGCAATAGTAAATTCTTGCTGTTATTCCATCGAGCCAATAAAATCATACTGCCAACAAGAGGCTGTTGACACCGTAAGTGTAGTTAACTTTCTTGAAATACTAGGCCTGGAAATAAAATTCCAATATTTCACATAACCTCTTTTTTTTTTTAAAGAAAAAAACAAAACAACTATACTGCTTACATTTAGGGCCCCGCTGTTGTGTAACTATTTTTGAACATGGCTACTGTCAATGTGTATATATATATTTTTTTCTGTGCAATAAATTCATTTAGAGATAAGTTTGGATTGCAAATTATTTTGGGGGAGGCATGGTATTTGTGGCTAGTTTTACAAGTTAAAAGGACTAAAAGAAAGAAGAAAAACATTTTTCATTACAGCATATTTACATCTGTCCAAAGTACTTATTTACTATAACACTGACTAATGTATAATACTGTACACAAAGAAAGAAGTTAAATGAGTTATAATTCATTCGAAGTATAGCTGGCCATTTTAAAACTTACCACTGCATCTTTCTGGTATGAAATGTGATATCTGGCAATCTGGTCCAGTTCATTACATCAGGTCATTTGTATGTTCTTATTACCATTTTGATAGCATAGCACATTTTGATAGCATAGACATTTTACAATGGAACTATGATGCATATATTTTCAAAAGTATAGACATACATGAAGCTATGAGGTCAAAAAAGATGAATGTCCGTAGTACCATATAGACTCAACAAATAAAAGTATCCAAGGCTCTGAATGAGATTTATGAATATTGTATAAGATTAGGCCAACATGTGGTTTTGATATAAATAATCTGTTCTTAAATTAGAATTACAATCGTTGAGTACAGTGTTGAAAATGGCAGATAGATTTTAGCACTCTTTGCTCACTAAGGGAAATGGAAAAATGTTTAGTTTGGTCAGATTTTCACTTAACTTCTGAAAAGAGAGAACCCTTCTGAAATAAGAATCCTTAAAGATATAACCCCATTGGCACAAGTTTTCAAGAAACTTGTTTGATGTTGTAGACAATTATATGGCACATGTACTGTTCTAGATGCTTCATGCCAATAATATGTAAGCCATACCAAGGCTACATATTCATATAGAGATGTTCCTCAGCTTACAAGGGGGCTATGTACAGAGAAACACGTAAAAAATTGAAAATGCATTTAATACCCCTAAACTATGAAATATCATAGCTTACCTTAACCTTATTTAAACATACTCAGAACACTTACATTTCCCTGCATTTGGGCAAAATCATCTTAAGCAAAGCCTACTTTATAACAAGGTATCAAATATCACATGCAATTTATTAAATATTACACTTAAGAAAAGAAGAATGTTTATATATAGAATGGTTGTAAGTATATCAGGTGTTCACCCCTGTAATCTTCTAGCTGACTGGGAGCTGTGGCTCACTGCCCCTGCCCAGCATCACAAGACGGCACCATACCACATGCCACTGGCCCATAAAAAGACCCAAATTCAAAATTCAAAGTACAGTTTCTACTGAATCACTTTCACTTTCACATCATTGCAAAATATATCATAAGTTGCATCATTGTAAATCAGGAGCCATCTTATTTGAAAGTTAAATCACAGTCACCCATATACACACCAAAAAAAGGCCTTCATGTAGGGCCATCTATGTATCTCTAAACAACATAGCATGACATATCAACAGCAAAAAATGGATGTGAAGGGGACAATTGCTTTGCGTCAGTACTCTGAGCAGTAACATACATGGCCTTACTCACCTAGCAGAACTCCAGAGCTAGCTGTCGGCAAGGAATTTTACAAATGTTTGCTGAACAGATTAAGCACTATTATTTTTAAATTAGTGTGCATGTCTGTTTTCTAAAGATATGTTAATTTATTCTATTGACTTATTACAAAACCCAATAATTTCCTCTTATTTAAGTGGCAGGAAAATAGAATTCTTTTTAATTTAAATCGAATGGCTTTTTAGGGAAAATATACCGAAAATTCTGAAACTTGTATTGCTTATGAATCTTTTATTGGAATCCTTATCAAGTTGTATTTTTCAAGATTTTCCTAAATAATCTTCAATGAATTGAAAATATTTTGGGGATTTTATTGAAGGCTATTAACACACAATTTCACTTTGTTAAATATAGTGCTAAAGTTTCAACCAAAACGTTGTGTCTTTTTTTTTTTCCACTACCACATCCTCCATCTACTGACTGGATTCTCTCCCCAACTAGCACATATATACCATTGTCTATATTTAGGATAAGTAAGGGTCATCTTTTATCTTTATTCTACTCGTCGTATGCTTCTGAACTTGTTGAATTTTAATATAGTCACACCATAAGCATCACATATTTGATTCCCCTTTAAGTAGTAAACAGTGCCCAACCAGAGCATACCTTCAAAGCTATCAATATACTTACTCTGATATATTATTTTTGTAATATAGATGTCCATCAACAAATGAATGGTATATATATATATTGTATATATATATATATATATATATATATATATATATATATATATACACACAATGGAATACTATGCAGCCATCAAAAGAAATGAAATCTAGAGGGTATTATGCTTAGCAACATAAGTCAATCAGAGAAAGACACTATCATATGATCTCTCTGATATGAGGAAATGGAGGTGCAATGTGGGGGGTTTGGGGGACAGGAAAAGAGTAAATGAAACAAGATGGGATCGGGAGGGAGACAAACCATAAGAGACTCTTATTCTCATAAAACAAATTGAGAGTTGCCGGGGTGGTGAGGAGGGTAGGGAGAGGGTGGTGGGGTTATGAACATTGAGGAGGGTATGTGCTGTGGTGAGTGCTGTGAAGTGTGTAAACCTGACGATTCACAGACCTGTACCCTTGGGGCTAATAACACATTATATGTTAATTTAAAAAGAAGAAGAAGAAGAAGAAGAAGAAGAAGAAGAAGAAGAAGAAGAAGAAGAAGAAAAGACTACTATAAATCCAATGCTATCGTTTTCAGCGAAGACTGTGTAATCAGGCATATTTTATTAAAGGAACCAAGTAAAATGATGGTCGAAAATTGGAATAACAGAAAACATAAAAATCAGAGATTTAAAAAGAGATATGGGACAGTGTAGAAAATATAGTCAATGATATTATAATAGTGTTATATGGTGACAGATGGTGGCTATATTTGTAGTGATCATAGAATAATATATGGAGATATTGAAAACCTGAAACCAATGTAACACTGAATATAAACTATACTCAAATAAAAAAATAGTAAAAATAAAACATTTTAATTTAAAAAGATAAAAAGAGGGACAAGAATTTGAAAAGTGAATTTCAAAAAGAGTAAAGATGAGTCTAAGACATACTCTGAACCTTGAGGAAAACACCATTTTGAAAATTCTTCCCATTTTGAGAAAACTCAAATGAATCAATACCATAAAAGAACCCATTATAACTGAGAGACGTAATGAATTCTCAAGAAATAATTTTATGACAGGATAATTCTTCCCTATGAAACAGCATACAGAAAACAGGGGAAACACCTGGAAGCAAAATAAACTATACTGAAAATAAGAATTAGGAAAAAGATAAATGATGAAAGATAAGAAAATTAGACCTGTGACAGAGACCAAGTGAAGAGAATTTTTAGCTTGTGGTTTAATGATTTTGAGGATAATCTAGAGTTCATAACTGCCTTTAGACAGGCTGGTTGTAGGCAGTTTAGGCAGACCCCTAAGACAGGCCTACTTTGGGCAGGTGGTGTTGGAGGAGGCCATTGGGCTGGACAAAGACAAATCCAACCATTTGACTAAAGTGTCTGTGAAGATGTTGAAGTCAGATGCAACAGAGAAAGACCTGTCAAACCTAATCTCAGAAATGGAGATGATGAAGATGATTGGGAAGCACAAGGACACCATCAACCTGCTGAGTCCTGCACACAGGATGGTCCTTTGTACATTATCATGGAGTATGCCTCCAAAGACAACATACAGGAGTACCTGGAGGCCCAGAGGCCTCCTGACCTGGAGTACTGTTACAATATCAGCCACAATGCAGCAGAGCAACTCTCCTCCAAGGACCTGGTATCCTGTGCCTATCAGGTAGCCTGAGGCACGGAGTACCTTGCCTCCAAGAAGTGCATACACCAAGACCTGGCCACCAGGGAAGTGCTGGTGACAAAGGACAACATGATGAAGATCTCAGACTTCAGCCTTGCCAGAGATATCACTACATCAATTACTATAAAAAGACAACCAAAAGTGGACTGCCTGTGAAGTGGATGGTCCCTAAGGCCATGTTTGACCAGATCTACATCCACCAGAGTGACTTCTGGTCTTTTGGTGTGATCCTGTGCGAAATATTCACTCTGGAAGCCTCCCATATCCTGGAGTACCTGTGGAGGTGGTTTTCAAGCTGCTGAAGGAGTCATTTGATGGATAAGCCAATAACTGCACCAGAGAGTTATACACAATAATGAGGGGTGGCTGGCATGTGGTACCTTCAAGCTGCTGGTAGAAGACCTGGATCATCCTGTGGCCTTGACCTCCAACCAGGAGTACTCGGACCTGTCCTTGGCCCTGGAACAATACTGTCTATGCTTTCCCAACACCCAAAGCTCCACCTGATCCTCAGGGGAGAATTCCACCTTCTCTCATGAGCCGTTGTCCAGGGAGGCCTATCTGCCCTGACACCCAGCCCAGCTTGCCAATGGTCGACTCAAATGACTAGTATCCCTATTACTCCTGTCCAGATTCCGTCATAAGCCATAACCCTTACCCCCCACCCTCCATGCAAGACTCACTGCCTTCTCATTTGTCCCTTTCCTACTGGCAGGAGCCAGCTGCCTACCTGACGCCTTAACCCCTTGAATTTCACCTCTCTTCCCTTTCCTCTTCCTCCTCCTTACAACCTGCTCATGAAAGAAAGGAACAGAGAGGCAGGTACTTGCTCGTGGCTACTTCCTTCCCTCCCATATGTTGGACCAAGGCCCCTCCCTGTCATCTGGTACTGCCTGGACGTCGAGGGAGTGGGGGTGAGTCATGCCAGTGAACGCTGTTGGAGCTCTCCTGTTTTGGTTTTGTCTGCTTAGCATAACATGTAAGACTGAGTTCTGGTGGCAGGGTCCTAGTCCTTGGGGCTATAGCACTAACGAGGGGAGGTCAACTGCTCTGGGCCTGAGATGGTTGGTAGGCTGAGATGTATTTGTAACCTTTGAGGGAAACATCCTTTGGAATGATCAAAGAGAGCTTCTATGTAATACCATACATCCACAATTAAACCCCAAGGCTTTCTAATTTGGAATTTGGCTGTTTTGTGCTTGGTGGCAACCAAAACCAGCCTAGGGCTTTTCTTTTGTTTTGGCAGAAAAGTAGGAGGCAGAGGACTTGAGCATTTAGACATCTTGCTGCTCTTTGGTTTAATCATACTCTACTGAGTTGCCCGAAACTAATTAAGCTCTTGGCTCTGTAGAGGAGAGATGATGTTCATTACATGTCATTGGCCACAATGTTCCTTTTTAAAATTGTTGTTAACATTTGTGTTATTTTTCAGCATAAGAGACAAGCTTTATCTTAGTTTGGGCTGATGTAACAAGAGCACCATAAACTAGGTGCTTTAAAGACATACTTATTTCTCTCAGTTCTGGAAGCTGGGAAGTCTACGGTCAAGACCCTGGAAGATTCCGTGTCTGTTCAAGTGCCCACTTCCTGGGTCACAGATGACCATCTTCTCCCTATAACCTCCAAGGTGGAGGGGGCGAGGGATCTCTGTGGGGTCTCTCTCATGGAGACACTAATCTCGCCCATGAGGACTCCACCCTCATGACCTAAACATCTCCCAAGGACCCCATCTCCTAGTTATGTCCCTTTGGACATTGAGTTTTCAACTTATGAATCCGGGAGGGATACACTGTCTACAGTGAGCTTCATCAAACATCTTTTATGTTCAAGGCACTGTTTTTTGGCAAAATTAATCATTTCCTACACATCCTTTGAAGCAAGAGTATTTCTGCACTTTGCCTTCCTTTAGAACCTTTCTTTAGAGAGGATCCTAAAATGTTCAGAAAAGACGCAGAAGAAACCTGCTGGTTAGCTCGTTTCTCACAGTAGAGCAGAATTCATTTTGAAGCAGGTTAATCTTAGAAATCCAGGCGAAGACAATTCGCTTGAAAATCATCTCAAATGATCAGTTTTGTTAGTATGAGTAATAGTAACTATAAGATCAATAAAACAACTTTTTGTTCTACTGTGGGCCTACTGTACCTCAGAGCACCTGAGTCGAACCATCTCATGATCCTTTCAACATCCCACTGAGGGTCACAGTGTCTTCTCCTCCACGTTATGGATGAGCATGAAGTCTAGGCCAGAAATGACACAACTTTCCCAAAGCCATATTGCTACTGAGGGGCCAGCTGGGATCTACGCCCACTCTGGTGCCAGAGCCTGTGATTGCAAACGTGGGCTGCACTAGCTGTTCAGAACAAAGGACTATTCATGGGGGTGACACAGCAAACCCGTGAGACCCACCACCCTTTTCCCTAAGGTCATCCCAGTACAGCCTGCAGTGATGGCCCGAGTTAAGCATTCGAACTTGGTACTGCAGAAGGCATGTTTTAGGGACAAGATTGGTGTTAAGGGGGTCTAATGAAGCCCAGAGGGAATGGAAGGAAACAGGACTTGGGGAAATATCTGGGTCCCTGGAGCAGTGATCTCCTTTTATTACTGTGCACCTCTCTTTCACATAAATAAATACATACATACATACATACATACATACAAAAATATTTGCAGACATACCACCAATTTAAGCAAATTTTTGATAAATTATAGACTCTACTACTCTACTAAATTATTATGCACATTATAAATGACATGCAAAAGCTAAACAGTTAAATGGATGACAGGAAATATGAATAAAACTTATAATATTTTCTTCCAGCCCCTTACTGGACTATTTCTCAAACTCCCTTTGGAGAAGACTTTTTAAATTTGTTTATTTATTTATTGAGAGAGGGAGAGAGACAACACGTGTGTGCACATGTGAGTAGGGGGGTGGGGCAAAGGGAAAAGGAGAGAGGCAGACTCCCCATTGAGCGCAGAGGCCTCAGTAGGGCTCAATCCCATGACCCTGAGATCATAACTTGAGGCAAAATCTTGACTCAGACATTTAATCCACTGAGACACCCAGGTTGCCTGGAGAAGACTTTTTAAGAAAGAGATAGGACACTTGGATTTAAAGCAATAATTCCTAGAATTAATCTTTAAAAGTGGGAAGATAGAAATGTTTTTTTTTTTAATTTTTAAAGATTTTCTTTATTTATTCATAAGAGATGGGAGGCAGAGCAGAACCAGGTTTCCCGCAGAGCAGGAAGTCCAGAGTGGGACTTGATACCAGGACCTGGGATCGTGACCCGAGCTGGAGATAGATGCTGGAGATACTGATAAACCAAAATTTAGGGGAAAATACTGAACTTTACTAGGAAGATGAAGCAGAAAAACAGCATATTGCAGCAACATGAGTTTTAGATAGCTGTTGGTAACCCAGAAGGCTTAAGATGGAGAGAAAAACTAAAGGCTGTAGTGACCCAAAATTGTCCGAGTTGTGTAATTTGACCCAGGAACTTCCGGGTGACATAAAGATTTGTTTATTTATTACACGGACAGCGCCATGTGGGGACAGAGCAAGGGGGAATGAGAATTCCATACAAACGTGTGAGTGGCTCTTCTCCCGTCTCCAGGGGGGAAGGAAGAGATTGGGTTTACTCCAGTAAGCATGGTGATGAGTTGGTGAGGTAGGTTGACTAGATGTCTGGACACCTGAAAAAGCCAGCTAAGGGGGCTTCCTGGCCATCTTGTCAGTGTCTTATTGAAAGCTTGTCATGTGCAAGACTTTCTTTTAACAGGTTGCCAGGGGAATTGATGTACAAATCAGACTACCGGCCGCCATGTGTCATTGCTTAGGTAGTCTATGACACAATGTCCTGCAACTAGGGGGATGCACTTAGCATTGCAGAAATCGTTCTGTCTTTGTTATTTTTAAATTTAGAAAATATCTTATTAATTTGTTCACTCCAAAGAGGCAATTTATTGCTTACTATGACCGTCTTTTGGTAGAGGACACAAAATTGCTTTCTTTGTTAGGAGAATCAATGTGTTACACCAATTTTCTGAAAGATGGAAATGAAGTGCCTCCTTCCAGCTGGGTCAGGACATAAGTGTACCCTATGTATTGGTTTTTCAATAGAGTCCATTTACAGAATGTACACGTCTCTCAATACAGAAGACATTTGCTCACATTTATGTGTAGAACATTCCCAAACCTGGTCCAGGTTGCAGATGAAACCGTCACTCTGACTGGCAAGGCATAACGAAGAAGAGTTTTCCTGTAAACAATATGTGGTCATGGAAGGAATCAGCACTGCAATTCGTGGCTGATTCCAAAGGCTCTAAGAGGTGGTAGATGCACAGGCAAAGTGGTGACTTTTGCAGAGGAAGCAGGCTGGGGAGAGATAGCAAAACAGAAGTTTGAGAGGGCCCTAAAATCTCCTCCTGTGGGATTATTGGCCATTGAGCTTGAGAAAGGCTATGGTGAAAACTTGAAAGAGCATCAGATCAAACCCTTGGCCACTGGAGGTTGAAACTGACATGAGCAGCAATATCTCTATTCTTGACCCAAGGCCATAGGATGACAATCTTTGCTTTTTCAATGTGGCCTCATGTCTCTATACTGCCCTATAAAGAAATTAATACACATAAATGCTGAGAGTGTAAAGTGTAAGCAGAGCTCCCCTTGGCCATTTCCTAAGTTTTGTCCACTCCGAAGTGAGTATCACTTTGGTGAGTGCATTGCAGGAAATGGCCTTAATGATCAATGGCAGACCTCCACTCCAGAGTGACATAAAAAGCAATCTGCACCTCCTTCCTGATTTGTCTGTAATGAAACTAACTTTCCTCAGGTCCCAGCATTCGAGGCAGATAAATATGTTCCCTTTCGTTGGCTCTTACTCATACTTCAGCAAGATTTCCCATGTGCTTTCCTGGGCTGGCTGGGAAACTGGACCACAATTTATGGCATCTTAGGGGACAGGCGTGTAGAATTCCAGTGGGATCCTGGAACAGAACCTAATTGGAGATTAGAGACCATTGCGGTGCAAAGCTTTTCTTTGAGATCGAAAGAGGTGCATGTTATGCAAATATTAGCAAGTGTAAGTTCACACTGTCTATTGAAAATATATAGACTCATTATGGTCAAGAAGGCTGGAAGATAAGTAGATTTTGGGAAAGATGCAGGTAAATTCAGGGAGGTGGCAAATTACCCCAGGGAAAGTAGAATTGTGAAAGAATATGGCCCAAACTTTTAAAAAAGATTTTATTCATTTATTTGACACACAGAGAGCCAGAAAGCACAAGTGGGGGGAATGGCAGAGGGAGAAGGAGAAGCAGGCTCCCCGCTGAGCAGGGAGGCAAGTGTGTGGGACTCGATCCCGGGACCCTGGGATCATAACCTGAGCTGAAGGCAGACACTTAACCGACTGAGCCACCCAGGCGCCCCCTGGCTCCAACTTCCAAAGATGGTGTATGAGATACCTTTGGTGGGAAGGAATGAAGATCAGCAACTGTCCTTGATTCTGCTTCTCAGGAAGGCATTGTGATGTGGTGCCCAGGACTTTGGAGACAGACACATGCTTGGTGCCCTCCGGCTCTGCCGCTACAGCAACACCTTCCAGAGGGCAGCTGCAGGCACCGGGTGGCGTCACACAGGGTCAGACCAGGGAGGCACTCAGCCACATACCCCTTCCACCATCCTGCTGGGTTTGAAAGAGCACTATCAAAGTCCCTGCTGCCAAAGGACCATCCAGAGTGACATGTCCCATGGGGCACGCCGGCATTCCTTTACCCCTTCAGGTTATTGGCAGCAACGCTGGAAATTTTTTTAAATTGCCTGGGAAAATGATAGCAAAGGGCTCCAAAAAGGAGTTTCAAAACGCAGACTTCATACTATGTTTTGAGTACATTTCATTCATTTGGCAGGTACTGACAGGGTGCTTAAGTGCCAGGTGCTGCTGCATTAGAAATTGACTTTAGAAGTTAACAGGAGGGGGCTCCAGCCCTCAACCAGCACAAAGTGGATCAATGGACGCATGTGACAGACAGAGCACTGTGACGGGGAGTACTAGGTGCTCTCATAAGAAGGGTGTGCTAGGAGCTAAGGGAACACTCGGGGGGAGCCAGCACCAACACTCGGGGAGAGCTGTGGGAAACATGATGGATGCAGATGGCTCCAGGGGGAACCAGAGAACTGCTCAGATCCCTGCTTCTTAACAGCTCCAAGTGCCCGCCGCTTCAGAGTGGGGGCTGGGCGAGCAGGGAGCTGGGGTGGGCACAGCGATGCCTGAGTTCCGACCTGCAGCTCCTGTGCTGTTTCACCTGTCCCTTTAGGAGTACAATGACATAGGATGTACCAACGGAGGATCTACTCCTGCATCCTGGTACTGGGAAAACACGCGAGGGCTGCGGAGCTGAAAGCAAGAGTTGGTAGTTCCAGGAATGTGTGCAGGGTTTTAAAAAACTATACACGGGAAAATATCCGGTCTTATTTGCATGTGTTTGTATCATGCACAATTTTTAACTGCAGTCCTCCTTTTACCTTCTTCCATGTTGTTAAGACTCTCCTCGCCTCACCGCTGCCTTTGTCCCTATAATACCTGTTGACAGCCTGGTGCTCATCCATGAGCTCATTCGCCTCTATCCACGCATGCATGGGGCTCTGTCACTGTTTAACAAATATGGGCTCATTTTATCTACCTCTTGATCTAGTGCTTCCCGGTTAATAATCCCTCCTGCATATCGTCCTTGTTTTTATCTTCATTTTTTATAAAGAATGGCTGCTCACCTTTTATCAGGTTCCTTTATTTTTTATCAAATGCATTTATTGCTATGGTCTTAAGAGTTTTTTCACAGTTAATTTAGTGATGAGGTAAATCTTATTGATTTTCTGGTCTTGAGCTCCCTTTATTTTCCTGGAATGAATCCAAGTTTGTCTCAGGATATAGTCTTTTGATAGATGCTTGACTTCTGATATTTGCTAACATTAGTTCAGTTTCTGTTAACTAATCTGTCCTAAGCCAGATATGTTAATAGCTTCCCCGTTCCTCCCTCTCAGGTTTGGGTATTAAAATTGTGCTCAGCTTCATCAAGTGAATTGACTTATTATTGCTTAATTGCCTGCTGCCATTTAACAGTAGAATGACAGTTATCCAGCTGCAAACCTGTCTGATCTTGGAACTCCTCTTCTGAATTTTCCATTCTTGAATCATTTGGATGATTTGGTTTTCCTAGGAAATCATCGTTTCTTCTAGGTTATCAAATTGATTAGTATAAAGTGCCTTGCAGTTTAGTGCTTCTTTTATATTATGCATTTGCTTTTATATCTCTGTTCCCAATCCTTATCTGTTTTGCAACTCTCTCTCTCCCTCTCTCTGTCCCCTCCTCCCTGAAACCCCCCTTTCCCCATCCCCCTTCCCTCCCTCCCCACCACCTCCCACACCCCATCTTTCCCCTCTCTTATCCGTAATAGGACATGTGAAGTTTTTTTTATTATTATTTCATTAGTCTTTCATAGAAACAACTTTGAGTTTATTTGCCCCTCATATTTTTTATTACTTTAAAAATTTATCTTTATTATAATTACTTCCTTTCTTTTGATTGAGCTGCCCTTTTCTGATGGGTTTAAATGAGTAGTTTCTTTTATTCAAAAAATGTTTGAAATTGAAGACATTTGACACTGAAGTCTCCTTAGAGTATAACTTCTGGTGTCTTCTGTAAGTTTTGGTATGAAATAGTCTCCTTTCCATTGCTTTCAAGATTTTCTTCAGTCGTCTTATGATTTCTTCTTTGACTGAAGACTGTATTTCTTAACTTGTATGTAGTTTCAATTATATGTTACCAGGTTATCTAATTCTGATTCTACTGGATTGTGATCAAAGAACTGTTCTTTAAATCTTTAATTTGGAAGGCTTGTAAAGGTTTCCTTTGTTGCCTAGTATGCAATTAATCTTTACAAATATGGCTTTTCTTAGGTGTAAGAAAGAAATGTTTTCCGAGAGAAATAAGGATGTCTATTTTCTTTTTTTTTTTTTTTTAAAGATTTTACTTATTGGACGCCTGGGTGGCTCAGTATGTTAAGCCGCTGCCTTCGGCTCAGGTCATGATACCAGGGTCCTGGGATTGAGTGCCACATCAGGCTCTCTGCTCAGCGGGGAGCCTGCTTCCCTCTCTCTCTGCCTGCCTCTCCATCTACTTGTGATTTCTCTCTGTCAAATAAATAAATAAAATCTTTTTTTTTAAAGATTTTATTTATTTATTTGACAGACAGAGATCACAAGTAGGCAGAGAGGCAGGCAGAGAGTGAGAGAGAGGAGGAAGCAGGCTCCCCGCGGAGCAGAGAGCCCTATGTGGGGCTTGATCCTAGGACCCTGGGATCGTGACCTGAGCCGAAGGTAGAGGCTTTAAACCACTGAGCCACCCAGGCGCCCCAGGATGTCTATTTTCTGTGTGTCCTTGTTTTTCCCTCCTTCTAGTAGATACTCCCATTTGAAAAGCTAAAACTTTACCTTGTTATTGCATTTTTAGAGTCTTTAGGTATTATGTTGTTAGATGTATACCTGCTTATACCTTTTACATCTTCTTTCCAAACTCTGCCTTTAAAATGTCCCTCTTCATCTTAGTACCTATAACTTTAGACCCAACTTGTCTGCGATAAATTTTGCCATTCCGGCTTTCTCTTTTGCATGGTATCTCCTCACCTGATACATTCTCAATCCCTTTTGCATTTTAAGTATGTTTCTTGAACAGCGTGGATCTGTAATTCCCTGATAGGCGCTTTAATAGAAAAAGTCAGTCTGTACACATTTAAATTAATGATAAACAGTCATGATCTTATTCCTCCCATCTTATTTTGTTTTTATTTTCCCCATTTTTGATGTTTTTAATCAAGTTCATTCTTTTTCTACTTGATAAATATAGAAGTTCTTTGCAATTTTCGATGACAGCTTAATTGAGATATAATTCACAGGACATACCACTCACCATCTAATGTGGACATTTTAATGGCTTTCACTATAGTTAACTACACTATACTGAACTACCTACACATTTTCATCATCCTCAAAAGAAAACTTTAGCCATCACCACCAGTCTTAGGCAACTGCTAATCTACTTTCGGTCTCTGTAGATTTAGCTATTCTGGAAATTCCATATAAATCAAATTATGCAATATGTGGTCTTCTGTGACTGACTTCTCTCAATCAGCAGAATGTTCTCAAGGCTCCTCTGAGTTGTGGCAAATAGCAAAATTCTATTCCTTTTCAAGGCTGGGTAATATTCCACTGGCTGGATGGATCATATTTTATTTATCTGTTCATCAGTTGATGAACATCTGGGTTGTTCTCACCTTTTTGCTATTACAAATAAACCCTAAACCTTCATGCACAAGTTTTTGTGTGGGCATAGTTTTTTTCTTGGCTCTATACACAGGAGTGATATTGGTGTGTCATATGGCAACTCTGTGTTCAGCATTTTGAGGAGCTACTAAACCGTTTCTAATGTGGCTGCACCATTTTCCAAGCCCACCAGCAATTTACAGGTTCCAGCTCTTCACATCCTTCCAACACCTGCTTTTGGGTTTTTTGATAGTAGCCATCCACGTGGGTGGGAGGTGGTATCTCACCATGGTTGTGATTTGCATTTCCTGAATGATTAGTGATGTTGAGCATATTTTCACGTGCTTATTGTCCCATATATTTTATATATACCTTGTATGTATCTTTAAATATATATTATATATTTCATATTTTATTTATATTTAAATACATATTTAAGAATGTAAATATATTTACATAAATATGTTTATATAAATATATGATAATGTAAAATATATTTATATATACATTTATATATTAATGTATACATTTGAATATTGGAGAAATGTGTATTCAAGTTCTTTGCTCATTTTTTTAAAGATTTTATTTATTTATTTGAGAGAGATTTATTGAGAGAGATCACAAGCAGGCAGAGAGAGAGGAAGCAGGCTCCCTGCTGAGCAGAGAGCCCGATGCGGGACTCGATCCCAGGACTCCGAGTTCATGACCTGAGCCGAAGACAGCAGCTTAACCCGCTGAGCCACCCAGACACCCCTCTTTGCTCATTTCTTAACTGGGTTGTCTTTTTATTTGAGTTGTAAGAATTCTTCACACAGCCTGAATGCATGTTCCTTATATATGACCTGCAAATATTTAATCCCATTTAGTGGCTTGTCTTTTGACTTTGTCAATGGGGTCCTTGGAAACACAAAACTGGGACATTTTGGTTGAGTCCCATTTATTTGTTTACTATTTTTTTTAAGTTGCTTGTACTTTGGTGTTATGGCTGAGGAGCCATTGTTAGATTCAAGACCACTAACATTTACCTTTGTGTTTTCTTCTGAAAACATTATCATTTTATTTTATTTTTATTTTTTAAAAGATTTTATTTATTTATTTGAGAAAGAGACAATGAGAGAGAGCATGAGCGAGGAGAAGGTCAGAGGGAGAAGCAGACTCCCGGTGGAGCTGGGAGCCTGATGCAGGACTCGATCCGGGAACTCCGGGATCATGACCTGAGCAGAAGGCAGCCGTCCAACCAACTGAGCTACCCAGGCATCCCGAACTTTATCATTTTAATGCTTACATTTATGTCTTTGATGCATTTTGGGTTATTTTCTCTGTATGGTGTGAGGCAGGACTCCCGTTTCATTATTTGCATGTGGCTGCTTGGGAGTAAAATACTGTTCTTACCCCCATTGAATTGTTTGGCACCCTTGTCAAACATTAGTTGACTGTAATTTATTTTCCTTTTTTTTTTTCCCCATTCAGGCATTTCATGTGCCATGTATATTATATTTCTACGAAAAAGGAATCCCAGGATTTTCCCTCCTGCCTGGTCTTCCTTCTTCATGGTGCATGATGCCAGAAAAATTTTTCCATGCAGTGAAACCAAACTGAGGGGATGGAAATATTCTGGCACTTTTCTAGATCTTTCAGTTATACAAGTCTAGGGCTGATCATGCCACACTTGTTTAACTTGCCCGTGAGGCTCACAGCAGTTTTCCCAGCTCTGTGGTCAATAATTTCAAATTTGCCAATGTACTCATGCTTCGTCATCACAGTGAGGAAATGGGACGATGACTTTGGTGCAGGGCCTCCTAAGAACCTGGCCTTCGCCTCCCCTTTCAGCAGTGTTAATGTTCTTGAGGGCATCTGTGGGACATTTGTTCACACTGTTACTGCAGCACGAAAAGATGGCAGAAAAGCTTTTTTCCCTTTTATTAATATTTGGTCTTGTTCTCCTTCCCTTTCTCATAACCGAATGCGTATTTCCCCTCCGTCATTTGAAAACTGCATACTGTTCACCAGCTGTTTTCCCCAGAACGAGACCTTGTGTATCAAGAATCCTTATTTCACAGTTATTATACACAATCTTAAAGATTTATGACTGTCCTCTTATTTTACACATGCATACACACGAAGCACTAAATACGGACTTTATCTGAATGGCTAAATGTTGGCCAAGACAGAAGCCAGTTGTAGTGGGAACTTCTAGGATAAAGATATAGTCTGAAGTTTTTGTTCTTTAAATAAAGCCTTCATGGGGCGCCTGGGAGGCTCAGTGGGCTAAAGCCTCTTGCCTTCAGCCCAGGTCATGATCCCAAGGTCCTGGGATCAAGCCCCGCATTGGGTTATCTGTTCAGTGGGGAGCCTGCTTCCCCCTCTCTCTGCCTGCCTCTCTGCCTATTTGTGATCTCTGTCTTTCAAATAAATAAAATCTTAAAAAAAAAAAGGTCTTCATATTTTATTAAAAATTTTAGGTGTCCAAATTCAAAAGGTTAACAATATAGTACAATAATAATAATAATAATAATATCATCTAATAATAATATAATAATTTCTCCTGCATAGTCACTGCTGCACACTAGTAAAATGAGATGTTTCTTTTCTTTTCTTTTTTAAAGATTTAATTTATTTTATATATTTGACAGACAGAGATCACAAGTAGGCAGAGAGGCAGACAGAGAGAGAAGGAGGAAAGTGGGCTCCCCGCTGAGCAAAGAGCCCGACGTGGGGCTTGATCCGAAGAGCCTGAGATGACCCGAGCCAAAGGCAGAAGCTTAACCCACCCAGGCGCCCCGAGATGTTTATTTTCATTTGGGATTATGGAGGGGCAATGTGTTTTTGGCTCTCCTGCTGAAGTAGGGACTCCTATCAGTATTGTCTCCACATTTTTCCCTAATAGTAGCTCTGGAAGATGAAGACGTCCCTCCATCTCCCAGACATGAGGGTTTGACCAGAACATGGGATGGTATAAGCTCATTGACATAGTCTCATGAACTAAGCCCTGGTTTATCAGCCACAGTCATTCTCCAAGTATTTTCAGGAGTAAACTTCAGGTGTTGCCCTTACTCTAATTTTTCTTTCTGAGATTTCTGACTGCAATCGCTACTTCCTGCAGTCACTCGAGGAGAAACGAGGCATGTGGCAGCGCAACAGTGTGTTTTTCTTTCAAGATGAGAGAATCACTCTTGATTTCTATATGCATCTCAGATTTTCATATACGAACATGGATTTTGGTGTCTACCCTGAGGAGATGATACGTACGGTGTGAGGCACACCTGTATTCTCATGACACGTCACCTGGGTTACCCAGAACTTTCTGGGCCCGGCAGAAAGGCAGAAACCCGGGTGAATTCCTCATTGTTCCAGCAGGCTGTCAGCCCTCAAAGGCCTTCTGGATGTGTTTGTGCATCGCAGTGTCTGCTGTGTAAGATACAGAAAGAGCACAGTAGTTCAGGGGGAAAATATTTAGGAACACATTTTCCAGGAGGAACCAGGATTCAGTTTGGGTGACTCTTGATCATTTTTCATCTTCTGACGACTGAAAGTGGTAGTTAGTCTACAGTCATGGTTTTAACATGCATTTCGAATGTAATGTTAGTTTCCATCAACATAAAACTATAAGAACTGTCTTCCTAAAGGGCATTCGTGTAAGGCCCGTTATTTTCCAGCTTGATTAATGAAAACAAAATTTTTCTGTAATGCTTTCTTCCTACTCTGTATTAGTTTTCAGGACTGGATTGAAAGTGATTTATTGTGGATAGGGTTATACCTGCTCGTGGAATTTTTTTCTGTTCCTGGGTTTTTAAAGGCGGCAGAGTTGACTTTCTGATTTTAATTCATCTTCACTAGATGAAGAATTCACAAATAGGACTTTTTCTTGAAATAATCATAGCCTGGGGGCGCTTGGGTGGGTCAGGTCATGATCTCAGGGTCCTGGGATCGAGTCCCACATCGGGCTTCCTGCTCAGTGGGGAGCCTGCTTCACTCTTTGCCTCCCCCTCTGCTTATGCTTTCTCTAATAAGTAAATAAATTAATAACCTAAAAAAAAAGAAGTTGTATTTGACTGGAGCTTCATGTGGAGTGACAGATCAACAGAAAGACAAAGGGATATGAGACAGGAAGCAATGAAGGAAAACACAGAGGCGCACAGTACAGACAGATGTTCCTCAGCTTATGACGGCCTCGGCTTCTAATAAACCCATTGTTCAGCTGGAAATCTCTTTAGTTGAAAATGCATGGAAAACACCTAAGCGACTGAACATCAGAGCTTAGCCCCGCCAACCTTAAATGTGTTGAGAACACTTACAGTATTGCACAGTTGGGCAAAATCCTCTAACACAAAGCCTATTCCACAATAAAGTGTCTGGTATCTCATGTAACTTACTGAACACTGCACTGAAAGCCAGAATAGGACGGTTGACCCTTGTGATCACGTGGTTTGCCTGGGGGCTGTGCTCACTGCCCCTGCCCAGCATTACAAAAGAGGACCCTACTGTAGATCGCCAGCCTGGGAAAAGATCCAAACTAAATGCATATCACTTCTGCACTATTATAAAAAGTCAAAAAACCATAAACTGAACCAAGGTGAAGTCAGGGATCTTCTGTACCAGGTGTGTTAGGGAAGGTCAAGCGCTCCTCTCTGGCCAGGAACCATAGTGGTATGGGGGAAAGTTCCACAGTAGAAAGTTCTACAGCAGAGAACCACTAGGACTCAAGCACCAAGGGTCACAGGTTGCGCCAGGAAGACTGGATGCTCCTCTGTGGGCGATGAGAAGCCATGAGCGACTCAGAAAGGCTGCAGAGCTCTGGGCAGGTGGGACAGCTGAGGGCTGCAATGAAGAGGGACAGGTGGAGCTGGGAGACCAGGTGGGGAGAGCCCGCTACCCTCGAACAAAAGGCGACAAAGGTCTGGACTGGGATGACGGAGATGGTGGAAGGTAATGGGATATTCATGAAACAGAACATGGCTTTCCATGGAAATGAAATAAGAGAGGGAGGGAAAACCGAACATGACTTTAATTGCCATCAGTATAAAACGTGTTGAATTAAAATGAATTGGTATTTCTAGACCGATGATGACATCACAATAATGGAAGGAAACCAATTTTGATTTTGAACCTGGTTAAGGAGAAAGTATAGAAAAGAGAAAAGCAGAGGCTCTGGAGTCACACAAATGTCACCGTTGAGATTCGTCCCCACTCTTCATTCCCTTTCCCTGTAAACCCAGGCAAGCGACACCTGCCTCACAGCACTGGTAACAAATAGGGAAGAGCACACGTTCCCGGGTCAGACAGGACAGCCAGGGATCAGCGGCACATGAGGAGGTGACAGGTGGTCACTAAACTTAGCTCGGGTGCATACACAGCAGTTTACGTCACCTTGAGATGGCTCCTTCTGTGACCTCTCAAAGAAGGCGGCAGTGGTGAGGAACGAACTCCAGGAGCTTATTAGCATACATGATCTTCAGGCCGTCCGGATGAGACTCAACGATCTGCTCTACAATCACCTAGCAGAAGGAAGAGCGTTTTATTTTTATTTATTTATTTATTTGTTTCTTTGTGTTTTTGTTTGTTTTTAAAGCACCTACAAGAGAAGTATGAACTATACACTACAGAGAAAAGAATCGAGTAAACCTTAAAAATGCACTTCGTCCTTCCTCCTCCCCACTCAGTATGCTTTCTAAACAGGAGGTAAGTAACAATGGCACAAAAATCTAGGTCCAGGGATTTGGGAATACTGCTCCAACCCTGGGGGACACAGAGGCTGAGGGACAGAGACAGGCCTGAAGCTAAAACATCACACACACTCATCTGCTTCCCTTCTGAGCTTAAAAGCGAAATACTGTATCTGCAGACAACAGCTCTGTACCATCTTCACTCTGGCCTTATCCTCTACCGTCTCCAGAACAGGGAAAGGGCTGAGATGGAAAGTGATGGAAGAAAACACATCTTATTTTGCTTTAGTATTTTATTTTTTTGGTGAGGCTGAGTTGCAGGAGGTGAATGACAAGCATACAAACTTAAAATACAAACGTGGCCACAGTTCATTTAACGACACGGAAGCATAAAGTACTTCCCTAATTTAGCATATTAGATTCAGTTCAATGAAAAGGGCATAAATTAAATACCTAAAATATTTTCATTTAGTGACAAAGAATAATGTGATCTTTTTCACCCCCACAGAGAGAGCTATGAACTATAATAGGATACATACAAAGAACTGACAGATCATTTTCTTTTAGTAGTCCTAATGAAGCTGAGAAGATTACTGAAATTAATCCTTCAATTTCACTTCTATCACTGGGATACTGTCCCGTTTTAAAACTGGAAGCCTTTCATCCTGAAGTCATGGTGGGTAGCTTTATACTTACCGGACAGAAAGAACACTCGCACTGGCAGGTGACTGGAAGAAAGCCCTCAAACACTGAGACTGGCTTCATGACTTCTGTCAGCCTAAACTAGATGAAACCGACGCTGATTGCTGGCGGCCTCACACGGTGCAGCCCATACTCCGGCCGCTCAGAGGCAAGATACACTGACTCCCTGTATTTAACTGTATCCTCATAGGTCAAGAACACTGGGTAACCAAGTTCTGGACTTAAGGTACTACCCTGCTAACTCGCCCTTAAAAGCCCTTTATCTTTGAATATTCCCTCCCTCCCACCTTCCTAGCCTGGCAAACTCCCCCATGGTCTTCAAGACTTAGGCCACATCAATTCTGCGAAGATGCCTCCCCTCACGGACTTTCCCTGAGCACAGAGCTGTCTTCCACCTCCTCCAGTGGGCATGGGCGCCTTGGTGGGGTCACGCTTTTCGGCAACTTCATTGACGTATAACTTAGGGAAATGGAAATTGACCTGAAAATGTTCTGATCCGTACCTTCTTCCTAGGCAAGTCCCTCACCCCTACTAAATTAAGATGATCCCTGAGCTATGGCATCACTGGAAGAGACCAGAGCGCATGCCTGATTCCTGGCATGCTGATGGGCACCAAGCGGGACCAACCTTTTCTTACAACCAGAAGAGCAGGAACTAGGAGCATCTTCAAGGAAGAGCCCTGAGCTCTCTCGCACCCAGTCAAGAAACGAAGCCAGATTAGATGCTCTGTGTTTGCGGAATGAGGTGCATGGGGCACAAACCTCATCCATGTACGGTTTCACCAGTACTTGACCGACTAACGCCTCTGCATCCCGTGTCTTGTCAATTGTAGCGTAAGTCCGGAGGCAGTGCCATATGATGTCCACATTGGAAGTCTGAAGCCCTTCTAGCAGCAGGCCTCCCAGGGACTGCTGCAGCATGGCCGTAATGTGGGCTATACGCTGCAAGAACAGAGAGACCAGGAAAGAAGGTCCAGGCACAACAGTTTCTAAAAGCTCAAATATATGTGTATAATTCATATACATATGTGTTATACATATAAAGCGAGCCTCTAATTCTACCAGAATATATGTAAGATTAAAATCCCAACATTTCCTAGAGAATAAGAATCAATCTCTTCTCCCCATGATCGCTTTCTTTCTTTCTTTCTTTCTCTCTTTCTTTTTTTTGTTTAAGGTTTTTATTTATTTATTTGTCGAGAGAGAGCACAAGCACACAAGGAGGCACAGGCAGAAAGAGAAGCAGGCTTCCTGCCAAGCAAGGAGCCCAAGGTGGGACTCAATCCCAGGACCCTGGGATCATGACCTAAGCCAGAGGCAGTGGCTTAACGGACTGAGCCACTGAGGCGTCCCCTCCCTATGATTTCTTTGAAAGTAAGTCGGCTTCATCAAAGTGAAGTTTAGACAATTACTGAACGACAAAAAGTTATTTGCCTCTTAAGCTACGGAGTAAATCTGACAAACGTGCATTTAAACCCAGTCAAAGGCTTTGGATAAATGAACTCTGACTACATCATATGATGTGTCAAGTTACATGAAATTCAGAATTAATTTTACTTGCACAGTTTGGAGACTACGCTTGTGTCTTTACACAAAATCTATCTAGCGTGACATAATGGAAGCAGGGTCCCAAGCAAGAGACACTGAAAAAAAATTCAAAGCTAGCTTCAAAATCCTGTAGAGTAGCAATTATCAGGGGGCAATGCTAGGTCAAACCAAAATCATCCAGGAAATTCGCAAACAGCAAATTGAAAATCGAAACCAACACTTACTGGTCTTACTTTGTCCAGAAGAGGCAGGCCTTTGCTCTGAACAGCATGAAACTGTAACTGGTTAAATTCTGTGGCAATTCTCTCCAAAATCTCTCTAGTCCAGAGAGGGCTAGTAGAGACAATTAGAGAAGTGTAATTCCCAAAGTTAAAACCTGCCACCCCCACCGCCCCCCATGCCACCTGCACCTGCATGCCATCAATTTTCAGGACAAACTGTCTGTGCAGCAGGCCCCAGGTGCGAGGGGTGAGGAGCGGGGAGGTCGTAGAAGCCACTGACTCAGCCTGGCCCAGGCCACAGGGCCCAGGCAAGGGGATGGAGCTATTTTAGGTCAGTGTGGGTACAACTGCATGTTTCCACCACGTTCCTCGGGCTCTCCCATTCGTGCCCTTCTTCTCCCTTCTTTTCCCATTCTCTAACCCCTCCTCTCTCTTTCCCTGTCCTACCGTTCATACCCGCATCCCCCTCTTCTTCTCCGCCTGCCTCATTCTCCCTCCCAAGTACCTCCCCAGTACTAACTACTGCTGTCTCCTCAATTAGCTAAAACTGACCGCCTAGCAGCAACCTGGGAAATCGCTCAGAGCAGTGGACTCCAAGTTTACATTTACCCAACGGCAGAAAGAGCAAGCTCGGTGCTCCAGGAGCTGGTGAGAAATCACTCGCAGTGCATCTGCCATCAAGTGGACTGGATACACTTCCCTCTTGCCCCCCACATTAGAAAGCGTCAACCCCATTCAAAAAGAAGCTGAACAGTGAAAGAAAAAAAACAAAACAAAACACAACAAAGGCCCCAAAGCCCCTGCTGGGCTCTATGAGGCATCCCACATCTGAGGATGGGCAGTCAGGTAGTGAGGAAACACACTGTAAGGAAACCCAAAATGTCTGGAGACCTGCCACGGTGTGCCCCGTCCCAGAGCATCAGAACTGGTGTGGAGGGAAGGCAAGCGCTCGGCAGGACCAACGCCGAAGCCTAATCCCAACCTCTACTGATTGATCCCATGCGCATTTCCTATTTATCCTTATCTCAGCATTTCTGGGCCTGGCAGAGCATGATGGATTTACCGTGCGCTGACGCTGCTCTGGCTTTCCTGACTCTAGAGCTCAGAGCTGCTCTTCTGGAGAAAAAAGTCCTCCAAGGTAATTCTGAGCAAGAAAGCGCACAATGTCTGTTTATCAAGGACAGTGTTGCAAAGGGACAGGATTGTAGACACAGAGCTCACCGAGGTGTTTCTATCCGAGGAGCACAGCAGCAACAGCAAAGACGGGAAGAACACTGGAGGGCCAGCTCCCCAGGGGCCGAACGTGGACATGGCTGGAGGGGCTGCAGGCGCTGCCAAGGGCCGCAGCGAAGCAGAGCCGCTGGAGACACATGGGCTGCAGAAGGGCCGCGTACAGACTGTCTGCTAAGTGTGGACGAACGGGGGCAGAAGCACGAGTGCTACGGGCCAGAGACACAAGCACAGTGGAGGCTGACCACTTAGTTGAATGCCTTGATGTGAAAGGGGGCAGACACCTAGGACCAGAGAATCGCTTCCTTTGGGATGTGTCCGTTCTTAATGTCCATCATGAGACATGTGGAGCATATGGTCTCTCAAGTTCCTTCCAAATCTAAAACCTTAATTCCTAAAATTTAGAAACCTAACTCCGCCTGCAGGGGGAGGGACTGTTAGCCTCACACAACAGAGCACGCAGGGCACCAGGCGAACTTGACGCAGGCAGCCCAGCTGGCATGTGCAGGACCAGCCCGGGCTACTCCCACTGCAGCACTGTGCGTCTCACGGTGCTGACAGGACCTAACTACTCATTTTCTGAGTCACTCATCTACCCTGGCTGACTGAAAATTCACACCAGGAAGGGAACAAGACAATCACAGTATAACAAAGAGAGCCATCATCTTTTTCCTATTTCATTAGCTTTTTCTTTCCTGTTTGTAAATTTCAACTGGATGTGTCCTATACTGTTTCATAATAATATAATGCTGGTGCAAAATACATCAATGGTAATACTCTGGGCATGTCTAGGAAAAAAAAAAATGAGATGGAGAAAAACCAAGATGAATGGTAGGTATGCCTTAAAGATCAACAGGACTTTGCTAGTCCTCAGGGAAGGTGATTCCAAATATACTTTTCCACTGCAAGCATAAGGACGTGTTGGAACTGTGGTCTATAACCAAAGGGTTTATAGGAACGTGTTATAGATTTCACCATTTCATGCTCTCCACTCTCCTGGAGCTACATTCTAGCCACAAACCTGGATTTTCTTCTTGTTCATAAATGAATTCTAACTAAGCTGTCCCCACCTAATTAGACTGGATGTGAAGTATTAATTTATGTGCTACTTAGTTAAAAAAAATGCTTACCTGCTTGCTTCTAGTGCAGAGGTTTCTTTAGAACTTTGTGAATTTAAGATTTTTTCAATCTTTTCAACTGATCAAATAACTTGTATAAGCCTCAACACACACATCAATAAAAATAAAAATTAAGCAAACAAAAAACGTCACCATCTTTACTCTTAATCATCTTTATTTCCCATGCTAAATGCAGGAAAATATAAGACCAAAAGTTAACTTCAAATATATAGGGCATGCTATATTTTGAATATTTCTATGAAACACAGAATTCTCAAGAATTCAAATATTAGTTCTAGAATAAGCATACTTCCATATTCTATTGCAAGTTTATAGAGAAAAAAAAAAAAACCTGACTTTGCTTTCTCATATTCTATACTCTTATTTCTTCTTTTCCCCATCCTGAATCTTTCTATGGGCATTTCTTTCCTATTTTTTTTTAAAAAGACTTGTTTATTTGAGAGAGAGAGAAACTGCATGTGCACATGCAGGGGAGGGGCAGAGGGAGAGAGAGAATCTCAAGCAGATATCCTGCTGAGCACAGAGCTCAATGCAGGGCTCAATCTCATGACCCTGAGATCATGACCTGAGCCAAAATCAAGAGTCGGACGTTTAACCAACTGAGCCACCAGGCACCCCTCCATTTGTTTTCTTATGGCCCTTTATTCATGTTTTAACTTTGGCTTCCGATCATACTGACCCTCTCAGTTTACATGTGCATATACCTATATACCCAAGCACCAAATAATTAAAGACCTTTTACACTACAAATATTATCAAAGAGGTTGAGGAACATTATGAAAACTCTCATCCTAAAAGAACAAAAAATACAAAGTCATCCATTCAATAAATAGTTACTGAACACCGCTGGGAGCTCGACATTCATTCCGACGGGGGGTGGGGGAGGAGGGGGGAACACGAGAAAATAAAGCAAGAAATACACCCTGCTCTCATAAAGCTTACTGTTTTGTCTGGAAGCGCATGACAAGCATTCTTTGGATAAAAGCTGTGAGGAGATCCAGAGGCGAATTAAATAGAAGGTCCCTCAAACAGGCTTTCTCCCCACTGAGATTTTAACAAATATGCTAATAATACACATAGAAAACATTGTACAGAGCAGCAGGCGAGAGTCAGAAGCCCAGACTCCCAATGCCCGCTGTGCCCCTACATCGTTATGATCATGAATGACATTGGGGACACTTGAAACTGGAGATAGCACAAAGGGGCACACTCCTGGGGTGAGTCCTCAGATGTACAGAGCCGTTGCCTGTCTCACACACCTGAAACTAAGCCAACACCACATGCTAACTACTGGGAATCGAAAAAATTAAAGTGAACACCAGAACATAAAGAACACAGGATCAGAAAATAACAACAAACCTATGGCAGAATCCTGAGTTTGCTTTGGAAAGCCCACTTCTCCCCTAGTCTCTAATATAGGCCTATTTTCTTTACAGGGCCGCTGACAATTTATACAGTCGTTAACTGTCAAGCGCTGCACCGACAACAGTTATCACTGTTTCTTGTTCTGGAAAAAGTGGGTGATCTTGAGATCGTGTGGGTACCTCTAAAATTCTGTCTTATTATTTCAGGTAGATAAGGTGACATAATGCATAAAATGCACATGCGTGAGAGCTTTGAAAAAAAGCTGAATAGTGCTGACAAGTTCGCAGAGACAAGAGGAGAGGGCTTCAACTGGCATGCAGCATAAGAAAACTACTGGAGGGTACGTTTTTCTTCCTTATGTCCTCTTGTTTACACATTCGTTCATCTACTGCCCGAATTCCTTAACTGAGAGATGACCTGAGACTCTTTAAAAGAATAATAAAGAAAACGTATTACAGACATTGTTTTGTCACATTATCAAGTTCCTACATCTCATTCAATTCCACAGAACTTAATACCTGTGCACCAGTACTATGCAGATATTGACAAAAAAAAAAAAAAGATATACCAGACACAGTTACTGTTGAGGGGACTCATGATCTGGGGGCATAATGACACGAAGGCAGGGTCGCATGGCCAGAAGAAGAATGACACATATACAGTGAAAGTTATGGGGATGAGGGGGCTTAGAATGGAGAACAGATAATATGAAGCAAAGTACAGGAGAGTCTGGAAATGCGACGGGGCTCGAATTGGACTCTGAAAGCCATGTGTACACAGATGCCATGTGGGGAGGGGATGGGGAGCAGATATAAGTGCAGACACACTCAGGGGCAGGGGCAGACAGGCACACAGCCATGTGCACTGCAGGCTTCCTTCTGGAGAGAAGCAGAAATAGGAATGGAGGGCCAACTTCACTGAGATGAGGTCTTTAGATTCTGCATATTTTGGAGAACGGGAGAATGTCAAAGCACTGATGCATGATGATGAAATGTGGGTATGGAAATACCAGGAATCAAGAATGAAGAACAGAAGACCAGAAAAAGGCAGAGCGCAGAGGTGGAGAAACATGTCCAGAAGCTAATGAATAAAGAGATAATTAGGAAATAGGGCCAAAACAAAGGTTAACAGAAACAACTAGAATGAAGTAGGCATATCACAAAAATTCCACAGGAAGGTGAATTAATTCACTCCATCAACATTATGAAACACCTCCTGGACGTCAGTATTGTGGCACCTCACAGGGATACAATGAAGACAGATATAGTCGTATCCCTCAGTGGTCTGAGAATCTCACAGAACAGCTTCAGAGTTGGGACCACAAAGGCAGGTCAGGCCTGTGGCTGAGCAGGACCAAAGTGGCCATAAAGACAGGCCATGGAAAAGGGAGGGGATACGGTGATGGCAGGGGGTGAGGCGGGACGGGAGCCTGTGTGAGTAGAGCAAATCTGCCTCCGGGGAGGGGGTTCTAGAGAAGAGTGGGAGGCCAAAGGAAGGCTAGGCTTGGGAAACAACACCACTATGAGGCCCTGGGAGGAAGAGGCACACCAAGGAGGCAGTGGGAGAGCCCCACAGCGGCTGGTGTGGAATCCAACAGCGGACCACGAAAATCCCTTCCATTCCAAGGAAAAGTACCTTTAACAAGATTTTGTAAAATTCAAATGAGACATAAACCATGGAAAGTATTGGCTACCTCAAGGCACAACTCAAGATTTTTACCTCTTTCACGAACTCTTTCCTGCCTGCCCCTCCCCTAGGCTTCTCAGCACTGATATTTCCGTTACTCTGCATTTTTCTTGGTTCTAACCATGTATTGTGTCTTCCCTTAAATTATGGTCTCCTTATATTCTCTCTAGGATGCAGGCACTGTCTTAGGGGAGGGATGCACGAGGCCACTCAAGCTAGAGGAGACACACAAGGAAGGATGGTGTCGTTTATGACAAGTTTACGACAGGGCATCAGAACGGACAGAGGCCGGAAGTCAGGGCACCAGACACAGACGGGGGGGGGGGGGGGGGGAGACAGGGCAGCACAGATTTCTGTTAGAAGTGATGCCACAACTCCTCCTCCACTGTTCACCCAGGTGGAGTTCCTATTCCCAATGGCTTAGAGGTGGGGAGTCCCATTCCCACAACAGAGATTTTTCAGAGAGAACATGCAAATGTAACATTTATTAAGTATTACATTTTATTTATATTATCCTTCAGTTCCATTAGGGATTACACAGTTTTTGTAGATCAGCCCAGGAACCTAACCACATGTAGATTACGTGGGGGGGGGGATATTTACAAGATTACAAACTGTTAAAATACAAGTCATTCGTAAGTTAGAAACCACTTACATATGACCAAAGTGGCATTAATACGTTGAATTTGGAAATATGCTTCCTCTCCCCTGACATTTTAAGGTTGTCTAATCTGAGAATATGTCTTCTTCAAATCGAACATGTTTTTTTAGGTTTTTAGCATATGCAAAAACAAAATCATTTACAACTCTTCTGAAGGTGAATATTATAATCATGAACCGTTAAAATACAACCACCAGTACCACCAAACTAACAGATGAAAAGAATTCTTAGAGAAAAGCCGGCGAGGACAACAGGCGTCACAGCAGACTGTTTTCATTAATTTGGGACTTACCAGAACTTCTCATAACTGTCCCAAAGGCACAGAAAGTTGATTGAGGGCTTTGTCCGTGCCAACCTAAAGGCAAAACCAGGTTGGCACAAACACATCACGATAACGAGTAATAGTGACATATCTATTTAACAAGCAAAGCAGTACCAGATTTTAATTATTTTTTTGCCACAACCGTATTTTGCTACATAACTAGCTAAACAACAGAAGTGTTATTTGGCCATTAATGTTGTTCATAGAATATGAAAAAAATCTGTTGAAATACATGAAACTATAAAAATAAGGGAAGTCATGAGAAACGAAAGTTTCCTTAAGAACAATTTGCCTTTAGATGACATTTTAAATGAATGTGAAAAATTTTCACAGAAGGTGATGATACTCAGCCAGCTGATGTGAAAGTCTGACGGGCTACGTTTCTCTTAAACATTATTATAAGCCTTGAGAAAAATAGAAATTAAACAGAAGTAAAATTTTCTAGGTTTTTAATCCTATTGGGATATTTATCTTAGTGGTATATTTCCCAAAAGCAAATGTGCATCATTAATTTTAATGCTTCTTGAAATTCCCACGGAGCTGCAACTTTCTGTGCTTCTCTGGACAAACAGATTTAAAACAAAATGAAGCATCAACAAGGAGACTTTTCTGCCAAATAACAAAATCCAACATTTCTAAACGGCTTTTACAAACAATTGATAAGCTCACTGCAAATCATTCTTATATTGTTATAAAACCAAACTTTTAAAATATCAATATTGGCCAATGTTCCCTCAACCTAGCTCTGGCTAACATATACCTGGGAGTAAATTAAACATTGCAAGAGTGGTGGACATTTGCTCCTAAAAATTAGTCTAAATCAAGGAAGACTTCAGGGTAATCACTTAGCAACTAATAAAACAACCCCTTGGGTATTATCATCCTTTACTTTTCACTGTTGACTAATGAATTTGAAACATAATCTAACTAGAGCAACCTTAAATGAATAAAAACTAAAACAAACAAAAAAATGTATTCCAAAAAGTTTAGTTCTTTTATTAATGAAATTGGTAATTTCTTCAAGTTTCTGGTGGGGTTGGTGGGGTAATCAACTGAAAGGTTTCTAAAAACTCTGCCCTTTTAATAAATATGAAGGAGAGAGAAAGTGTGTGTGTGTGTGTGTGTAGGACTTGTGAATTTCAGGTTTACCAAGTTTGTGGAAAGGTTGACAAAATCTGCATAATCCTTGTTGATGAGCTCCACCATGGCTATTTTAAGAAGTTTATAGTAGAGTTCCAGATCTCCTCTTAGTTCCTCCAGCTGGACATGCTTCCTATAGTCAGACACAATGTGATCGACGTCAAAATCTTCCTGAAAATCAAACCAGAAAGAAAAAAATGATTGCAATGATACCACATTTTACATAGAAAAATAAGATCAGAGAAAGAATAAGAGGACGTTTACTGCAGGGGAACACACACAGGGACATCAGGGGGTCTGCTCACTTCCTAAGATTATGGGAAAGGGGGCCCCTCACCAAGACCATTCTCTCCTGTTGCCTAACTCTACAGGTATTTTATTTCTTTTAATTATACATTTCAAAGAGGCTCTTCTTAAAATAGAAACAGCTTTTTCTTCTTAATTTTAAAAGTAACAAATGTTCACTGTCAAACTTTCAACCAACCAAGAAATACTTATGTAAGAGAGAAAAAAAAAATCACCCACTCTCTAATGCTCTGCAGTTAAGCACTGTTAATGTTTATTTTTCTTCACTATTTAGCACAGCGATTCACATTCTTCCAGACTTTGTTTTGGTCTTTCCCTTTACTTTTTTTTTTTTTAAGATTTTATTTATTTGAGAGAGAGAGACTGAGAGAACAAGTGGGAGAAGGGGCAGAGGGAGAAGCCGGCTCTCTGCTGAGCTGGGAGCCTGATGCCAGGGTTCATTCCAAGACCCTGAAATCAAGACCTCAACCGAAGGCAGACGCTTAACTGACTGAGCCACCCAGGTGCCCTAGTCTTTCTCTTTAAAACATAAATTACTTTTGGGGTGCCTGTCTGGTTCAGTGGGTTAAGGCCTCTGTCTTTAGCTCAGGTCATGATCCCAGGGTTATGGGTTCAAACCCCGCATTGGGCTTTCTACTCAGCAGGGAGCCTGCTTCCCTGTCTCTCTCTCTGCCTGCCTCTCTGCCTACTTGTGATCTCTGACAAATAAGTAAATAATTTTAAAAAAAATAAATATCAATTACTTTTTAAAGAAACTGACATATAATGGACACATGTTAGTTTCAGGCGTACAACATAAAAATTCCATATTTTTATCTGTTGTGAAATGATCACCCTAAGACTAGTTAACATCCATCACCAAACATACACATTTTTTTCTTGTGCTAAGAACTCTTAAGCTTTAGCAACTTTAAATATATAATAATATAGGGCACCTGGGTAGCTCAGTGAGTTAAGGCCTCTGCCTTTGGCTCAGGTCATGATTCCAGGGTCCTGGGATCGAGCCCCACATCAGGTTCTCTCCTCAGCAGGGAGCCTGTTTCCTCCTCTCTCTCTGCCTGCCTCTCTTCCTACTTGTGATCTCTGTCAAATAAATAAATAAAATCTTAAAATATACATATATATATATATATATATATATATATATATATATATATAATATACTATGCAGCCATCAAAAGAAATGAAATCTTGCCATGTGCAGTGATGTGGATGGAACTAGAGAGTATGCTGAGTGAAATAATCAGAGAAAGATAATTATCATACCATCTCCCTGATATGAGGAATTTGAGAGGCACAGTGGGAGGTGTGGGGGTAGGGAAGGAAAAAAAATGAAACAAGATTGGATTGGGAGGGGGGCACCTGGGTGGCTCAGTGGGTTAAAGCCTCTGCCTTTGGCTCAGGTCATGATCCCAGGGTCCTGGGATGGAGCCCCACATCAGGCTCTCTGCTCAGCGGGGAGCCTGCTTCCTCCTCTCTCTCTGCCTGCCTCTATGCCTACTTGTGATCTCTGTCTGTCCAATAAATAAATAAAATCTTTAAAAAAAAAGATTGGATTTGGAGGGAGACAAACCATAAGAGACTCTTAATCTCACAAAACAAAGTGAGGGTTGCTGGGGGGAGGGGTGTAGGGAGAGCGTGGTGGGGTTGTGGACATTGGGGAAGGTATGTAATATGGTGAGTGCTGGGAAGTGTGTAAGCCTGACAATCCACAGACCTGTAACCCTGGGGCTAATAATACATATTTCTAATAAAAAATAATAAAATAAATATACAATAATACACAGTATTATTTACTACAGTCACTATGATGTACATTACATCCCCAGGGCTTATATTATGAACTGGAAGTTTATACCACTGGACCCTTCATCTATTTCCTCCACAACCTCGCCTCTGGCAACCACCAATCTGTTCTCTATGACTTCATTTTGTTTTGTTTTTTAGATTCCACATGTGAGGGAGATCATACAGTATTTCTCTTTCTCTGTCTGACTTATTTCACTCAGCACAATATCCTCAAGGTCCATCCATGTTGTTGCAAATGGCAAGACTTCCTTCTTTTTATGGTTGAGTAATATTCCATCGTATACACACACATTTTCTTTATCCATTCACCCCGTTGGTGGACACTTTAGTTATTTCCAAGTCTTGGTTGTTGTAAATACTGTGATACTCACTACTGTGAGTGTGAGTCTTGCTGGCCGCTAGAGCCAGGTGATCTAGAGGTATACCCTGGGTAGCAACTGCAAACCTCGGGGCATCATACGAGCATTCAAGCTCCTTTCCAGGAGATACCAGAAAGCAGAAGCGAGGCAGAGGGACAGCGCAAAGATGGTACCCATCAGCTCCATCTTTGGAGAATACCTTACTAGGCTCCTAGATCCATGTTAAATGAGATGCCTGCCCCTCAGGGCTTTAAGATAAGCAAATGGGCCTCTTTCACAGAAATCTGAACGCATTTCAGTCTGCTGCTTCTGTGCTGAGTTCCAGGGTGGGTCAGTCTACTCGCGCGACTGCTTTAAGAACTCTTTCTCAGTTTGCTATAGCCTTGTGGGTCTCATGGGTGCAAGCTCTGATGGCTTTCAAAGCTGGATGTTTTGGAGTCTTGTCTCTTAGATGTACATCTTGAAAGTTGGGGTGCCAGAAGTGGGGCTCAAAGCCTTTACTCCTCAGGGAGAAGCCTGGGGTTGTGAGTACCCTCTCAATTCCAGGTCGCTGTACCAGGGGTGGGGTTTATGGCAAGAGTGATTCTTACTTCAACATAGGTTTTTTTCCTTACTCACCTAATGTGTAGGAGTCACTCAGCTAGTTGTAGGGTTTTTTCCACAGGAAATTTTTCCATATGGAGCTATAGATTCAGTGTGTATTTCATAGAAGAGATGAGTTCAAGATCCTCCTATGCCACCATCTTGAATGGAAACCCCAGACCTTCTCTATGTATGTGTGTAAACATACACACACACACACAAATATTCATGCTCTTCTAAACTATTTCCCATCTACGGGCACCTGGGTGGCTCAGTGGGTTAAGCCTCTGCCTTCGGCTCAGGTCATATCTCAGGGCCCTGAGATTAAGCCTCACATCAGGCTCTCTGCTCCGCCGGGAGCCTACTTTTCCCCTACTTTTCCCCCTCTCTCTGCCTGACCTCTCTCTCTCTCTGTCAAATAAATAAATAAAATCTTAAAAAAAATTAAAAAATAAAAAATAAAAAACCATTCTATTAAAAAAAATTTCCCATCTAAAAATATAACTTGAATGTCTTTACGTAAAACACATACATTTCTATTAATATTTTATGTGCATGCTGAGTGTCCCATTGAACAGATGTTCCAAATCTTTCATAACCTATTTCCAAGTATTGGTCTCACAGGATTAGCTATCCTGTGTTTCCCCTTTACAATACTGTGATACCCCGGTAGGCTTATATGCTTAGAGGCAATAAATTACTATCTACTTCCCCTGTGACTCTGCTACTCCATGACCTGTTTAGTCAGCAAGAATCAAATGTGATGATTCCCAAACTAGTTAAGGACACCTACACTTACTTCGTAATTATATAGCTTCATTAAACACTATGTAAACCAACAAAATATGACTGCAAAAAAAAATCACTATTCTTTTGAAAACTAACAGAGCTATTTTGGAAAGATTTGATACAAAGAAATCAATAAGAAAATTTTTGCTAAGTTAGGTATGGGTGAGATGACCACGTACCAGGCAGGAAGGGAGTGATCACAGGATTCTCACTCAATTCAGTTAAAGAAACTGAAACTGAATGCAAAAAAAGACAACATAGAAAGCTTTTTTAAAAAAGATTCTTTTTATTTATTTGAGACACAGACAGACAGTATGAGCAGGGAAAGGGGCAATGGGAGAAGGAGATTCCCTGCTGAACAGGGAGCCCAATGCGGGACTCTATCCCAGGACCCTGAGGTCATGACCTGAACCGAAGGTAGATGCCTAACCTATTAAGCGACCCAAGTGCTGTGATAACTCAGAAATCTAATCTGCAGGCCAGTTTCCAAAGAAAAGATCTGGCACTGTTTCAATGGAGAATAAATGTACATATATTTTTTCCAAATAAAATGCTAAAAACTGTATATACCATTCCCTAAGAGTACTTGTTTAAACTGACTTTATTAGTTAATCAACCAAAGACTGACCCTGCTAGTGTCAGAGAGAAGGACTTCATACCAAACCGTAATTTCACAGTCATCTACAGAAAGCCACCTGCTTCTTACACTGGTGACCAAATTAGCCTGGACCTTTCTCTCCTGAGACCATCTCAGACCTTACATCATAGTTAGGTAGTACATCACGGAAGGGGGTCTTGGTTCATAATCCTGGCCATCCTACTCACCAACTGTATACCTTTAGGTCGATCACTTTCCCTGCCTCAGTTACACATTGTTGAAGTTCTTGAACTTCATGATGGCATTCTAAATTGTATAACTGGGGTGCCTATGTGGCTCAGTTGGTTAAGCATCTGCCTTTGGCTCAGGTCATGATCCCAGTCTCTTGGGTTTGAGTTCCACATCAGGCGCTCTGCTGAGCAAGGAGCCTGCTTCTCCCTCTGTCCCTTCCTCCTGCTCCCGCACTCTCTCACTCTCAAATAAAATCTTAAATAAATAAATAAATAAATAAATCATATAACTTAGCCTCAGTGAACAAATGCTATTAGGTAATATTAGTACTCAACTCACCATTTATGCATTTGTTCTCAGATAAACAAAAGTTGCATAACACATGACTAAATAACTCAGAACATCTGTGAATACTGGGTTAGGCAGCGTTTGCTGTGAAAAGCAAACCCAAACTCACAGTGCCATAATAGAGACCCATTTCACTTAACCAAGAATGGTTTTACTACTTTAGGAATGGTTTTACTTTATAGTGTAGATTTCCCAAGTATTCAAAAAGAAAGTATTTACAACCCATACATTTATGGTCAACTGATTTTTCACAAGGATGCCAAGACCATTTAATGGGGGGAAAAACAGTCTTTTTGAGTGCCTACTACTGGGACAAATGAATATCTACATGCAAAAGGATGAACTTGGAACAGCAACGTCACACATACACAAAAATATAACTCAAAATGGATCAAAGATTTAAATGTAAGAGTAAAAACTGTAACACTCAGAGAAAACAGGTGAAAATCTGTATGACTTGGGATCGGGCAAAGCTTTTTTAGACATGATACACAAAGCAATAAGAAATATTAGATAAGCTGAACTTGATCAAAATAAAAACTTTCGTGTGTCAAAGGACACTACGGAGAACGTGAAAAGACAACCCACAGAATGGGAGAGAGTATCTGCAAATCATTTGTCTGACAAGGACCTAATAACCAGAATATGCAAATATACTCTTAGAACTCAACAACAAAAAGACAAATAACCTAATTTAAAAACAAGCCAAAGACTTTTGAATAGACATTTCTCCAAAGATGATACACAGACGGTCAAGAGCACATGTCGGGATGTTCGACATCCTTAGTCATTGGGGAAATGCGAACCAAAAGCACATGCAGATGCCACGTCACACCCACTAGGACAACTATGGTAAAATAAGAAAAAGAAAAAGAAAAAAAAAGAAGAAGAAAAGTGCTGGCAAGAAGGCGGAGAAGCTGGAACCCTCCTGTATTGTCGGTGAGAATGTAAAATAGTGTGGCTAAGGCAGCAAACAGCTCGGTAGCTCCTCAAGAAGTTACACACGTACAATTACCCAGCAGTTCTACGTCTAGGGGTATGACACCGACAGAACTGACAACAGATGTTCCTGCCACAACCTGTACATGAATGTGCACAGCAGCGCTGCTCGTAACAGCCAAATGAGTATATACCCAACGTCCATCAACTGATGAATGGATACATAAAATGTGGAAGAGCCTCTTACACAACCATAAAAAGGAATAAACTGTTACATGCTACAACACGAGTGAAGTCTGAAAACATTCTACTCTCAGGTTAAAGGAAGCCAGACACAAAAGGTCACGTGTTATACAATTCCACTGATAGGAGATGTTCCAGAAAAGGCAAATCCATAAAAACAGAAAGTAGATTCATGATTGCCAGGGAATAAGGGGAGGGGAGAATTGGAACCAAGAGGTTTATTTTTCGGGTGATGGAAGCATTCTGGAATTAGACAGAAGTGACGTATGTACCATATACACAGTAAATATACTAAAAACCAGAGAAGAGTACACTTTCAAATGGCAACTATTATGCTTTGTGAATTATATTTTGATGAAAAATGAAACAACTTAAATATCAACAAGTTAAATGCTAGAATACATTAAAAAAAATCCAAAGTAACACTAATCACAGGAACAATGGAGTAGCTACATGAATTTCAGACAAAGCAGATTTCAGAGAAGGAAAATTATCAGGCATAAAGAGCAGCATTACATAATGATAAAGAAATCGACTGACCAAGAAGACACAATTATCCTTAACGTATGTGTGCCTGATCAACACAGGTGAGACACAACCTAACAGAACTGCAGGGAGAAATAAACAATTGCATTATCACAGCTGGTGACTTCAACACTTCTCCATCAGTAATGGGCCGATCCAGCAGCAGGGCAACAAGGATCTGACAGATGTGGACATTCAGTCCAGACATGGCACACTCAACACCACCATCAATTACCGTACAACAGACGTACACAGACAATTTCGCCCAGTAATAGTGCAACACACATTCTTCTTAAGCTCATATGGAACACTCATCAAGACAGAATAATTCTGGGCCACAAAAGACAACAAATTTTTAAAAATAAAAATTATGCCAAGTATGTTCTCAGACCACAATGGAATTAAAAATCAGTAACAGAAGATAGCTGAAGAAGTCCAAAATACATGGAGATTAAATGACACACTTCTAAATGACAGGAGACCAGTCTCAACAAAATACAATGTAGCAAAATGTGTGGAATGCTGCTTAAAGGGAAAATATAGTACTGAATGCAAATATTAGAAAAAAAAAGATTAAAGACAATAATCTAAGCTTCCATTTTAGGCAACAACAACAAAATCAAATCTAAAGTAAGGAGGGGCTCCTGGGTGGTTCAGTTGGTTAATCATCTGCCTTTGGCTCAGGACATGGTCCTAGGGTCCTGGGACAGAGCCCTGCATCAGAGCTTCCTGCTCAGGGAGGCTGCTTCTCCCTCTCCCATTCCTCCTGCCTTTATTCCCTCTCTCACTGACTCTCTCTGTGTCAAATAAAATCATAAAAAAAACCCTAAAGGAAGTAGAAAAAAATAAAAATTAGAGCAGAAATCAATGTAATTAAAACCAGGAATTTTTTTTTTTAATCAATAAACCCCAAGTCTGTTTCTTTGAAAACATCAATAAAACAGATACACCCTTAGCCAGGCAAACAAAGAAAAAAAGGTAGAAGACATAAATTACTAATATCAGATGAAAGAAGGGAGGGCTACTGCTAACAATCCCAATCACTGTAAATTCAACCAAACATTTATGGAATACTACACAATTCTCTAAAATCTCTTCCAGAAAGTAAAACTACAAGGAATACTTTCTAAATCATTCTAGGAGATCATTATTACCCTGACACCAAAACCAATACTACAAGAAAAGAAACTACAAACTAGTATCTCTCATGAACACAGACACAAAAATCTTCAACAAAAATTAGCAAATAAAAGCAAACACTATATTAAAAAATTATACACCAGGATCATGTAGGATTTATTCTAGGTATGCAACATTAGAAAATGTTCAACATTAGAAAATCAATGTGATCCATCATATCAACAGAAAAAAAATCACATGATCATATCAATGAAGGGAGGAAAAAAAGCATTTAACAAAATCCACACCTCTTCATTATTAACCCTCAGGGAACTAGGAATAGGAGGACTTCCTCAACTTGATAAGAATGTCTCCAAAAATCCACAGCTAACATGATATTAATACTGAGAAAATAGAAGACAGGGAATCAAGGCAAGGATGTCCCTCCTACTACTACTATTCAATACTATACTGGAAGGCAAAACTAATGAAATAAGGTAAGAAAAGGAAACAAAAGGTATACAACCTGGGAAAGAATAAAACTTTGTTCACAGATGACATGACTGTCCACAGAAATTACAAAGACTTCACACCCCACACCCATACCCTCCTGAAACTAGTCAAGTGATTATAGCAAGATTGAATGATACACAGTTAAAATACAGAAGTCAATTGCTTTCCAATGATGTATCAGACAAAGGGCCAGTATTCAAAATTTATAAAGAATTTATTAAACTCAACATCCAAAAAACAAAAAAATCCAGTCAAGAAATGGACAGAAGATATGAACAGACCAAAGAAGACATCCAAATGGCCAACAGACACATGAAAAAGGGCTCCACATCACTCAGCATCAGGGAAATACAAATCAAAACCACAATGAGGGGTGCCTGGGTGGCTCAGTGGGTTAGGCCGCTGCCTTCAGCTCGGGTTATGATCTCAGGGTCCTGGGATCGAGTCCCGCATCGGGCTCTCTGCTCGGCAGGGAGCCTGCTTCCCTCTCTCTCTCTCTCTGCCTGCCTCTCCATCTACCTGTGATTTCTTTCTGTCAAATAAATAAATAAATAAATAAAACCACAATGAGACACCACCTTACATCAGTCAAAATGGCTAAAATTAACAAGTCAGGAAACAACAGATGTTGGCAAGGATGTGAAGAAAGGGGAATCCTCCTACACTGTTGGTGGGAACGCAACTCTGGAAAACAGTATGGATGCTCCTCAAAAAGTTAAAAATGTAACAACCAAACGACTTAGCAATTGCCCTATTAGATGTTTATCCAAAGTACACAAAGTGATTTGAAGGGGCAAAAGCACCCCAATGTTTATAGTCAAACTATAAGAGCCCAGATGTCCATCAACAGATGAATGTATAAAGAAGATGTGGTGTACACACACACACACATTACTCAGCCATCAAAAAGAACAAAATCTTGCCATTTGCAAGGAAATGGATGGAACTAGGGGAAGACAAATACCATATAGTTTCAGTCACATGTGGAACTTAAGAAACAACAGATGAATATAGGGGAAGAGAAGGAAAAATAGAAACAGACAGGGAGGCAAATCACAAGAAAGTTAACTACAGGAAACAAACTGAGGGTTACTGGAGAGGGGAAAGTTGGGGTAACTGGGTGAGGGGTATTAAAGAGGGCACTTGTTGCGATGAGTTCTGGGTGTTGTATGCAACCAATGAATCACGAAATTCTAACCATGAAACTAAAAGTACACTATATGTTAACGAGATTGAATTTTAATTAAAAAATTTAAAAAGTCAATTGCTTTCGTATATACCAGCAATGTACAAGTGGAATTTGAAGTTAAAAACACAAGACCATTTACATTAGCATACCAAAAAAAAATTAATACTTAGGTGCAAATCTAATGAAATATGCACAAGATCTATGTGAGAAAAAGTATAAAATTCTGATGAAAGACAACAAGCAAGGTAAGATGTGAAGTGGAAAGAAAGTCCATAATCTTGAGGAAGAACATTCAATACTGTTAAGAGGTCAGTTCTTCCCAAACTGATCGACAGACTCAATGCAATCCCAATCAAAATGCCAGGAAGTTATTCTGTGGATACCAACATGTTGACTCTAAAATTTGGATGGAAAACTGGAAAACCAAGAGTCCCAGAGTAGTCAACAAAATATTAAAGAGCGGGGAAAAAAAGGAAATTGAGGATTGCCACCACCCATCTCTAGACTTATTATTCAAGCTATAGTGATTAAGACAGAAGGTGCCTGGCAAAAGAGACAGGTGCTTGGAACAGAGTGGAGAGCCCAGAAAAACATCCACACACACAGGCAAAGGCAACTCAATGGCAAGGACAGTCTTCAACAAATGGAACCGAACAATGGCACATTGATAAGAAAAAACAAACAAATGAAAAGAATAAAAACAAACTTTTCACACCTTTCACAAAACCTAAACGTAAAATGCAAAACTTCTTAAAGATGACATAAGAAAAATGTAGGGATCCTTGGATTTGGCAATGATTTTTCAGATATAAAACCAAAAGCATGATCTACGAAAGAAAAAATTGATGAGAGGGACTTTGCTAAAATTAAACTTCTCTGTAAGACACTGTTAAGAGAATGAAAAGACGGGACACCTGGGTGGCTCAGTTGGTTAAGCAGCTGCCTTCGGCTCAGGTCATGATCCCAGCGTCCTGGGATCGAGTCCCACATCGGGATCCTTGCTCCGCAGGGAGCCTGCTTCTCCCTCTGACTCTGCCTTACACTCTGACTGCCTGTGCTCGCTCTCGCTCGCTCGCTCTCTGACAAATAAATAAATAAAATCTTAAAAAAAAAATAGAGAGAGAGAATGAAAAGACCAGTCACAGAGTAAATATCTGCAAAACACATCCATGGTAAAGGACTTAAAATAAGAAATATAATATAAAGAAGAACTAATTCCTATTCTCCTGAAACTGTTCCAAAAAATAGAAATGGAAGGAAAACTTCCAAACTCATTTTATGAGGCCAGCATCACCTTGATCCCAAAACCAGACAAGGATCCCACCAAAAAAGAGAGCTATAGACCGATATCCTTGATGAACACAGATGCGAAAATACTCAACAAAATACTAGCCAATAGGATTCAACAGTACATTAAAAAGATCATTCACCACGACCAAGTGGGATTTATTCCAGGGCTGCAAGGTTGGTTCAACATCCGCAAATCAGTCAATGTGATACAACACATCAATAAAAGAAAGAACCAGAACCATATGATACTCTCAATAGATGCTGAAAAAGCATTTGACAAAGTACAGCATCCCTTCCTGATCAAAACTCTTCAAAGTGTAGGGATAGAGGGCACATACCTCAATATCATCAAAGCCATCTATGAAAAACCCACCGCAAATATCATTCTCAATGGAGAAAAACTGAAAGCTTTTCCGCTAAGGTCAGGAACACGGCAGGGATGTCCATTATCACCACTGCTATTCAACATAGTACTAGAGGTCCTAGCCTCAGCAATCAGACAACAAAAGGAAATTAAAGGCATCCAAATCGGCAAAGAAGAAGTCAAATTATCACTCTTCGCAGATGATATGATACTCTATGTGGAAAACCCAAAAGACTCCACTCCAAAACTGCTAGAACTTATACAGGAATTCAGTAAAGTGTCAGGATATAAAATCAATGCACAGAAATCAGTTGCATTTCTCTACACCAACAGCAAGACAGAAGAAAGAGATATTAAGGAGTCAATCCCATTTACAATTGCATCCAAAACCATAAGATACCTAGGAATAAACCTAACCAAAGAGACACAGAATCTATACTCAGAAAACTATAAAGTACTCATGAAAGAAATTGAGGAAGACACAAAGAAATGGAAAAATGTTCCATGCTCCTGGATTGGAAGAATAAATATTGTGAAAATGTCTATGCTACCTAAAGCAATCTACACATTTAATGCAATTCCTATCAAAGTACCATCCATCTTTTTCAAAGAAATGGAACAAATAATGCTAAAATTTATATGGAACCAGAAAAGACCTCGAATAGCCAAAGGGATATTGAAAAAGAAAGCCAACGTTGGTGGCATCACAATTCCGGATTTCAAGCTCTATTACAAAGCTGTCATCATCAAGACAGCATGGTACTGGCACAAAAACAGACACATAGATCAATGGAACAGAATAGAGAGCCCAGAAATAGACCCTCAAATCTATGGTCAACTAATCTTCGACAAAGCAGGAAAGAATGTCCAATGGAAAAAAGACAGCCTCTTCAATAAATGGTGCTGGGAAAATTGGACAGCCACATGCAGAAAAATGAAATTGGACCATTTCCTTACACCACACACAAAAATAGACTCAAAATGGATGAAGGACCTCAATGTGCGAAAGGAATCCATCAAAATCCTTGAGGAGAACACGGGCAGCAACCTCTTCGACCTCTGCCGCAGCAACATCTTCCTAGGAACAACGCAAAAGGCAAGGGAAGCAAAGGAAAAAATGAACTATTGGGATTTCATCAAGATCAAAAGCTTTTGCACAGCAAAGGAAACAGTTAACAAAATCAAAAGACAACTGACAGAATGGGAGAAGATATTTGCAAACGACATATCAGATAAAGGACTAGTGTCCAGAATCTATAAAGAACTTAGCAAACTCAACACCCAAAGAATAAATAATCCAATCAAGAAATGGGCAGAGGACATGAACAGACATTTCTGCAAAGAAGACATCCAGATGGCCAACAGACACATGAAAAAGTGCTCCATATCACTCGGCATCAGGGAAATACAAATCAAAACCACAATGAGATATCACCTCACACCAGTCAGAATGGCTAAAATCAACAAGTCAGGAAATGACAGATGCTGGCGAGGATGTGGAGAAAGGGGAACCCTCCTACACTGTTGGTGGGAATGCAAGCTGGTGCAGCCACTCTGGAAAACAGTATGGAGGTTCCTCAAAATGTTGAAAATAGAACTGCCGTATGACCCAGCAATTGCACTATTGGGTATTTACCCTAAAGATACAAACGTAGTGATCCAAAGGGGCACGTGCACCCGAATGTTTATAGCAGCAATGTCCACAATAGCCAAACTATGGAAAGAACCTAGATGGCCATCAACAGATGAATGGATCAAGAAGATGTGGTATATATACACAATGGAATACTATGCAGCCATCAAAAGAAATGAAATCTTGCCATTTGCGACAACATGGATGGAACTAGAGCATATCATGCTTAGCGAAATAAGTCAAGCAGAGAAAGACAACTATCATATGATCTCCCTGATATGAGGAAGTGGTGATGCAACATGGGGGCTTAAGTGGGTAGGAGAAGAATCAATGAAACAAGATGGGATTGGGAGGGAGACAAACCATAAGTGACTCTTAATCTCACAAAACAAACTGAGGGTTGCTGGGGGGAGGGGGTTAGGGAGAAGGGGGTGGGACTATGGACATTGGGGAGGGTATGTGCTTTGGTGAGTGCTGTGAAGTGTGTAAACCTGGTGATTCACAGACCTGTACCCCTGGGGATAAACATATATGTTTATAAAAAATAAAAAATTTATAAAAAAAAAAGAAATATAATATAAAGATGTCTTAGTAGCAACAAGAAATCAAACCTAATTTAAAAATGTGAAAAGAGCGGTGGCTTGGAAACCCAGTCAGTTAAGCATCTGCCTTTAGCTCAGATCCTGGGACTGAACCCCACATTGGGCCCCCGGCTCAGCGAGGAGCCTGCTTTTTTCCCTCTCCCGCTGCCTGCTGTTACCTCTTCCTGTGCTTGTGCTGTTAATAAATAAATACAATCTTTAAAAAAGAAAAAAAAGGATCTGAAAAGATGCTCAACTTTGTATGTCACTAAGAAATTGCAAATTTAAACAAGGTACTATTACATATCACGTAGAATATAAAAAATCCAAAGCACTAGTAATACCAAATGCTAGCAAGGATGTGGGACAACTGAACTCTCATTCACTGTTTGGTCAGAATGCAAAATAGGAGGCACTGTGTGAGACAGCTTGGCAGTTTCTCACAGAACTACACACATTCTCACTGTAAGATCAGTAATTGTGCTCCTTTGTATTTACCCAAAAGAGCTTAAAACTAGTGTCCACACAAAAACCTGCACACGGATGTTTACAGCAGCTTTATTCTCTGAAGTGCCAAAACTTGGAAGCAATCCAAATCTCCTTCAGTAGGTGAACAGGTACACTGTGCCACACCCACACAATGGATTATTCGACAATTAAAAGATGAATTATTAAGCCACAAGACTTCGAAGAACCTTAAATGCATATTGCTAAGTGAAAGACCAGTCTCAAAGGCTAAATACTATATGATTCCAACTCTATGGCATTCTGGAAAAGGTAAAAATTAACCAACATTTTAATTTTTATTTATTTTTTAGGTCATCTCTATACCCAATGTGGTGGCTAGAACTCACAACCCCGAGATCAAGAGTCAGATGCCCTAGCAACTAAGCCAGCCAGGTGCAAATGAAAGACCCGCGGATCCCCTTACCCAAGAATTCAACACTGCCACAGGATGCAAACAGCAAGAGGTTCTTTATTGTTACGCAGGCACCTGCGGGTGGTCAGCGCGCACCTGTGGGTGGTCAGCAGCTCCTGCTAGCTGAGCACACCTGGCTGGGGTGGTGCAGGATTTTTATAGACAGGTACAAACAAGTCCCGGATGGGACGGGGCCGATTGGCTGACAATTTGAACATTTGAAAAAAGGCATACTTGGTGTTAGCGGATTGGCCTTGGAAGACCCCCTCGCGCGAAGAGAAAGGCTGGAAGGGGAAACAAAGAGGGGAAGTTTGACCTTATTACTCAGCAGAAAGACATCCTGTCTACGTGACTATGCAGCCCCCCCCCCCCGTCTACGTGACCTACGTGACCATGCAGCCCCCTTGCCTATGTGACCATGCCTCGGCTATTAGGAGAAGGTATCTTGTTCAAACAGGAGACAAGTGTCATGCCCCCAAAGCCAAGCAGCCACAGAAAGGCAAAAGAGCAGCCACACTGAATTCAACCCTGGGGGAAGGGTCCCTTCACTGCAAGGGGAGGAGGGGCACTTCCACACAACAAAAGAGCAGTTAATTAGTTAACGACGGGGGGGGGGGTGTCTTTCAACTCTGAAAAGGTAAAAGCCTAGACAGTAAAAAGATCCTGGGCTGAGGGGTGAGGGAGGAGGGTGCAGAGAGAGGAGAAGAAACAAAAAGATGAGGAACAGGGGTTTTCAAGGCAATGAAACTAGGCTGTAAGATACCAACAGTAGGTAAATAACATTATACATTTTTCAAAACCCACAGAACTATAGAAAGAGGAGTGAACCTTAATGTAAACCATGGATTTTAATTAATACTGTATCAATGCTGGTGGTTCATCAGTTGTAACACATGTACCACAACAATGTAATACATTAATAATAGGGGATAGTGAAGTTAGAAGAAAAATAACTTCTCTTTGTACTCAGGGGTATTTCCTATCTGAACCCAGTTAAAGTACAAATCCCCCAAAAGGCCAGAAGTTGGGAGATCACAAGAGGTGTTGGAACACAGGAAAATAAATGAGCAAACCAGACAAGCTGCAGGTAATTAAGAACCATTAACCATAAGAGAAGCAGTGACATCACTCAAAATTAAAACCAAGTAGAGTTTAAAAGTTTAGCTACTTTACTAACTAGCTGCAATCAGGGATGGCAAACAAAGACTAATTCAAAGTAACCTGGGAATTAATCATTTAAAACTTACCAATAATCTGAAATTAGTAGCTTTAATGCTATGAAAATTACATGGAATGTGGAAAGATTGAAGTTCTCTAAGCTGCCAAGAAGTAAAACACTCCTTCCCAGATACATGGACTTATAAAATCACTATATACTATCTCCACGAGAAGCAGAATCCCCCAGAACCATCACTCTGTAATGATGAGAAGTACTAAGAGGGCATATGAAATTTATGAGCTCTGCCCTGAAACATGTCCCATTTCATCGAGACAAAAAACCAAAATAGTTAAGCACTAATCTGCACACTACATAGGGGTTGAAAGACATAGAAAGTTTGTGTGAGCTCACGTATGTGTGTATTTCCAACCATTCTTGAAAACAATGGACAACAGAGATGAATAAATGTCCCTGTATATCCCATAAATATTCCTCAAATATTTATCATGCAACTCCAGCTCTGCTCTAAGACCTGGGGACACAGTCATGAAAAGAAAAGACAAGGTCTCTGCTTTTAAGGAGCAGATATTCTAATGCAGAAATGAGAAAATAAATATGTAAACAAACATTATATTAATGAACAGTGATCAAATAGTGATTAATGAATAGTGATCACAGCTAAAAAGAAATGAGGACACAGTAAAGGTCTGAGTGACAAATGGGATGTATTTAAACTTGGATGAACCCGGAAATATAGAACAATGAGTTGAGATCCAAATGACACAAAGGAGCTAGCCACAGGAAGTGTGGGAAGAGTGTTCCCGCCCAAGGTATCAGCATGTATACAAAAATGTCCTTGGAGCTCCTCCCTCCAGCCCCTGCTCTCAAATCTCTGCCCCAGCTAGGTGGGGACATAATCTAGGACTTGTGTCTCCCAAAACTCATTCTAAATGTTTGTTCAGTGACTAAATTATTCAAGCTTGAGAAATTAAAAACATATGCTAACAAGATCTTCCCACCATCTACAGAGAGATCATCTTAAAAGCATCATGAAATAGTAACACTAAAATTCTAAAAAACTTCTGTTCTAACATTTTAATCAATTTTATATCAAACTCCTTTGTTGAATTTATATACCCATTTGACATATTTATGAAGAGACAAAAAAAAAAAAACCCTACATTCCGTAAATGTATTTATCCATCTAACAAATATTTGAGTACCTAATTACACTCTGTTCCAGCTGATTTCTTCTCTTTATCTCTTTTTTCCCCTCAATTTAACACCAATCATAAATTATGTAGGCTTTTAGTTCGCTTTTCAAAATTAATTTCTTGAGCTATTTAAAGGAATTATCCAGTGCTAGAGTTCTCAACACTGGTCACACATTACAATCACTTAAGGAACTTTTTTTTTTTAAGATTTTATTTATTTATTTGACACAGAGAGAGAGATCACAAGTAGGCAGAGAGGGAGGGAATCATGCTCCATGCTGAGCAGAGTGTCCCATGCAGGGCTCGATCCCAGGACCCTGAGACCATGACCTGAGCTGAAGGCAGAAGCTTAACTCTCTGAGCCACTAAGGCACCCCCTCACCTGAGGAACTTAAAAACAAAAAGCCCAAAGGGCACCTGGCTCGTTCAGTCACTGGAGCGTGCAGGTCTTGATCTCAGGGTTGTGGGTTCAAGTCCCCTGTTGGGTGTAGAGATTACTTTAAAAAAAAAAAAAAGAAAAAGCCCAAGCCCAAGTTTGTGATTAATTTGTTTAAATGTTTCAAGAAATTTGATGCTAAATGTTGTAAAACTAGTTAAATAACAAAAAGATATATTTACATAATACTTCTTGCTCTCAAATTTTGAACAAAGAACTTACTAATAATCAATAACTTAGTAGGCCAACATTTTATTTAAATAAGTTTTATGGTACTACAAAGAATGAATTATAAAATCAAAAGCAAGGAGAAATGGGCATGGTGTGAACATGGGGAAGCAAGAGAAAGCAAGCAAGTATGCTTAGCTTTGAGAATGCTTAGCTGTGAGATCCTTCTCTGAGAGAAGGACAGATTAAAACCTAAAAAGAAAGAAAAGAAGGATCCCATGCACTCAAGGAAAGAGAAGTCCCCCAACACCCCTCCTGCTTTTTCCAATATAAACACACAGCTGGGCCGACTTACCACATCCTGGTTGGTACCGACTTTATCAACTTTTCTATTTAGGCCAAACTTGACCGGTCAATGATGGACGGGCTGTGTGCCAAGTGTACCAGTTGTACAACTGACTGTGTAATGGCTGAAACCGGGGTGAAAGTATCAAGAGGCTCTAAGGATTGCGAAAGAGCCAAGATTCAAACAATTACCACGTACACACAAGACAAACTATGCAGATGACTGCTCAGTACGGAAGCAATTCAGAGTGTTACACTGTGGCATCAGCTGACCCAGACCCAGAAGATTGCTGGAGTTCCCATCATGGACATCTCTAACCATATAGACGACACTGAGCGAATGTCAGATGATGACAGAGCCCCTCACTCCTATGTCTTAATAGAGTTCCTCAGCTCTCCTTTACCAACTTTTCCTGTTGCCAGTTCATACAAGCAATTCTCCTTACCCAGTTCCTCTGTTCTGAGCTATGGCTGAAGACACTCACTTTTTTATGTTTTGAAACTGATTATCTTGTACCATTTTACTTTTTGTTGCATCTTTTTATAAATCAGATGACCGCTCACAAGACAAAAAAAAAATAATAATAATAATAATGGAAAGGAAAGATCAAAAGGGAGGACAACAACAACAGAAAAAACAGTTCTTTTTTGCCGGGAACCCTTCTTACAAGTGCCAATCAGATAAACTTTATCTGATGTTACATCGTCACAACTCCTCTATCATCAGGGAAAGTAGTTCACATAAGAAAATTTCTCTATAAAATGAGTTGCAGGCTTACATTCCATATTTGGCTAATTAGAATTTCATTAAGATATCTGTCTCAAACTGATGCGGAAGAGAATGGAATCTTGTCATCAAGCCGTGACATCGAACTAAGAACCCACAGGGTAAGGACTCAGCTCCTGTGATACGAAGACGGCTCCTGGGGATGGGCGAGCCTGGGCAACAGTGGCTGACCTGCGGGCCTGCGGCTATCTGCTGTCTGTCACTCTTCCCTCTTCCTCCTCTGTCAGCTGCTATCCCCAGCCACCTCAAAGTCCACCTCAAACAGCCATCACTTCCCTCTGGTCCCGTTTACCGTAGCTAAGCTCCAGGCCAGGCATCCAGATCACCAGCCCTGTGGGAACTTCTTCTAAGGTAAGAGGTGGCCCTATTGGTGAAATGCAGGTGCCAAGGCATGCGGACATTGTGCCATCTTCTGCGCTATTCTTAATGTTCTGATTGTCCCACTTCCCTCAGTTCCCACCTGTGGCCTCTGGAAAGGAACATATTACAGTAGGATTTCCAAGGACTGATGTGTGGGGGTCAGGAGATCTGGCCTGTGATTGGCCCCAACTAGCTGTGTGGCTTTAAAGGAAGTCATCACACCTCAGGCCTCAGTTTCCTTATCTGCAAGCCAGGTTGGACGAGTCTTTTCAGAGGATCTGGCAAAGATCAAATAGATAAGCACCACCTCATTATACTAACAAGCAAACAGAAGGCCGGAGGCGAGTGATTTGCCCCAAGTCAGACATAAGCAGGCAGAGAGCAGAGCCGAGGATGGGACCCACATCTGCAGGTCACAGCTAATCAGCCAGCACAGTAAAAACAGATCTGAGCAGCTGCTCATTCTTCCCCTTTTCCGTTTTGTCCATCAGAATGCATGCTCCCTGCAAACAAGGACACACATGACCTGCTTCCTGTCTCAAAATTCCCAGTTCACCCAATTAGAATGGGGAGGAGCCTCAAGGACTTATCCCCCCCACCCACATACACGGTTCTTTTACCTATGGAACATGAGGGTACATACATTCACCATCCAGAGGGCTCCTGCCTTTACTTCTCATGGAAAAGGTCATCATCTGCCTACCCGGGGTGCCAACGAAGCCACAGGTTCCATAGAGGAACTGACACAGAGAAGTTCGAAGGAGGCAGACTGGCACAGCGCAGAAACAAACTGTCTACCAAGGAAAACTACCCCATGGGGGACTGATTCTCTTTGAAATACGTTCGAGTGCGTGGGAAAATGGTTTTTCAAGAGCCGGTGGACTGACCAGTCACCTGGTACATACAAGATCACATCCGCATTCTGACAAGAGTGGCTAGCCTGCAGTGTAGACCAGGGGTCAGAAAGACAAGGAAGGCGCATGGAGACTGGGTGAGAAGCTTCTACGGTGTGATGGCAAGGGCGCACTGCAAAGGTATGAGAAGAGATGGAAAGAAGTATATGGGTTCAAGAGGTTTAGGAAGCGAAATCCACAGGACTTGGTGTGACAGACTAGATTTTGGAAAGGTGACAGAGTAGGAGTTGACTTCTGGTTTCCCGACTCCAGGCTAAACGGATGAAGTGTTTACCGAGAGAGGCAATAGAATAAGAAAGGTGGCTTTTAGTGGAGGAGGTGCTCATGAATTCCGTCTTGAACCTGATGAGTCTGAGGGGCCACAGACACATCCGAGAAGAAAGGTCAGCAAGTCCGATACACAGAACTGGTGCTCAGGAGGCGTGTGGGCCAGAGACAGGAATCTACCTTACCTGCTGATAGGTGGTCATGAAGCTGCACAAAAGGTCATCTAGGGAAAGAAAGCAACACGGGGCTGAGCCCATAATGAGCATTCAGTGGCTACCAGGAGCATGACTTTGCACAGGAGACACATAAGAGAGGTCGAAGAAAGACAGGAAGCAATGCAGAGCATTTGGTCTACTGCGATGTCGAGTAAGGAGACAGAGAAAGGTCAGGTGCGCTGACTTAGAAACAGTTTTGGTAAGAACTCTTTAGTGGAATGACAGGGCCTGAAGGGTGGAAGGTGGGAAAGTCAAGTCAACCCCTGAGCACTGGCTGTGATGTGCGACACTGACAGGGCAATACCTAGAGGTGGGGCATTCAAGTGGGAGAGGATCAAACAGGAGCACGTGATGGGAAGGAGTGCAGGGGAGAGGATCCTCGCAGGCTCCTGGAAGGGCGGGAGGGCATGGACTCCGAGCCAGAGTGGAGACTGAACCCGAGGAGGAAGGAGAGCCCCTTCCCGTACCAGGCGAGGAGGAGAAGGGGACAAATACAAGAATGGGATCATGATCAGCAGGATGGAGGAGGTCCCGTGGGATGGCTGCTAATTTTTCTGTACGACTGGAGATGAAGTCATATGTTGAGATGGAAGAGGAAGGCTACATGTGATGTCAATAGCACACCCATGTAAATGGTCTAATTTATCTGTTATGCCACTTTCTCCCCCTACTACCAATACCTTATGTCCTGCTCATCTATTAGTTGGCTGTCAACCCAAAGGATTTTCGTATTTCTAAGCCGACAAAGTATGATGTTGCCAGTGCCTCTGCCCCAGGTGACCCTTCCCCATCTGCCATTCCTGCACTTTGATCACCTACCTCTTTTGCATACCTTTCCCGTTCTATTTCTCATTAGATCTCATAAACATGACTTTTTTTTAAAGATTTTATTTATTTATTTGACAGAGAGAAATCACAAGTAGATGGAGAGGCAGGCAGAGAGAGAGAGAGAGAGAGAGAGAGGGAAGCAGGCTCCCTGCTGAGCAGAGAGCCCGATGCGGAACTCGATCCCAGGACCCTGAGATCATGACCTGAGCCGAAGGCAGCGGCTTAACCCACTGAGCCACCCAGGCGCCCCTAAACATGACTTTTTAAGTAGTCTCCTGCCACCAGTCCACTCGAACTCAACAGATATGACCATGCAACTTCCTGCTGTAAACCTGACTGCAGCTCTACCGTGAAGACTGCATCAATGTGGACCCCTCAATGTATGCAGTGTCCAAGGTGCAACCCGCAGCCCCACCCCATCTCCCTTTCTACCATCCCAGTCTCATTCCAAAATGTGCCAAACAAGACACCTATGTAGAAATACAACCCCGACAGCAAGCTCTCCACTCATTTCTGCCTCGGAACTGTAACTTAACAAAACATCTCTCTGACGGAAACACAGATTGCAAATAACCTTTATCTCCAGCTCCCACATAGAAGATCAATACCACTTTACACAGAACAGCTGTTCCATGTATTTTTCTTCTATGTATGAAGGGGTCACGTTCATTAACACTACAAATTGTACATTATATTCAGAAATTTCAGAGCCTTGAAAGAATATGGAATTGCTGGCATTCTAGCCACTTTCCCAGTTTGCTCTCTCCCTACCTCTAAGTCCTACTTTAGAACTGCTATTTTGAGATTTCTATTTTCCGAAGCTGCTTTGACCAAAGGCATTCTGTCAGCTCAGAGTGAGAAAGATGGCGGGGCGAGGAAGTGTGAGAAAATGCTAGTGTTAGGCCCAAAGAAAGCCTGACGAAGTCCAAAGACAGACAAGCTAAAGAGACTTCCGTGCTTTGAGATTCTTTAAGTCTGTGTGTGTGCTTTTCTTCTTCCAATGACCTCTCTCCTCATCACGTGTCCTTCGTTAAAAAAAGGTTTCTGGATCAGAGAATTCACTCTGTGCTCTCCTTCAGACACTCCATTCAATTTACACCTTTTATTACAGTGGCTTAACATCACCATACAAGAACAAGAGTACAATATACCTTCATCTAGACATCCCTACATATTAAAAATGATATGGCCACACCGCAGAGGATCCAGACATAAGCACTTTTAAAACCAGAGTTTGGGAGATGTGATCTGAATGCAAGTATCAAAAAGGAACTAGCTGGTTAACCCAAAAAAGAAAAAAACATATTATGACTTGAAGCCATAAAAAAGTAAGAAATTCAAACTCTTTTCAGAATTTTAGGTACCGGCAGAGCCAAAACTTTTTAACACTGAACCCAGCTACTAAATCCCAATCCTTAGAAATTAAACATATACGTTTTGATAGTTTAAGTACAGACCCAGAGGGATACAGAAAACAGATAAAGCTCCTCCTGGCTCTGATTCAAACCTTGGGACATTTTCAAGGCTATGTCTGATGAACCTTTCCTGTCAGTAAAGTCTTTTCAGTTTAAATTTCTATTCTGTAAGTTTATGTCCTACAGTTATCTGCTGCCAGCTTCAGGCTGACCTCACCAAGAGAAGTAGGGCAACTTTAGAAAAGGAGCTTGGTATGCTTTGTAGTACTGGACCAGAACCAGTAAGGACAGTACAGTCTTTCAGATTTCTCATTCCGGGAGCTTAAGACGAAAGTCAGGCATAAACGTTAGGTTAAGTGCCTTTTTGACCCGATTTCTGGTAAGTACGTGCGTTCAGAGATGTGTTCAACGCACAGTCGCTGAGCTTCTAGGCACAAGGCACTGGGAGACTTCTGTCAGGCCGGGGGAGCGGCGGTCTGACTGTGCCGCACGGTACCAGAGGCGGATCCTACGGGTCCGGGGCTTTTACGTTTAGCTCAAAACCACTTGCCCTGAACGTTCAGGCCTTTTCATTCAATGTGTACGATTTCACAGGAGTGCTTTCTTCAGGCTGCACCTAGCCCACCCGAGGCCAAGAGACTCACTGCGAAGTGCAGTGAGGTCCCGGCCGAGGACCCCTCCGGGGCGGGGACGGCCCAGGAAGCCCGCAGGAGAAGCCCGAGGAGAGGCCCCGGAGGGCCAAGGAGGGCAGGCCACACACGGCCCGGCTCCGGGGAGCAGAGACCAGGCGCGCACCTTCATGAACTCGTCCTTGTCGAAGCAGAGCGTGTCCGGCCCCTTGGGCAGGTTCATCCTACTTCTCTCCATCCCGCCGGCCGCCGCCTCTCAGCACCAACACTCCAGCGAGAAGGAAAGGTAGGAGGCTGCGCTCCCCAACGCTATGGGTGAAGCCACGGCGTTTCCACCTCACAGAAGGCACCGCTTCCTCCAACATGGCAGCGCCCTCGCCGCGGCCAATGAAAGAGGACGCCGCAGGCGCGCCTCCGCCTGCCTCCACCAAGAGAGGAGCCCGGACCGATGCCGCCGAGCCAGCAGGTGATCCAGCCCCGTGTGGCGGAGGGCGACACTACAACCCCGAGTACGTTTCTTCGGAACAGTCCTGTCGCCTGTGCGGCCGGGTGAGCGGGAGAGGGGAGGGCGGGGAGGGTCATGGGCGCTCCCTCCCCACCTCGCCGTTTCCCTCGGAAAACCGGCCTGCGAGCCTCTTCCAGGACCTTCTCCCGAGATTGTCCCGCGGGAAGCATAGCTGTGGCGGGATGCTGGCCCTTTACTTCTGCGGCCGGTTGTCCAGAGTGGGGGGCGCATCCCGGTGTCAGGCCTCCGGTCCCCCGGCGCCGCCGCTGCAGCCGCCTGGGCGCGGAGGCCTCTGTGGGAACCCGGCTTCCGCCCTTAGCCCCGGCACCCACCCGCGAGCGTGGCTTCTCCCCCGCTGAGCTTGGCTCCAGCGATCTGTAGGGAGGAAGGTGGTCAGCTGGCAGCCTCAGGTCGTCTGGGCAGCTCCCAGCTCCACTTCGGCTCAGCTGCGGGGCGGCCACAAGTTTGGGTTCTCAGAGCTCTTAAAGAATCACCTCGCTACCGGCAGACAAAACGCAGCCGACAAGTAGATGTGCGAGCATGTTTATGTCCAGTCCACTCTAGAATGGGCGGAATCGTGTGTTTGTGACTAGCGTTGGTTCGATCGCCACACCTGTCCCCAATTTCCGAGACCCCCTCCTCCTCCTGCCATCCACCCCATATTTATTTTGAGATTTTTCTTTCCTCTTCCCTTGCTCTTTCTCCCACTGTCCTCCCCTTTAGTGGGAATGTCATGGTCAAATGATGATTCATTTCTCTTTTTTTTTCTCCGTGAGACTCTGACAGCTCAAACCACAGATCTCACGCGCGCCCTTCAGGCTGCAGCTTAGCTGTAATAGCCCAGGCCTGGGCTGCCCCTCCCAATGCTGTGATCTCACAGAGATAGCACAAGCAGTCCTTAGAAAGGGGTGGGACACAGCAAGACAAGGGCTTAGAGTGAGTCTTGCATTCGAGTCACTCCAAACGGAAAACTGGTCACTTTTTTTTTTTTTAGGACGTGAGTACAGGGACGCCTGGGTGGCTCACTTGGTTAAGCAGCTGCCTTCTGCTCAGGTCATGATACCAGCGTCCTCGGATCGAGTCCCACATCGGGCTCCTTGCTCAGCAGGGAGCCTGTTTCTTCCTCTGCCTCTGCCTGCCATTCTGTCTGCCTGTGCTCGCTCTCTCCCCCTCTCTCTCTCTGATAAATAAATTAAAAAGAATCTTTAAAACGTGAGTACAGAATCTGAAACAATACATTCCCTAGCAGTGGGCCTGGCAAGGCCTTGTTGAGGAAAACGTTGCCAGTCAATATCCAGAGACTATGACAGGTAGGACGAGAGTTGGAATCTTATTTGGAGAATCAGAATAAATTGCCAGGGGAGCAACTATGAAAGTGCATTCTATGCCCTGTTGTGGTCATTTGGATATAGGGAATGAAAGCCTCATTATTTGGTCTTTGTTTGTTTACTCTTATTATGAAAATTCTCAAGCATACACCAAAGTGTGTAGAGCAGAAGGATCGCAGCCCTTCCCAGTACTTATCACTCTGCTTCCCCAACTGTTTCTTAGGCCCTCCTCCTTCTACTGCCCCCGAAGTGCCTGTATTTTTGTTTTGGGGGGAGGGGGGAGGTCTGGAATATATTTTAAAGTAAATCCCAAACATCACATCATTCCCTGCTCCCCAAATACCTTGGTTTACACATCAAAGAAGGAGGAGGAAGAGGTGGAGGAGGGGAAGACTGAGAAGGAGGAGGGATGAAGAAGAGAGATTTCTGCACAGGCCCACTATGTCAGAATCAATAGTTCTAATAAGCTATTCCGATTGGCTCTGAGAGGCATGACTTTTAGCCCAGGGCCACAGTGCTAATAAGCAACAAGGGCAAATTCAAGCAGCACAAACAGCAAGGCCCACACTCATCACCAAGGCACCGAGAGGGGGGGCAAGGGTGCCAGACCGACGGAACAAAGTTGTCTGGGAACCCCACCTGCCCTAGAAGTCCAGATGAGCGAGTAGTTGAACTGTTTTTTACCTTCATTGTCATTCCTTTCTGAAATTATTGCCGGCCTTTGGTAAAGACATGAACCTGAGCTTGTGCAGCCTGGGGTACTGATCTTGGGGTTGCTGAAGAGAGTAGGTGCCAACAAAGAATGAAAATCCCTGCTGCCTGCTCTCCTTCCGAGAGTCAGGAGGGAACAGTCAAGACCCCATACAGTGCACTGCCACTTGGAGCCCTGGCTGTGGCAGTGGCGTGGCCCACCAAAGCCAGGAGCAACAGGCAAGACCCCAGACCCCAAATGCTAATGGAACACCCTGGGGAAGACGAAGGAAAGGCAGAGAGTCAGCGGAAACCTTCCCAAAGGACATTTCCCTCAGTTTCATCTGGGAGCTGACATTCAGCTGGTACACACACCCCTTCAGCCACACAAAGTTTGGTGACTAGCCTCTGGCCAGAACCTGCTGTATGTCTCCCTACCCTGAACCCTTCCCAAGATCCCTACCATGGCCTCGCGATCCAGGCACTGGGCGTGTAACACTTGACTCTGCAGGGGTCCCCGGGCCAGGTTTTGGTTAGTTAGTTGTCCGCGCTGTTAAAGATTTGACTACTGTTACATGTTTGACTCTCGTCTTTGGTGATGGTACCTATTTCATAGGAAATAGAAGCTGGAATCCAGGAAACAGGCTGCAAGATGAAATGAAAAAGTGGATACAAATCAGAGCCAGACACAATTGGCGATCAACTATATCCCAGTCTCTCCCCTCTTCTCTGATCTGTACTTTCCTTAATGAGGAATGAGACTTTAAGTTGACTTCTTTTTATCTTCAAGTCTCTCTCTCTCTCTCGATTCCCTATCTTGCCTCTCTTTCCTTCATTTCATCCTAGAGCTTGTGCCCATGACTTCTTTTCTAAGTAAATATTAAACCCTTTGACTCTGAATCTCTGGAAGTTTCTCAGTTCCCTATTTTCGCTGACACTGTGACAGGTCCTCATTTCTCCTTCCTACTCCTCTATATTTATAGTTTTCACATTTTTTTGGCAGGTTGGCTACAGAAAACTCAAAAATTGCAAAGAGAAATATTGTGTTCTGGAAATTCGTCCGAGCATTTTTTCCCAATATCGTTCTTATGCTCTTCTGATCCTCTCTTGAACTGTTGGACTAAAGCAGCTGACGCTTCCACCAGAAACCAGAGTCATCCTGTTCACCACTGTGGGAACAGAGGGTTTCCATTTGGAACTGCAGACTGAGCCTAAAGTGTGGTGCCCCTGTGGTGCCAGGATAGCAGGTATGGGACGGGTGGGACATAGAGGACAAGCATCATGGTAGAGGTCTCCATTCAACCAGGAAAGCTCACAATGAGCCAACAGGTCCATTTCAACATCTTCTGTATTTTCCTTATAACCCGTTTCATTCCAGAGTGGATTTGAGATCATTTAGTTTGATTCTTAAATGTTTCCCATTCCAACCAGAAACAGACTCATCCTAGGGGCTCCCAAATTCTGCCTCATCTTCCTAATCAGTTAGTACCCCAAATTGGGTATGATAGTGCCAGAACATTCTTCCATGTGTATTTTATAACAGACTAGTATTTTATTAGTTTTTTTCAAACTAATAAGAATGATAAGGGTAACTTTTTTTTCTTTTAAAGCATAGGCAAAATCACGAAAGACATTGAAATGAACCTAAAAGATTATAGTGTCTTCCAAGGGAAAACAGGTGTTGTCTCATGTACCCTTCTGGGCTGACCAATTCTATGGGATATTCTGTGCCTTTCTTGTCTTTGAGCTATTTTGTAATTCTATAGACTGTACATAATTGATGTGGATGCAGATGATCTTGTCTAGCTATATGTAAATGAATTTTGTCCACTGGAAGTACAGTTGACCCCCTTTCTTTTGGTAGAAGGCAGTTTTGCATCCATTTGCATTCTACTTGCATATCTATTTGCATCTATCAAAGCAAATTCGTTTAAGTATTACTGATTGTATATGTGTCTGCCTTGAGATTCTTGCTTGAAGTGGTGGTAACCTCTTAGTGGTTCTCGAGCTAATGAATGAATTAAACAAAATCCCTCAGGCGTTCATCTCATATTTGTAAAATGGTCCTTATTTAATCTTTTCGAGAAAATGATACACTAGCAAACCATGACAAGATTCTGGTAAATGAAAAGTGCAATGAAATCAAATCGGAATGAATTTTAAAATTACCATCAATGTGGCCCAGGCTATGCCAGAGGCAGAGAATGAATGAATCTCAAAGACATGGCTTCTGGCCCCCAGGAGTTACAATAATCTGTGTCAACATTGGCATGCCTGAGAAATGCATGTGACTTTCCCATCAGGGTTTCCCCAGGGGTTCAGTTAACCTTTCTCTTCCAAGCTACCCGCTCTTGTAGTGATATCAACTGTGCCCTTGGTTTCAGCTCCCATTCCCTAGCCAACATCTCTCCCACTGATACACGACCATCTGTTTCTTTCCTACCCACCAGGCCCGTGTAACTGACTACCTACTCATGCTATTTCACTGATGTCCCACCTGTGCCTCAAAACCCAGCATGTTCAAAACTTGATTCATCATCGTTTCTGAAAGAACGGCTTATCCTCTTTTGTTTTGTTTCTTTAGAAATGATTCTACCAATGCCAGCGGCATGCACCAGAAACCAGGAAGGAATCATACAGCTGAGCCAACCTGCTGTCCTTTAAAACACTTGACCACAATTCTCCAGTGGATACTCAACTCTGGCTTCAAACTCCCTTGTCTCTCCGGTGAGTTTGCTTTCCCTCTAATGGATGACCGTTTCACACCTTCAAGACTTGCCTCAACAATCCCTACCCCCACCTCTTCTGAACTATGTCACCTCACTCTCAGCTCCTGTCCTATGGATGAGGGAGCAGAAGGCAAACTGAGGACAAAGCAGAAACTGGCAGCCTACACCCTCTCCCCATGCCATATGTGTAACATTCCTCATGCACTCCCGGCTGCCCTAAAGGAAAAACGATGCTTAACTGATAGAGATCCCAGTCCTGCAGGACAGGAGTCTCTCTCCATCTACAAATGTCCTAGCGACTTACAAGGAAGGAAGAAGCTTTCTCATCAATAGCCTGACTTCCAGAGACGCATACCTCAGTTTCCAGAAGCCCTAACATCACCCTCCCCTCCATAAAATTGAGGGAGGCTAAGGGGAAGGGAAGTGTAATAAAACTGAATTTCTTCTAAGCCCAAAGCCCACTGACAAGGATGTGTGATAGGAGGAATGTAACATATCTCCAGGAAACTCTCAACTGTCTTCATGCTTTCCCTCATTGGAGGCAAAAACAGCCTTGACTTGACAATAACCAGGTCTCACTCATCCTGAAATTCTTCTTTAGCATATGACAGTCCTTCTGGACACCCACTTTGTCCTCACCTTCCTCAGCTCCCAGTCAACCATGCCTCTGTCTGAGCAGCTCTTTCTGCCCCTGGGTCCTGTCCCTGTGTTTTAATAAAACCACCATTTGCACCTAAGACGTCTCAAGAATCCTTTCTTGGTCATCGGCTCTGGACCTCACCCCACCAAACCTCACCTGTGTTCCAAAACTTCATCACTAGTGTCACACTTCAAGAAAATAAAAGCCCCTTGTGCAGGAATTCCCTTATCTTACCACCACCCAATCAAATCTATACCTACATTTGTATCCATTTTTAATTTTTTTTAGACATTTACTCAACAAATATTTAGTCAGTACCTACTGTGTGCTACACACTGCCCTGAGTGTTTGTAAATCTGTGGTGAACGACACAGAAAAGTCCCTGGCATCATGGAATTTACATGGTAATTGGAGAAGTGTACAAGAAACACAGAAAGAGTTGAAGACAGCGCAGGTTTATTGAGAAGAGCAGACATCCCCAGCTGGGGTTTGTTCTTCCTTATGCCTGGGATTTGTTCCCTCCAGCCCTCTCCAGGACTTCACTCCAGGGTCAATATCAAGTTCTTGTTCCAATGGATCCTTCCAGTCAGAAGACAAATGACCTTTTTCTTAAAAACAAAAGGAAAAAACGCAAAACAAAGACTTCCTTTAACCTTCTATCTTCCTATAACAACCTCCATATTTCTCTCCCCACCTCATTCCCAGCATAGCTTGTAAAATATTTGTCTACACCTGTGGGTGTAGGGTACCATGTCCCCAAGGGTAGTTGAAAAATCTCTATAAAGAATCCTTATGTGCAGATCATTTTAAGGGAGTCCATTTCCAGATCCAAACTCCATGTATGCTCTGTAGGATAGGTGATATGCCCATTCTTGGGTCTGATATCAGGATACTCCTCTCCTTCCTGGAAGATCAAGACACTCCTCTCAGATCTTATTAGAGTGTAGGACTTGGGCTGATACCAAAGTTGAAATACCAGTTTTGTTTCAAATAATGCCCTTCTGTGGGCAGTCCTGGGGCTCTGCCTTTAGGGCTTCCTCTCCTTATTAGGGTAAAGGTTAACATCGGAAAGGGGATTTGGGCAGATGTTGGAAGTGCTCTGACATCAGAATAACAATCAGTTTTGGTTAATGACACTCATTCCTTCATATTTAAATTAAACAACATATTTTTAGGGACATAATAGGAAAAAGCACAAGTAAGGATTTTAATGGTTTCATTCCATTCCAGTGTGGTTTGGGAAATAAAAAAACAGAAAATGAGACTGTTCTGCTTTAAAAAAAAAAAATCAACTTGGAGCAGCAAATGTTATTCCAATGAAGTCGATCCTTTCCTATCTCATTTTCTTTTTCAAGATTTATTTATTTATTTGGTAGAGACACACACACACACAGAACACAAGTAGGGAGAGCAGGGGAGGGAGAAGGAGGCTTCCTGCTGATCAGGAATGTGGGCCTTTGCCCCTGGGATCATGACCTGAGCCAAAGGCAGCTGCTTAGTGACTGAGCCACCCAGGTTCCCTCTATCTCATTTTTTAAATGTTTAATATTTTCAACACCGAGTTAATAAAATATACATATATTGTGATGAAAATTTTATGATTAAAAAGTTTCAGATGTCCACTTAAAAATGTGCAAGGTGTGTGAATTCTCATAGGCGGTCCATGCACCATACACGCCTATTACTAGCAAACGTGGATGTACTCAGTGTCTCCAGGTTCCCGCTTCCTTAGTGCCCTCTTAATCACATGGTTTCTCTTCCTACCATCCTGGATCTGTATTCTCAATTTGCTTTTCTGTTTCATCTCCGCCCCTTTGAAGAGCTTGATTCTGGGTCTTCTGTAGCTATGAGTTCACTCTCTCTCTCTCTCTCTCTCTCCCTCGATCAGGCTTTCTCAACCTAGCACTATTGATACCTGGTGGGTGATTCTCTGCTGTGGGGCTGTCCTGTGCCCTGCAGGACAGTTAGCAGCATCTGTGGTCTCTAGCTACTAGATGCCAGCAGCACCCCCCCGCCAAGTGGTGACCACCAAAAATGTCGCCAGATATTGTTCAATCGGCCCTGGGAGCAAAACTCCTTGCCTCCCAGCCCCAGTTTAAAAACCACTGCTTTAGCCGATTCCATTTAACATCATTGATTTAAGTTCTTTGTAGAAGCTGAAGGCTCTGAAGTTAACGTCTTTAATTCTAACCCGCCCTTGGAGCTGAGAATCACATGGCCAGCTGCCTGCAGCATATTTCTCCATGAATATGTAACAGGAGTCTTATTTTCACCATGATTTCTATCCTGCTCCCTCCTCAACCTGCTCCTGTCCCAGTCTCCCCATCTTAGTAAACAGCATCCCCACCACCTACTGGCTAAAGCCTCAGCCCCTGGGATAAATTCCCCCTTTCCCTTTTCTCGTATCTAATCCATCAGCAAAACCAACTGATTTGACCTCCAAAACAGAAGTCAGACTTGCTCACTGCTCTTTATATCCACTGCTCCCATTTGAATCCAAACCCTGAAATTTTTTTTGCACTTCAGACACTGTTAACAGTCATTGGTCCCACGACTACACCTACACAGATATTTTACAAGATAGCTAATCACCACCAAGTTGCCAAACCCAATGGTTAACCCTCAGATCCAAATGACTCAACCTGTCAGTCCTATAGACATAGAAGTCCCTCCACTTCTCTGGAAATATTCTATCTTTTTCATCGTGATGTTGGCTCTCCCTTCCTCTTCCACACTGGTCAGTGATGATGGCTCCTTTCCTGGCTGGGTTTTTTTGAGCTTCCTGACCTTTAGACATCAGTCCTGTGCTCTGGGACTCGGACCTTCTGCTTGAGTTTTCTGTTGTGTTAAAAAAAAATAAAAATTCAGCTGATTACATTTTAAAGAACCTATTGCCTTTATTCAATGATTCACGAAATGGGCAGCATCCTGCTTGCAGACTGAAAGGAGCTCGGAGGAGCAGTACAAAATGAAATACTTTTATAGGCAGAAGAGAGGAGGAGCAAGGAATTCACATCAGGCAAACAAGGCAGGTTGGTTATGGCCAGGTGACTTGGCTTCTGGGGATGGCAGGGGTCCGAGGGAGTAGGGATCAGGTGGTGTCTGCTTGCCTGGGCTCAGATTCCATTTCTGGGACAGCTGAAATCATAATTAAGTCTGGTTTGGGGGACATGGGGCTTAGCATAAGCAACTCCATTTTGGGCCTCTTGTTTTGTTTTTAATAGTTACTTCATAACAAATAATAACAAGTTTAGTAACTTTAAACAGCTCAGTTTACTATCCTACCATCTCTAGCTGTCAGGAGGCCAGACACAGCTTAACCAGGGTCCTCGGCTCTGCGTCTCACTCAAAGGAGGAGAGAAGGCGCCCACCAAGCTGTGTTCTCACGTGCAGGTTCCACTAGGGAAGGCTCTGCTTCCAAACTCACTCGGGTTGTTGGCAGAACTCATTTCCTTGTAGCTGTGTGATTTGGGGGGCAACCCATGCTGGGGCGGGCCAGGGAGATTCTCCAGGCTGTTAACTGGAAACCATCCTCAGCCCCCAGAGGCTGCTTGCGGTTTCCTGCCATATAACTCTCTCCACAGGTGATTCTGAACTTGGCTCTTTGCTTCTTCAAGTCCAGGACAGCCTCTCACTCCAATCAGTAAAACAGTCTGATTTAATATAATGAGATTATAATAGTGACATCTTCTTTCCTTGCCAAATTCTATTGGTTAAAAGCAAGTCCCACGTCCCATACACACTCCAATCCATACTCACAGGACAAATACCAGGGGACAGATATCATGAAGCTGCCTTATCATGTTGCCAAACACACCTCTGTCCATACTCACTGCATAGGTAAGCCCACTTCTTCTCAGAGCTTGAACCCTATGTCCTAACGGTGCTCATATTTGTGCCTCAAGCCTAGACCTCACCCATGAATGCCAGACTCGTGTGTTCAGCTGCTGGTTGGGCATGCCCATGTGGATTCAGCCACCATCTCCAGAACCAAACACCTGTTGCCTATCAAACTTGCTTCTCCCGTCGTCTTTCCCATCTTAGCAAGTGGGAACGTCACTGTTCCAGGGCCTCAGGCTCCCAAAATTGTAAAATCATCCCAACTCTTGTCTTTTCCGCACACTCCACACTTAATATATTTATAAATCCTGCGTGTTTTGTCTTCAATATACACCCAGAATCTCCCCCCTTCTCCCCACCCCTGCATCTACTGCTCTGGTCTGGGCCAATACCCCCTCTCACCCAGATCAGTGGTCCTCAACCAGGAGAGTTTTGTGCACCTGCTCCCCCCCCCCAGGGGATTTTGACAGGGTCTGGACACACTTTTCGTTGTCACAACTTGGGAGTTGGGAAAGGGCGCTCCTGTGATCTAGTGGTCAGTGCACAGGACAGCTCCCCATAGCAAAAATTAATATGGCCCCAAATGCCAGCAGTATAGAAATCTCAGTCTACATTAATGCAAGTAGCATCCCCACTTCACAACCCCGCAAGTCCGTTCTGCACACAGCAGCCTGAGTGATTCTTTTCTTTTCTCTTTAAGATTTTATTTATTTATTTGACAGAGTGCGAGAGAGACCCATGTAGGCAGAGAGGCAGGCAGTGGGAAAGGGAGAATCAGGCTCCCTGATGATCAGAGAGCCTAATGCGGGGCTCGATGCCAGGACCCCGAGACAATGACCTGAGCTGAAGGCAGAGGCTTAACCCACTGAGCCACCCAGGCGCCCTGATCCTTTTCTAATCTAAATCAAGTCAAGCCTCTGAAAGACCCTCGATCCGCACCCAAGAAGCAGACACCAAGCCTCCACTGGATGCAAGTTGCAAGAGGTTTATTGGTTACACAGGCGCCTGCGGACGCATCAGCCTTTGTGGGCTGAGCGCGCCGGGCTAAGTTGGGGAGCAGATTATAAAGGGCAAGGTTGGGGTGGTGGGAAGCGTGCTTACAGAAGCAGATGCTTGGTTACAGGGATCTGATTGGTTAACTTAAATCAAGCATTGTCAGGCACTGGGTTTAAGGCAAGGACACAACGGTTTGCTCTGGTGGGCCTTGGCTCAGCACTCTGGAAAGTCCCAGGTATACTCTATTCCTCATCTGTCTTTTCTTTTGACAGACCGGGTGATCACAGACAATAGACATCCTGGTATGTGTTGCCATCCGGCTATGGGAACAATCAAGCCTTCAGCAAGGGGATAGGGGGTGCTTTGGGGACATCAGGTTACTTAAACAAGCCTTTAGCAAGGGGAGAGGGGTCTTTCACCTCTTCAAAACCATCCAAGCTCTTCTCATCTGGCACAAAGTTAAAGGCAAATCTTTACAATGGCCTTCAAGACTTTATGTGATCTGACCCCACTACCTTACTTACCTACCTCCTACCACTTGCCATCTTGCTCATTTTTTGCCCAGCATTATTGGTCGCTGTGTCATTCTTTTAACACACCAGATGTGCTCCCACTTTGGGCTTACTGTTTGCTTTGTGTGGGATGCTCTTCTCCAAACAGCACAACTGCTCGTTCCTTAATTTCCTCCAGGTCTTTCCTCAAATGAGGGAGACTTCCCTGACACAGTCCCATAGAAAATACCAACCTGCTCCCCTAAACCCCCACACCCCATGTCCACTCATTCAGCTTAGTTTCCTTCCTACCCCACATCAACCCCTGATATGTATGTATATTTATTTGCTTCATTTCTCACTCAACAACTAAAATGAAAACTCCAAGAGGACATCAAATTTATTTTGTCTCTTGTTAACCATTCTGTCTTTAGGGTTTAGAACAGTACCTGACACATAGTAGATGTTCCGTAAACATTGGAGAATGATTTGTTTCTATTTTTGCCTTTTCTATATCCATTCTTTACACAGCAGCCAAAAATGACATTTTAAAAATGCAAAAGGAATCCCATGACCACCCTCCACCCGCCAGTGTAAAACCCTTCAATGGCTTTTCGTTGTGCTCAAGCCACAGCTGACATTCTACAGCCCAGGCCAGATTAAGATTTCAGAGTTCTTAATCACTGGAAAGACGATGGTGTTGTTACCACCAGAGATATTTAAATATTTTTGAAGATTAGGTCCCAAAGTAAGTGTGCTAAAAGCCTAGCAATATCCGATTTCACAAACTCAGATTTCATAAAGTCTCATTAGTCTTCTCACCTTGTGTAAGTTTAATCTTTCCTCAGCCCCCTTTTCTCTTCTGTTTCAGGCACTCACCATACTTTGCCAGAATGACCATAACGGCCTTCCAACCTGTCTTCTCATCTTCAGGAATATGCCCCTTTCCCTCCCCTCCTCACACCAATTCATCCTCTAAACTTATTCTAAGATGATCACTCTAAAATGTGCATCTCATTGTGTCCTTCCCCCTACAGGAACTTACTCAATAGCTCCTAAGGATGTGTGAATTTCCTTGGTGTGGTATTTTTACAAGACCCTTTGCTTGCAAGTGGCAGCAATCCAAAGAAAACTGGAGGAACCAAAAGGGAAAAGCAAGCAGACAAACAAAAAACAAAGGAATGTCCAGGTTCCTGTAGGGGTGGATACCACAGAAGTTCATACAAATCCAAAAGAAGACGGGGCACCTGGGTGGCTCAGTGGGTTAAGCCTCTGCCTTCGGCTCAGGTCATGATCCCAGGGTCCTGGGATCAAGCCCCACATCGGGCTTTCTGCTCTGCAGGTAGCCTGCTTCCTCCTCTCTCTCTGCCTGCCTCTCTGCCTACTTGTGATCTCTGTCAGATAAATAAAGAAAAAATCTTTTTAAAAAGTCAAAAGAAGAGCTGCAGAACTAAAATTTCAGAATCAAGAACTAGGGACTGGAAACCGGCAAAACACTTTTCTCTTTGTCCATGTCTCATGTTTACTTGTCTCCATATGGCTGCTTTCTTCTCTGGTCGGACTCTTCAAGTGTCCAGGAAGATTGCCATTGCCAGCTCCTGAATCCCATCCAGCAAGGCCAGTCACTCGCCTAAAGAGAGAACCTTGTCTTCCTGTCATTTACATATCAATCCCAGGGAGACTCAGATTGGTCCTATTGGTGTCAGGTGGACCAATCACTATATGGGTTTATATGTGTGCCCATCCTCCCTCAGACTGCATAAAGCACAGGTGAAATTTTTTTAAATTAACTTATAATGTATTATTTGCCCCCAAGGGTACAGGTCCGTGATTCATCTGTGTTACACATTTCACAGAACTCATCATATCATATACCCTGCCCAATGTTCATAACCTAGCCACCCTCTCCATACCCCCTCCATCCCCGCAAACCTCAGTTTGTTTTGTGAGATTAAGTCTGTTATGGTTTGTCTCTCTCCCCATCCCATCTTGTTTCATTTTTTCCTTCCCTACCTCCCATGATCCCCTACCCTGCATTTCAAATTCCTCATATCAGAGAGATCATATGATAATTGCCTTTCTCTGATTGACTTACTTCACTTAGCATAATACCCTCTAGTTCCATCCAAGTCATTGAAAATGGCAAGATTTCATTTTTGATGGCTGCATAGTATTCCTGTGTGTGTGTGTGTGTGTGTGTGTGTGTGTGTGTGTGTGTGTGTGTATTACATCTTCTTTATCCATTCCTCTGTTGATGAACATCTAGGTTCTTTCCATAGTTTGGCTATTGTGGACATTGCTGCTGTAAACATTCAGGTTCACATGCCCCTTTGGATCACTACATTTGTATCTTTAGGTAAATACCCACTAGTGGGATTGCTGGGTCCTAGGGTAATTCTATTTACCTCTTTGAGGAACCTTCATACTGTGAAGCACAGGGGAAATTATCCAGAGTGAACGGCGTTGTGTACCCAGAAAGAGGAAGATGAGAAAGTACAGCGGTCAGGCACAACAAATAGCCCACAGTTTCCACCATTTACATGATCTCCTCGATTCCACTTTTCCCTGCTCCTTCCGCAGGTTCTGTGCTTGAACCACAGTGAGCCCCTGTGAATTCGTGGATGGCTTTGGCTCTCTCTTACCTGCATCTGGCCACACCTGCTGCTCTCTGTGCCTAAAACCCTGTTTTCTGGCTTGTTATACAAAGATAATACTTCCAGACATTCTTCACACATCGTACACCTCATACATCACCTCCTCCAGGAAGTCTTTGTTTGGACTTAGGGGTTTTATTGTCATTTAGGGATAGCAAGGCCAACAGACCAGGAGATCACTGCTGTTGAAAAGACAATTGGTTACTCACAGATCCCAGAAGGAGGGGGCTGGCGCAGCCACCAGGGAGGGGTGGGGGAGGACAAAGGGGAGCACCGGGTTCCGTCAGGATGGGACTGAGGATAAGAGCCTTTATTGTGGTTTCTGTAGGAAGGAATGGGGGAAGTAGGGATGGTAGGTTGGGACTGGCTGATTTGGACACTTTCAGCAGGAGCTGGGGTATAACGGCTGTCCCTGGTTGTCTGGTACTTGGCCCTGGGGTGATTCGGACCCTGAGTAACAGTTCCACAGAGAAGGTGGTCAGGAATTCAGACTCTAGATTCATTGCTTTGCATTTAAAAACCTCACTCCCAGCTGAGGGGTAACTCTCTCTAGGAGCTGACCAACCCTGGAGGGGCAGTCCTTCCAGCTTCAGCAAGCACTCATGATGGTCAAAGTATCAAAATATGGAAAATAAAGGACGGTTACTCATCTTCCCTGATTTTTTTTTCTTTTTAAACTTCTTTTATTTAAATTCAATGAGTTAACGTAGACTGTATCAATAGTTTCTAATGCAGAGTTCAATTATTCTTCCCTGATATTTTTTTCACCCTCTTCCCCTAAATCAGGTTTCTGTGACTCTTCCTTCTGATCCCATAATAACCAGTGCATATTTCTGTCCTTGCAAGGTGACAGCGCCAACAATGGCATCCCAAGTGACAGCATAGCAATGTTCAACCTTCAGATTCCTTTGAGGGAAGAGGGTGAGAACTTGAAGCCATTTTAATTTCGATGTAATGGATGTGTGACCTCATTTGATGTGGGTAGCCTGTAAGGACTGCACTTCTAGTCTTTACTCACGTGTCTTAAAAATATTTTTATTCATATTTTTTTATTAAAATGATGACAGCAAAACTCGAGGTGTGCTATATATCCTGAATTTCCACCATCACATTCACTTATAAAGCCATTGTTCATTCATCCTCATACTGATTATTGAATACGTTTTTTTCTCTGCATTATTGTGCCTATCTTCGACCTTCCAAATACGCAATTAACCAGGAAAATTTAAACTCTGACTGCTCTTTTAAGAAATTCAGGCTTGTAAATATCCGTGCATAGAAAATCAAAACAATATGCCTGATTACACAAGGACCCCTCCCACTGCTGAATGTATGGTGTCTTATTATCTTTGTATGGTGCTTGGGTGTGGATTAGGAAAAGAAGCACCTTCCTTTGCATGGTTGCAGCTGTGTGCTGTGGAGACTGCTTGGGGAGCAAAGCACAGGTTGGTTTTTAGCCCAAAGTGTCTCCTTCTGGTAACCCTTAAAACGTCAGGCGAAGATGCTGAATGTGCACTATTTTGCCCCAATGGGCGTAGCTCAATTCATGTTCCTCCCTGGAATTTCCTCCGGGACCGGATAGTGTTATACAATAGCAAGTGAGGGACTAACCCATCACTGTGTAAATTTCTGCTGCCATAATAAAATGTGCATGTTTCTGTTTAGGAATCTGAACACGTATTTGACCTTCTTAGTGATTCAACTTTGAAGCAAAGGCTTTTTTCATCTTTTCTTCAAGACTTTGGGTTAAATTAAGGGGTGCTCTGAGATTTTAAGGCAAATTGTCACGAGCCAGCCTTTATCTACAGTTACTTATCTCTGTAATCAGATTATTCTCAAGACACAAAATACACGTACACACAAAATAAAACACAGATACAGTTTAGATGCCAACTCAAATTGTCAGGCAGGGCTGTTGAATCCACATTTTTTAATCATCCCAGGTGATTGATTATATTAAGTGAATATTAGCAGTTACAAAATAAATCTACAGTAATAGAATGTACTTTTATCATTTTTTTTACATTAATGGTTTTTGGTTAATTATTCCTGTTTCTTAAAAAATAATTTAAAAAATATAGCTCCTCTATAGTCCGAATGTTTGTGTCCCCTCTCAAAAGTCGTATGTTGGAGGGACGCCTGGGTTGCTCAGTGGGCTAAGCCTCTGCCTTTGGCTCAGGTCATGATCCCAGGGTCCTGGGATCGAGCACTGTATCAGGCTTTTTGCTCAGCAGGGAGCCTGCTTCCCTCCCTCTATCTGCTTGCCTCTCTCCCTACTTGTGATCTCTGTCTGTCAAATAAATAAATAAAATATTAAAAAAAAAAAGTCATATGTTGGAACCCTAATCCAAGTGTAATGACATTTACAGATAAGGCCTTTAAGAGATTATTAGGTCATGGTGGTGGGGCCCTAACAATGGGATTAGTGCCCTTATGGGAAGAGACGGGAGAGAGCCAATGATATGATATACTACATATAATATATGAAATATTATCATAATGTTATATTATTATATCAATAAATGAAATGCAATAAATAAATAAAATTGCGATGCAATAAATAAATAAATTACAATGGAAGATTATTCAGCTTAACAAAGGAAGGAGTGTGGGTGATGTCCCTGGTGGGCCACGCTGTCTCTTGGCTGGGACCTAAGCCAGGACTGGACTGAAAACCTGCATCGTCCAACCAACTTGGTGCTTCCTGATATCTGCCCCCCAAAGGACAAGTGTCCAGTGTCAGAGCGTGGGGACAGAAATAGCCTCAGTTAGTTCCTACTCTAAGAGTAGCTTTGGAAACTTCTGAAAACCCAACTCATCATCCATCTGGCTATGAAGGGACGTCTACAACATTAATCCCATGACCCATGTTTTACTTTGTAGAATTCCAAACATTCAACAAGCTTGTGAGTGGCCTATTTATTTGCAAGCTTAGGTTGCTGCTTCTTGCCTTTAAAAGCCAAGCACTGTAGTTGCTACCATAGATTGGTACAGTCTTTTACAGTTTTCAAAGCACTTATGAGTTCTTCCCCTATTCTTTACTTCTGAAAAGCAAAATGTGTATCAGTCAATGATGTAATTAGTTTGAACAGAAAAGAACTTTATTGAACATTATCAAGGGCCTTGAAGATGCCCGGAGTGCCAATGCCAGGTTCCGGGGCTGTACCACCGTAGGACTGCCCAGGGGAGATAGTGCAGTGATACCCCAACAGTTGACCCCTGGATGGAATCGTGGGCATGGCTGCTCAGAGAACTCCAGTCTTTTGCATACATCCTTAGAAACAGATCCTACCTACTTGGTGCTTGCTTCTTCTTCTCCCATCAGAGCCTCCTGTGGGTGCATCTGATGGGCAGACCTTGTATCATTTGCAAAGTAATTTCTGGCTTCTCTTGGGGTAGAAAGTCAACATGGGAAAATTCCTCAGAGGTAGGAAGAGTGTCCAAAGGATGCTGGCTGTTGCAAATTACAACAAACATGACAAACAATACCACTGCCCATCAGAAGTGGGGTTTTCATGTCTTGAAACAGTTATTATTGGGTTTTAATGTTACTGGGAATCATTTACTGTAGGTTCATATGATATCTCATAAGAGAGCACCTTTTAGATTTCTCTAACCAATAATGTCTGCATTCTGATCCTGCAGAAAAAAGGTCTCTGAAAGTGCTGGCCAGTTTTGATTGCAATACAATTTCTCAGCTGATTCTTTTCATATCCTATTTGAAGCAGAGCTCAAAGCTCTGTACTCAGTGGGTGGTTGTATAATTGTTTTAATTCATTTGTTAAACATAATTATCTTTCCTCACTTCTGTCCTATTCCTTTGATATATGCTCAGCAACTAGGTCCCTAATGGATGTGATTAGAGCTTCCCATGGTGTGCAGCATGTGAGGGAAGGGGTGTTACATCGTTAAGGTGGGGACACATCTTCATTTTATGTTTCAGGGACTTAAGCTGTTTCTTTTGACACCTGGGGGCTAAGTTAATGAGAGAGTTCTTTGATAGCTTTATGTGAGCTAATTCTGCTTGTCACATGCTATAGGGATCCTGGAGAAGAGGGAGGAAGTCAGAGAGCAGAAGATAGGTGGGGTGCCTTTGTTCAGTGACCATCCCCTCATGCCAACCACCAACCCAATCATTAACTGTGCGTTTAAACACAGACATCCTGAGACAGATCAAAGACAGGTTCCTGACAACAGGTCAGTCCTCCTTTTGCTGTTCTCATCAATAGGATTTTCAAGCTTTGTTTGTATGTCCCAGGAGTGCATTGAATTTTCCTGAATTTTTAACTTCTATCTGATGACGTGGAGGAATTTACTTCCTGATTCTCATACTTTGTCCATTCTCTTAGAATATGTTTCTATACACATTTCACTCTTTGTTTTTTATCCAGTTGTTGTACCTTCAGTGTTTCCCCCGTCCCTGCTTATACTCGCTATGATGTCCCCTTCTCGGTTGGTAGAAATCTTGTTCAATTTTAGGTTTTCAGTACTTCCGAATTTTGTTTCTGCCTTCGTGAGCTGATTCTGTCCCTCCTCGAAGCAGCACAGCGTTCTGTGTGGATGTGGGTATTGATGCAATCTAACCAAGTTCATCTTTTCATTAGAGTAGAAAAACCATTGACATTTCATGAAACGACTGAGCCCCTCAAATGATGCCCATGGTCTCGCATTTTCTTTGCTTCATCCCTTCGTACATCCCCATTTATTTATTTATTATTTTATTTCAATTATTTTTTTAAATAAATATAGATTATATTTTTATCTCCAGGGGTACAGGTCTGTGATTCACCAGGTTTACACAACTTAAAGCCCTCATAGATCTTTTTTTAAAAATCTGTTTTTTTCTTTAAATGTTTTTATATATGTTTTTTTTTCATTTTTCTCTTTTGTTTTTAATTTTTATTTCAGCATACCAGTATTCCTTGGTTTACACCAAATCCAGTGCTCCATGATGCAATCTGGGCCTTTTCTAATAACCACACCTGGTTCCCCCTACCTCCCACCCCTCGCCCCATCAAAGCCCTCATGTTGATTTTCAGAGTCCTTAGTCTCTCAGAGGTCTTAGTCTCACCTCCCCTTCCAATGCATTTAATTTATATTTTTAATTGTAAATTTTCATTTGTATTTTCAAGTTTCAATTGAATTAAATATATTTAATTTAACTTCATTTAAATTAAATTTAATTTTTTTAAAGGCTGATACATGCTGTCAGCTGCCAAATCTGTGGTCTCATAAAGTACACAGAAAATGGGGAAAGGGAATGTAGACTTACAAAGAAGAACCATTTCACTTTTCTAGGTCCTTCTTTTTAAAGAGTAGAAAATATACTTTCCCAGAAAAAAACAAACTCAGAAGGAAAGAGTAGGATGAAAGTTACCTTTATCAGCCTATAAACAGATACTGAAACCAAAAACACTGGAAACTGCAAAAAGATGCCAACTGTTTTTAAAGAAATGGCGGAAGACTTTAGGTAAGAATAACTTTCATGCAAATTGAAGTTGTAGACGTGGTCGAATTGTTCAGGAGGCACCAAAAGAATGAGAATAACATTCTACTGGAAGGAAGGAAGACTGAGGAAGGAAGACTGAGATTCTGAACAAAAATGTTTTATTAGGTAAAAGAATGGATAATATATATATATATTATATATATTATAAATATTATATATACATATATACATATATACATATATACATATATATTATGTATATATTATGTATATATATACATATATACATATATGTAATATATATATTATATATATTACAAATATATATAATATATTATATATATTATAAATATTATATATACATATATACATATATATTATGTATATATTATGTATATATTATATATTATGTATATATTATATATATATTATGTATATATTATGTATATATATACATATATACATATATGTAAATATATATATTATATATATTATAAATATATATAAATATATATAATATATATTATATATACTATAAATATTATATATACATATATACATATATATACACATATATACATATATACATATACATATATATACATACATACATATATATACATACATACATACATATACATATATATATACATATACATATATATGTATATATGTATATATAATATATATAATATATATAATATATATATATATTATACATTCTTTTACCTAATATTATTCTTATTCTAATATTACCTAATATACATTCTTTTACCTATATATATATAATGGTTTTTCTATGGCTGCTATTACAAGATACCAGAAGCCTGGAGGCTGAAACCACAGAAGTGGACAGTGTTACATTTCTAGAGGCTACAATGTTGGTAGGACATGCTACTTTTGTAAGTATTGTGGATGGATCTGTTCCAGGCCCCTTTTCCAGCTTGAAGTATTGCTCTGGCTTTGGACGTCTTCACTGGGCCTTCTCCCTCAGTGCATATCTGTGTATCCACACTCTCTCTTCTTAGTAGCACACAAGTCCTCCTGAATTAGGGGCCCAGTCTACTCAAATATGACCTCATCCTAGATAGTTACATCTTCAGGGACCCTGTTTCCAAAAAAGGACATGTTCCCAGGTGCTGGAGTTTAGGACTGGGATAGTTTATATGCATAAACACACACACACACACACACACATACACACACACACACACGTGTGTGTGTGTGTATATGTATTACTATATATATCTATGTGTATAGATAGAAAGGTAGGAAGGAATAGATAGGAAAAAGAAAATACGCCTAGCGAGTTAGTAGACTTCACCTTTAACTTTTCAACAATGACCTGCAGAATGAAGGACTGAAATTCTATTGAAAGAAAAGACCTGGATAGGTCAGTGAAAAATAAACTCTACATAGGCGGATGCAGAGGGTAGTATAGATTTTGTGGAAAGAGAAAAGATGAAAAGGGCTAGACCGTACCCAAAGGAATCCTCAAAGGCTGATTTTCTGAGGTCTTGAGAAGAGACAATGGAAAGACACCCGATCCGTGAACAGAGAAAGAAACCATGGCAGAACAACAAGGGATCCTTTTAGAAAGACATGGCTATCCTCAAGGTGTCTGCATGCGATGAGAAAACTCACTGAGATCCACCACATTCAAGCCCATCCAACAAGGCTCCAGACACTTTTTGGAAAGCTTGTCTTTCTTTCATGGAGCGAGAATGAGTGAGAGAGAGCATGAGAGAGGAGAAGGTCAGTGGGAGAAGCCGACTCCCCCAGGAGCTGGGAGCCCGAGGCGGGACAAGATCCTGCCAGTCCGGGGTCATGACCTGAGCCCAAGGCAGTCGCTGAACTAACCGAGCCACACAGGCGCCCGTCTCCAGAAACGGGTCAACAACAGCTGAGGAGCACCTGGGCGGCACCCTCAGTGAAGTGCCCAACTCTGGGTTCTGGCTCATGTGGTGACCTCAGGCTATTGAGATTGATCCCTGAGGCTAGCTCTGGGCTCAGGGAAGAGTCCACAAGTCTCTCTTCAGGTCATGCCCTTTCCCCTTTCCCCATGAAGAGTGCTCTTGCCCTGAAACAAACTAGGAAATGCCTTCACAGAAATAAACAATGGTTGAGAGGGGAGGGGTGGGGAGAAAAGCGACTGGCCTGGTCCCCTAAAAATTAATGGCACTAGAGAAGATGAGCTTTGGGAACTATAGCTTAATGGATACAACGTGTAAAAAGCTTCAGTGAGTCATGGTGGGAACAAGCCATGAGGGCAGCAAATACAATCTTAGATGATGTTATTAGTAGCACTACAGGCTCTAGATTTCCTGTGGTGGTGTTCTTGGCACGACCGGCCCCACCAAAGTGCATATGGACAACCTGGAACAGAGGGTCTTGGAGATCCCAGCACGTGAGGTATGATGAGAGGGTAAAATGATAGGAGGTGTCCTTTGGAAGGACTGTCTCCTTGACTTTAAAAGGGAGAACCCAAATCTGTAGGTGAAATCTTTTTGGCTACAAAGAGGGCCGAGGGCTCCTAAGGTCAAGGTCTCCTCGTCACTTGCAAAGATATTGAAGAACATATTCAGACATTTCAAAGTTGTCCTCATGTCCATCCGTTCCCACTCTGGAATTCTATCAATGAGGTGAGAGTTCCTCTAGTTGGAAAAAAGATCTAAAATGACTTCCCTTTCTCATGTAATTTCTGTAACCTCCAGGACACACCCACCTACCCCTTCCAGTGCTGTAATGAAGCCACAGCTGGTGCCAATTTGCGGAACTCGTTAAAGGCTATTTTCCCTTATATACCCCCGGACCAAGTTCCCATGCTCCCTCACCTGATTCCCTGCACTCACCTCCCACCTGGTGTGTTCACACCTGCACGTGCCTTTTACCAACCGCTTTGCCAAAAGGTAGCCAGAGTGACCTTTCAAAGACCTATCAGTTCCTGGCATTTGTCTCCATAGAAATCTGCACTGATCTTCTAACAAATTCTCAGTCCTCCAAAGGCATCCATAATCCTCCCATCCGTCTCTTCCTACCCCTCCAACTGACTGATGCCTGTTCTGCCCTGTCTCTCTGCCCTTCAACCACGCTGCCTCCCTCTTCCTGTGAAGACCCCTCATGGCACCTGCCTCCAAGCACAGGTGATTCCCATTGATGGGAAGACCCTCTTCCTCTCCCCTGTCTCCCCACTCCAGGTACTCCCACTTATTCGTGAGCTCACAAGCCCCATGGTACACACTCTCCATGCAGCCTGCTCTCTCTTTTCTACCACTGGCCTCCGTTTCTAGCTGTGGTTGTGTCATGGATGTCCCTCCCCTGCCAGCCTTCAAGCTCTCCGTCCATTTAGCTCCAACACCTGAACACAGTGCCTGGCATGTAGTAAGCCCTGGCTAGCTTCTAAGAGCCTCACTGAGGGACTGAAAGCGTTTTAATAATGTCACCATGTAGGCTTCAAACTGTAGGCAGAAAAAGCTTTGCCTGGATTGACATTTTAGAGACTTATTCGTCAAGTTAGATGTGTTCATTGACTTTACCTTGTAAAATTTTAAAAAAGGACCTCTGTATCGCTTTGCATGTAACGAAGGCACATGTATACTATTAGACCACGTTATGAGCTTAATGGAAGGAGACAAGAGTTTTTCGCTAAGAAAATGTATAAGACTGTTGAGGTCACGTGGGAGGAAATAGTCCGTTTGTTGGAGCATTGCTGTCTTACTCTATCACAGCCACTAATAAAAATCTGACACGGGGTGAGTCAGAATTGTCTGTCAGAGATGAGTTAGATCTGGCTCATGTTCGTACAGACATGAAAGCCAGGAACGAAGAAGGAGGCTTTGGAAGCCTGGGTGGAGGAGGCGGTGTGGTTCACTGCGATGAGCTAAGTGCCCAGAGCCACCGGCAGACATGCGGGCCTGTGTCCTTCCTTTGTTCTGGGGTCCCTCTTGCACCATGTGGTGAGGCTGGCAGCTGGGAGCAGCTCAGGACAGGACCCGGTGGCATCTTACCTCTCCCACCCTCCTGTGGGCTCCAGTGGGCTCCAGTGGGTCCCAGGGGACAGCCTGCCTTCCTTGCAAATCCCAGTAGCACTGGGAGCAGAAACTGGGACCAAGGAGTGAGCACCCTGTTTGACCAGCCACCTCTTCTTCAGATGCAGGGGGAGCCCTGGCATGCTGACCCTTCCCTTCTCCCTTTCCCCTTTCCTCTCTTCCTTCCTCTTCCCTTCCCCTCTCTCCTTCCCTGGTGGTGCCCTTTCCCAATGCCCACTTCCTCCCTTTTCCTTTCTTACATGCCTGTCTTCTAGATTTTCTTCTCTGTCCTCCCAATTACTTTCACTCGTCTGAATCTCCTCTTTGGTTCCACTGTCCCCGCTCTCTGCTCCTCCTCCCGTTCCCTGGCCCCTGTTCAGCTCCATCCCGACTGCAGGCAGAGCTGGAATAACACGCTCACTCGCTAGCTCAGCCACACTCCAGAGAAGTCACTCTTCGGTGGCCACCTTCCTGACCCCCTGGTCCTTTCTCCACTTGTTCAGCTATTGCTCTGAAGTCTGAGGAGGACAGAGCGGGGCTGCCGCAGAATCAGGCCAGAGGAGAAACCAAACCATGTGTCCACACTGTCCCCCAGCACTGCTGCTCTGAGAGCTTTCGGAGTCCTCAACAGGGTTAGGATTTAGGGGCTTCTTCAGAACCGGGAGTGAAAACAGCCATAGGTCAAAAGAAAAGCTATGGCCCCCACACAAAAATAATAATCACAAATGAAAACTAAGTTAACTCTGAAGTCCCAAATTCGAAGAATTGCCTTGAATCGGTCACTAGAAAGCACCCGAGGCCTCACTCTCTGGGTTCTGGGTGCCCTGGGAATGGCAGGAGGCTCTGACCCCCTTCCCTCTTCATTCACTCCCAAAGAACGTCCTCTGAGGTGGTCTTCAAACTTCCTCTGAGAAACTGTCTCGGGGAACTCTAGGCCCTCGGCTTCTGGGACTAATGAGGGTGATGTCAGGACCTGATGGGCAGCTTTACAAGGAGATTGTGGCTTTTGGATGCAGTCCTCAGGTCCCATGGCCTGGGTGAGATCTGGGTCTTTGAGTGGAGGAGGACGGATGAGATTTCAGATTTTGAGTTGATTCTGGAATGATTAGTGCTTTGGGGGGCATTGGGTGAAGGCATTTTGCACATGGGAAGGACACGAATTTGGGGTGCCAGAGAGTGGACTGTTAAGAGCTGACCTGCATTTCCCCCAGAAACCTTGCTGCTGTCCTCATCTCTGGTACCACAGAACGTGAACTTATTTGGAACTAGAGTCCTTACAGATGCAATCACATTACAATGAGGTCGTTAGAGTGGGCCCTAATCTCCTGTAACTGACCTCCTTATGTAAAGGGAAAATCTGGACAGAGAGATGCCCCTACTGTCAGTGGTGGGCAGTGCGTGAACTTCTAGAACCCTGACAGTAGTGGAAAACAGACACAGGCTGGGCACTTTGTCAATAGCAAGCTAATAAACGGTGTGACTCCAATGGATTGAGATAATCTCCAGAGTTTCTGCTACATAATGCCCAGGACTCCATTGAAAGGACACCTAAGAATTTATTTTGCCCAAAAATTTGATCATTTTTTTCACTGTCCTACCTATTTTCCAAACCTAGTCCTTTTGCTTCAACTTTCAGTCTACGGACAACCCTGTATCAGATTGATTGTTAATTCTGGAAATGTTTTGCAGATTAATTTGCTTGCCAGAGGTGGTTCCTCTAATTGATGCCTAAGAACCCTAATTAGTTAAGAATACTTTTTTTTAACATTTTCATTGCTATTTATTATTATTATTATTATTATTATTGCTAATATCTCTATTATAAATAATTCACAAGGGCATTTATCTGACAAAAGACAAAGAGCTGGCTACTAGTAGAAAAAGTACATTTGACTCTGTCAGTGAAAATGGTAAAGGGATTTGAGAAAATAAGGCAAAGCACTGGAATCATGTGTTAAAACTTGAAATATTATAGACACATTTACTTAATTTCTAATACTGTTGTTGCTTATAATTAAATAAGATGGTTTCCATGAACCACGCATTACAGCAAATATATTGTTTATACAGATTAAATTTTCATCAAAAGGGACGCCTGGGTGGCTCAGTTGGTTAAGCAGCTGCCTTTGGCTCAGGTCATGATCCCAGCGTCCTGGGACTGAGTCCCGCATCGGGCTCCTTGCTCGGCCGGGAGCCTGCTTCTCCCTCTGCCTCTGCCTGCCATCTACTTTATTATTTCTACAAGTTACCACCACAAGTGAGTCAGCTGGCTCCACATTTTAACACAGTGACAGTCACAGAAGGATGGAGGAATGAGTAGAGTTATCAATATATGTGCTTTTAAGAAGTATGACAGGGTAGCAGCTATTTCCAGGAACCAAAACATGGGTCAGCAGCTGTGAAGGAAAAGTGATGGAATAAATGACTCATTTCAGAGGAATTCTATAACATATTAGTTCTATAATGTATCTTCAGCACCCAATTACTCGCTTTGAACTAAAGATAAGGATTTACAATTAAGGTCCCATTTATGATTTGACTGGTAGGGTCTGAATCATTTTTACTATTGTTTTGACTATTACTTGAAACCTATAGTAGTACTTGGGATATGTGTTGTGTATTCTGTGAACATGTGCTATTTTAGATTAGATAATTCCTGTCTCGAACCCCTGTTAATTTTTAAATTTTTGATTATTTGTTAGCGGTTTCAGTAAATGGATATATCTAAAAAATTGCAAAGTCACTATTAAGATAAGTTATTATTATATAGAGCATGGAATTGCACATTCCTCCTTTGAATCCGACAGAGTTTCACCATATCCTTAACAATTTGGGAAAAACATGCTATTATTTTTCTTTATAAAATTTCTCCTGTTAGGCTGTGATGGTTTTCATCAGCAATAACCCCTCTGAAGGCTTTGTCAAAAGAGTTGAAAAAATTGGAAAGGTGTGAATGGAGCTGTTTGCTGAATATAAAGAAAAGAGCATTGAAGTACAATTCACACTCTTACTTCTCCTTCTATGCTTTCAGATGTTTGAAATTTGAAAATTTTGCTTCTAGAAGAGATGCCCTATATAATTCTTTTTTAAAAATTTTTTTATAAACATAATTTTTATCCCCAGGGGTACAGGTATGTGAATCTCCAGGTTTACACACTTCAAAGAAGCCTTAACTCCAGCAGGAGAAGAGAAATAATAAAGATCAGAGCAGAAATCAATGAAATAGAAACCAAAAAAACAATAGAGCAATCAACGAAGCTAGGAGCTGGTTCTTTGAAAGAATTAATAAAATTGATAAGCCCCTGTCCAGACTTATCAAAAAGAAAAGAGAAAGGACTCAAATAAAATCATGAATGAAAGAGGAGAGATCACAACTAACACCAAAGAAATACAAACTATTATAAGAACATACTATGAGCAACCCTACGCCAACAAATTTGACAATCTGGAAGAAATGGATGCATTCCTAGAAACATATAAACTACCACAACTGAACCGGGAAGAAATAGAAATCCTGAACTGACCCATAACCAGTAAGGAGATTGAAACAGTCGTTAAAAATCTCCAAACAAACCAAAGCCCAGGGCGAGACGGCTTCCCAGGGAATCCTACCAAACATTTAAAGAAGAACTAATTCCTATTCTGCTGAAACTGTTCCCAAAAAATAGAAATGGAAGGAAAACTTCCAAACTCATTTTATGAGGCCAGCATCACCTTGATCCCCAAACCAGACAAGGATCCCATCAAAAAAGAGAGCTATAGACCAATATCCTTGATGAACACAGATGCGAAAATTCTCACCAAAATACTAGCCAATCGGATTCAACAGTACATTTAAAGGATTCTTCACCACGACCAAGTGGGATTTATTCCAGGGCTGCAAGGTTGGTTCCACATCTGCAAATCAGTCAATGTGATACAACACATCAATAAAAGAAAGAACCAGAACCATATGATACTCTCAATAGATGCTGAAAAAGCATTTGACAAAGTACAGCACCCCTTCCTGATCAAAACACTTCAGATTGTAGGGATAGAGGGCATATACCTCAATATCATCAAAGCCATCTAAGAAAAACACACCGCAAATATCATTCTCAATGTGGAGAAAAACTGAAAGCTTTTCCGTTAAGGTCAGGAACACGGCAGGAATGTCCATTATCACCACTGCTATTCAACATAGTACTAGAAGTCCTAGCCTCAGCAATCAGACAAAAGGAAATTAAAGCATCCAAATCGGCAAAGAAGAAGTTAAACTATCACTCTTCGCAGATGATATGATACTATATGTGGAAAACCCAAAAGACTCCAATCCAAAACTGCTAGAACTTGTACAGGAATTCAGTAAAGTGTCAGGATATAAAATCAATGCACAGAAATCAGTTGCATTTCTCTACACCAACAACAAGACAGAAGAAAGAGAAATTAAGGAGTCCATTCCATTTACAATTGCACCCCAAACCATAAGATACCTAGGAATAAACCTAACCAAAGAGGCTAAGAATCTATATTCAGAAAGCTATAAAGTACTCATGAAAGAAATCGAGGAAGACACAAAGAAATGGAAAAATGTTCCATGCTCCTGGATTGGAAGAATAAATATTGTGAAAATGTGTATGCTACTGAAAGCAAGTCCTATATAATTCTTACTTTAAGGAACAAGTTCGTTTTATAATTTTTTTATTATTCTACCATTCAAGTATTTCCATTTAAATTAAATTCAATATCATTTAAAAAATAATCAAAAGTGCAGCCAGTATTCAATTCCTGGGCTAAATAATTTTAGAAAGCTTTGTGTTATTGAACCTACAGGGTTTTTCTGTAGTTTTAACTCTTTCTTTCTGTGATTTTTCCCATTAGTCACGTAAGTGACTGCAATATAACAGACATTGAGGATAAAGAAGGACTGAATAGAACAATCCTTGGCCTCATGAAGTTGAGAATCTAGCAAGGGAGTCAAACAATTCAATCATTCAGAGACAATTTATTGAGTGCCTGGCCTAAGATGAGCACAACAAAACCCCAGCCCAGAGGAATCATTTTAATTTTTTATTTTTTTATAAACACATATTTTTATCCCCAGGGGTACAGGTCTGTGAATCACCAGGTTTACACACTTCACAGCACTCACCAAAGCACATACCCTCCCCAATGTCCATAATCCCACCCCCTTCTCCCAACCTCCCTCCCCCCAGCAACCCTCAGTTTGTTTTGTGAGATTAAGAGTCACTTATGGTTTGTCTCCCTCCCAATTCCATCTTGTTTCATTGATTCTTCTTCTACCCACTTAAACCCCCATGTTGCATCACCACTTCCTCATATCAGGGAGATCATATGATAGTTGTCTTTCTCTGATTGACTTATTTCGCTAAGCATGATATGCTCTAGTTCCATCCATGTTGTCCCAAATGGCAAGATTTCATTTCTTTTGATGGCTTCATAGTATTACATTGTGTATATATACCACATCTTCTTGATCAATGAATATGCTACCTAAAGCAATCTACAGAATGCAATTCCTATCAAAGTACCATCCATCTTTTTCAAAGAAATGGAGCAAATAATTCTAAAATTTATATGGAACCAGAAAAGACCTCGAATAGCCAAAGGGATATTGAAAAAGAAAGCCAAAGTTGGTGGCATCACAATTCCGGACTTCAAGCTCTATTACACAGCTGTCATCATCAAGACAGCATGGTACTGGCACAAAAACAGACACATAGATCAATGGAACAGAATAGAGAGCCCAGAAATAGACCCTCAACTCTATGGTCAACTCATCTTCGACAAAGCAGGAAAGAATGTCCAATGGAAAAAGACAGCCTCTTCAATAAATGGTGCTGGGAAAATTGGACAGCCACATGCAGAAAAATGAAATTGGACCATTTCCTTACACCACACACGAAAATAGACTCAAAATGGATGAAGGACCTCAATGTGCGAAAGGAATCCATCAAAATCCTTGAGGAGAACACAGGCAGCAACCTCTTCGACCTCAGCCGCAGCAACATCTTCCTAGGAACAACGCCAAAGGCAAGGGAAGCAAGGGCAAAATTGAACTATTGGGATTTCATCAAGATCAAAAGCTTTTGCACAGCAAAGGAAACTGTTAACAAAATCAAAAGACAACTGACAGAATGGGAGAAGATATTTGCAAATGACATATCAGATAAAGGACTAGTGTCCAAAATCTATAAAGAACTTAGCAAACTCAACACCCAAAGAACAAATAATCCAATCAAGAAATGGGCAGAAGACATGAACAGACATTTCTGCAAAGAAGACATCCAGATGGCGAACAGACACATGAAAAAGTGCTCCATATCACTCGGCATCAGGGAAATACAAATCAAAACCACAATGAGATATCACCTCACACCAGTCAGAATGGCTAAAATCAACAAATCAGGAAATGACAGATGCTGGCGAGGATGCGGAGAAAGGGGAACCCTCCTACACTGTTGGTGGGAATGCAAGCTGGTGCAGCCACTCTGGAAAACAGCATGGAGGTTCCTCAAAATGTTGAAAATAGAACTGCCCTATGACCCAGCAATTGCACTATTGGGTATTTACCCTAAAGATACAAATGTAGTGATCCAAAGGGGCACATGCACCTGAATGTTTATAGCAGCAATGTCCACAATAGCCAAACTATGGAAAGAACCTAGATGTCCATCAACAGATGAATGGATCAAGAAGATGTGGTATATATACACAATGGAATACTATGCAGCCATCAAAAGAAATGAAATCTTGCCATTTGCAACAACATGGATGGAACTAGAGCGTATCATGCTTAGCGAAATAAGTCAAGCAGAGAAAGACAACTATCATATGATCTCCCTGATATGAGGAAGTGGTGATACAACATGGAGGCTTAAGTGGGTAGAAGAAGAATAAATGAAACAAGATGGGATTGGGAGGGAGACAAACCATAAGTGACTCTTAATCTCACGAAACAAACTGAGGGTTGCCGGGGGGAGGGGGTTTGGGAGAAGGGGGTGGGATTATGGACATTGGGGAGGGTATGTGATTTGGTGAGTGCTGTGAAGTGTGTAAACCTGGTGATTCACAGACCTGTACCCCTGGGGATAAAAATATATGTTTATAAAAAATTAAAAAAAAAAAAAAAAAAAAGAAATGGACAGAGGACATGAACAGACATTTCTGCAAAGAAGACATCCAGATGGCCCACAGACACATGAAAAAGTGCTCCATATCACTGGGCATCAGGGAAATACAGATCAAAACCGCAATGAGGTATCACCTCACACCAGTCAGAATGGCTAAAATCAACAAGTCAGGAAATAACAGATGCTGGCGAGGATGCGGAGAAAGGGGAACCCTCCTACACTGTTGGTGGGAATGCAAGCTGGTGCAGCCACTCTGGAAAACAGCATGGAGGTTCCTCAAAATGGTGAAAATAGAACTGCCCTATGACCCAGCAATAGCACTACTGGGTATTTACCCTAAAGATACAGACGTAGTGATCCAAAGGGGCACGTGCACCCGAATGTTTATAGCAGCAATATCCACAATAGCCAAACTATGGAAAGAACCTAGATGCCCATCGACAGAGGAATCATTTTAATGGGAGAGATAGATAATAGGTAAGCCAACTTAAAAAAAATTGTACTGGTTTTTTCTTTAATAGTAATGCATATTTGAACAAAATAAGCACATTTTAAAAAGAGCAGTGATTGAGAAGAGGTTTTTTAACTGAGTGGTCCAAAAAGGACTCCCTTAAAAAGTCTGTTTAGAACAGATTTCTGAATAATATCAGCTATGAAGCTGCATAAAGATCTCAGGGGTGGGTGATTTTTCCAGTCAAAAAACTGTAAAGGCTCCAAAGTCACAATACAGCTGTAAGTTTCTCTAATAAAGTAACTTCTGACAAAGGATGAGAAGAAATAACTAACCCAGGTTTGAAAGAAAAGGGACAGACTTTCTATGGAATTAATATTTAATTAAAGCTCTAAAGGACAAAAATACACTAGAGCAAAATCCTGGTGATGCTGATATACCTAATGAAAGATCATAAACAAGGTGTGGGTAGCAAAGAGTGTGTGGGAATGTTAGTAAGAACAGTGGGGAAGAGTCATCCCTGAACATGTTCTTAAATGAAGCAATTCTTGTGTTGTTTTAAAAGGTAAATTGGAGTTTGTCTAAGTGATTAGAGAAGGATGCCTCAGCTTATGGAAGTTCATTGCCATAAAGATGTGATAAACTTCTGCAGATATTTTCATGTATATTTGTTGTTGCTTCTAGTAATGGTGATCTAAAAACTCCTACTTAAGACAACTAAAAATCCAGACAAAATAGCTTTTAAAGTTAAAAATATCAGAATGATTATAAAAACAAGTGAGGGATTACTGGGCCAAAATACGAAATACAATGAGTGTCTAGAGATATATGCCCTGAAGCCATTTTATCTATGAGAGCATTTGAAACTGCTAAAACACACTGAGCTGTGTTTTTAATAGACTCTTGATACTAGAAAAACAAAATTCAAAATCCAGCAGCAATCAAGTTTGAGGACTTTGGTACAACCCAAATTTAAGTTGAGATCCCCAAAGCACAAGGAGAAGCAGAAATAAGACTAGAGCCTACCTTGCCTTCTGTGTAAACTGAGAAAGTCAGCCACTGAATTTGGAGTATGATTGTCTTCTAGAGTCTCAGATATAAGAGAAAATCCTGCCAAGGAGGACCATACCATTATGATAGCTCTTAATTATCCCTACTCAATAAGAGTTTCAAATATAATGTCTTGAACATAGCAAAATGTAACAAAGCATGCAAAGAAAAACCATTAACAAGATTTGATAGACAAAATGGGATTAAGTAGGATATTAAAATGATCAATAAAGATTGTAAAATGGCTTGATTACTCTGCTCAAAGAAATGAGATGGGAAGCAAATTGAACAGAAAACTGAAACTAAAAATGATATTGAGAAAGATTTTATAAATGAACCAAATGAATACTCTAGAACATTAAAGATATGACAGCTAATTTAAGATACCACAGTGGTGCCTGGGTGGTTCGCTTAATTAAACCTCCAATTCTTTTTCCTTTTTTTTTAACACCTTAATTTTATTTTATTTCTTTCATTTTGGCTCAGATCATGATGTCAGGGTTGTGAAATAGAGCCTAGAGTTGGGCTCTGTGCTGAGCCTGGAGCCTGCTTAAGATTCTTTTCTCTTCTTTTTCTATCCCTCCCTGCGCTCTCGCTCGTTCGCTCGCGCTCCCTTGCTTGCTAATCATTACATAAATATATAAATATATAGATAATAGACAAAGCAAAATAAAAGCAGATTATGGAAATAAATATAAAGATTTTGAAATGAAAACAAGTTCAAAATAAAATAGAGAAGACCTACACCGCTAAAAGTTCATTCAGAAAATCTGCTATTAAAGAAGTCAGTATGACACAATGTTAAGATATCAAAAGATTTGAGCATGTACTTTACAGAAAGTGTAATCCAAATGGCCGCTCATATATAAAAACTGCTTATCTTTATTATGAATCTGGAATTAAATTAAATTAAATTAAAATTAAATTAAAACCTAGAATGGCATACTATTACACACTTACCATATTGGGCAACAGTAAAAATGTCTTGCAAGAATGTGAAAGAATGACAGTGCCCATAATAAAAACATTTGAGGTAAGTTGGACAATATTTAGTAAACTTAACAATAAAAATAAAAAAAAATTGGTCCATTCCTAGAAATACAACATGGAACTAAATGAATATTTTCACCAGGATATGCAAACAGATGATTATAGTTATTTCATTCATAACGGCAGATCAGTAGTGGTGTATTTGCACAATGTTACATTAAATAAGAGAATATTAACAAACTGGGAGTAGGAGCTAGGTTGTTGACATAAAGAGATCTTCTATGGTGCTGATTATGTTCTATTTCTCAAAATCTTAAATTAAAAAAGTTTTCAAATTTATATCTAGTTAGATAGATAGTTAGATTGATGATAGATAGATATCCCAGAAGCTGCAATGCTAGGCTAAGACCAGGCTTTAAAGGGCTTTTCTATACTCTACTAAATACTTTAAACCTTTCATTATATCATAGCTCAGTGTTCAAATCTCCATTGGTTTCCTCAGTTTCCTAATATTTCTCTTAAGGCGACCTGATCTAGACTTTTGATCACCTTTGTCTAAATATTTCTATTTTAACAAAGTCCTTTGTAACACTCAGAGACTAAAACTTAGAAAAATACTCTGTTATCTCACTAGAGTGGAAAATATATAGTTACCCATTAACTAATGATATCCATGTCTACATTAGATCCATGACATTTTTAATTCTTGGGAGCTTTTGGTTAAATGAATTTTTTAAGCTTCCTTTAAATGAAGCTTTAAGCCATCACCACACGAATAAAATTGAAGAACTAAATGAAAACAAGCCAAGTATTTACAGAGTAATAGAATGTGCAGTGGAAAGAGTACAATTCTGAAATCATAAAGCCTAAATTAGTGTGATGCATCTTTACTAGCCATGTAATCATAAACCAGTTATCTAAATTGTGTTAGCCTCAGTTTTTTCACCCATGAAATGGTGATAATAATACTTATTATGCAGTTGTTGTGTGGCTGTAATGAAGCATGGAGCATGAGAGTCTCATATTCCATGCTAAAATGATAGCTATTTTTATACTTATAATAATTCTAATAATAGTAATTAAATTGTTCAAAATGATAATATTCATTTATATTGAGGTATTGTATTGACTATTCATAGACACATTTACCAAAATAAATTTCATTTTACTTTACCCCCCCCCAGGATATATATTCCCTAATTCAATATGAATCTCATTAGGAATAATAATTATCATGATAAATATGCTGATTTTTCTTCTATTTTTTTTTAGGGAAGTATCCTTTACTGTTGACCGTAAAGAAACTTAAGCAAGTCTGTCTTATTCAAAATTTGCATGCTGCTTTCTTATGAAACTAGATTATAGAGTTGTATGAAATAAATTCATGCAGTTAAGACATTTATGTTTGGAAAACTGGGTGGTCAGTTTAGTATTTCAAAAGAAGATTTTAAATTTAAACCTTAAAAATGAGCTCTTTCAGCCTTATTTATAGACCATCCTTCATGCTTCATAAGTATTCCTTCATTGTAAACTAAGTAATAGATATTGTCACAGTGTATATAACTAAAATGGATTTTATATTCTATTATTTCAGAGTTAGTTGCAGTTTCTACTTCCTTACTTCCTTTTTTGAAAAATAGATTAATTCTACAAAAAGTTTTTTCCAGCTTTATTGAAAAATAATCGACATATTATAATTTGTAAATTTAAGAAATGATTTCTTATAACACTGCAAACTTAACATTGTGTAAATTTTGTACAATTTGATAAATTGGTATACATCTGTATTGCAATATAATCTACATAAAAATGTTAATACATCTACTATCTCATATAGTTGCCACTGTTTTTATGCATGTATCGTAAGGAATTTTAAGATCTACTCTCTTAGCAACTTTTATGTATATAGTACAGTAGAGATAAACTTCAGAGGTCTTGTGGGTTTTGTTCCATAGCACCTCAATAAAGCGATTATCTCAATAAACTAAGTCAAATTATTATTATTTTTTGGTTTCCCAGTGCGTATAAAAAATAAACACTATACTGTACTGTTCAAAAGCATTATGTCTTTAAATAAAATCAATGCATATACCTTAAGTAAACTAGTTCTGAGATTTTAGTGGGTCATAATTACTGATCACAGATCACCATAACAAATACAATAATAATGAAAAAACTTGAAATATTGCAAGAATTACCAACATGTGACAGAGAGACACAAAATGAACAAATGTTATTAGAAAAATGGAGGCAGCAGACCTATTTTATACAAGATTGCTATAAACTTTCAACTTGTAAGAATGTGATATATACAAAGTTTAATAAAGGGAAGCACAATAAAAAAGTATGTATATATTATTATCTATGATCATCATGTTGTACATTAGATTCCCAGAACTTTTTCATATTATAGTTGCAAGTTTGTACACTTTGACCACCTTACTCCACCCCAGGTTCACCCCTTGTCAACTCAACTCTAAGTTTCCATTAGTTTGCCTTTTCTTCAGATTCTGTGTGTAAGGGATATCATAATACATAAATTAAAAATATATATATATATAATCTTTGAAATATTTCACTTAGTATAATACCTTCAAGATCCATCCATGCTGTTGTAAATGGCAGTATTTCTTAATTTTTCATGGTTAAGTAGTATTCCATAGTACATATTTACCATTCTTATTTTATTCATTCATCCATTAATGGATACTGAAGTTATTTCCATCTCTAGCTTAGAGTTAATAATTTTATAATGAACATAAGAGTGCAGATATGGGGGCGCCTGGGTGGCTCAGTGGGTTAAGCCGCTGCCTTCGGCTCAGGTCATGATCCCAGGGTCCTGGGATCGAGTCCCACATCGGGCTCTCTGCTCAGCAGGGAGCCTGCTTCCTCCTCTCTATCTGCCTGCCTCTCTGCCTACTTGTGATCTCTGTCAAATAAATAAATATAATCTTTAAAAAAAAAAGAGTGCAGATATGTCTTCGAATAGTGACTTCGTTTCCTTTAGATATATACCTAGAAGTGGGATTTCTGAATCATATGGTAATTTTACTTTTAATAATATGAATCATCTCCATACTGTTTTCCATACAAATTTATATCCCTATCACAGTGCATAACTTCCCCATTTTCCCCAATATTTACCAAAATTTGTTAGTTTTAATTTTTTGGTAATATATATTCTAATAGATAGTAATATCTTGCTGTGTTTTCCAGAGGTAAACAACAACAACATAATGACTTTGCCCTGAGTTTTTACGTTGAGCCCTTTTTAATGCTCCTGTTGGTCATTTATATAACTTTTTTGAAAAAAAGTCTATTGAGATCCTTTTGCTATTTTTAAAATTATATATTTTTTTCTATTTGTATCTGTTGGTTATTAACCTCTTTTCAGATATAAGATTTGTAAGTATTTTCTTCCATTCTGTGGATTGTGTTTTTATTCTCTGTCTCTCTCTCTCTTTTTTTTTTTTGGCAATGCAGAAACTTTAGTTTGATGTAATATCATTTATTTATTTTTGGGTTTTTTTGCTTGTGTTTTTGGTCTGGTATCCAAAAAACTATTGGCAAGACCAATGTCAAGGAGTATTTTTCCTATGTTTTCCTTTAGGAAATTTAGTTTCATGCATCACATTTAAGTCTTTAATCTATTTCAAGTTAAGATTTATGAGTGATATAAGGCTCCAGTTTCATACTGTTTTATGTGACTTCAGTTTTAAATATCATTTATTGAACAGACTATCTTTACCCATTACATATGTTGGCCCCTGTCAAATATTAGGTGACTATGAAAGGATTTATTTCTGGACTCTCAATTCTGTTTTGCTTCTTTATTGGTCTGTTTTTATGCCAGTATACTTTATTGTTTTGAGCATGGGGGCTTTGTAATATAATTTCAAATCAAGAAGTGCAATTTCTCTTCTTCATTCTTTCTCAGAACTGCTTTATTTGTTGTCTTTTATGGTCCTTTATATATTTTAGGATTCTTTACTTACTACTGCAAAAAAATAATATTGGATTTTTTAAAAATATTTTTAATTTATTTATTTGACAGAGAGAGATGACAAGCAGGCAGAGAGGCAGGCAGAGAGAGAGAGGAGGAAGCAGGCTCCCTGCTGAGCAGAGAGCCTGATGCAAGGCCCAATCCCAGGACCCTGGGATCATGACCTGAGCCGAAGGCAGTGGCTTAACCCACTGAGCCACCCAGGCGCCCCTAACTTTGGATTTTTGGTAGGAATAGAATTTACAGATGGTTTCCGGTAGTATGGACATTTTAACAATGTTAATTCTTACCGTTCATAAATATGGGCTATCTTTCCATTTGTATCTCCTTCAATTTCTTTATCAATGTCATAGTTTATGGGGTACAGATCTTTCATCTTCTTAGTTAAATCTTTTCCTAAGTATTTTATTATTTTTGATACTATTGTGAATTAGATTGTTTTCTTTATTTTTTCAGATAGTTCATCATTAGAGTGTTAAAATGCCCCTGTCTTGTGCTTACTTTGGCAGCACATATACTAAAATTGGAATGATGCAGAGAAGATTAGCGTGATCACTGAACAAGGATGACATGAAAAACTGGGAAGCATTCCATATTAAAAACAAAACAAAACAAAAAAATTCTTGTCTTTTATATATTGATCTTGTATTTGGCAGCTTTACTAAATTTGTTTATTCAAATGTTTTTTGTGAAGTTTTTAGGATTTTTTTACATGTAAGTTCATGTTATCCAAAAAAAGAAAATTTTACTTCTTCCTTTTTTTTTTGGAGTCTTTTATTTCTTTGTGCTCCTTGTTTCTCTGGCTAGGACATCCAGTACTATGTCAAATGAGAGTAGTGAAAGTGGACACACTTGTCTTGTTTCTGATCTTTAAGGGGAAAACTATCAAACTTTTTTGATTGAATATGAGATTAGCTCTGGGATTGCAATATGTGTTTTTTTTAATGTATTTTTTAAATTTTTTTATAAACATATAATGCGTTTTTATCCCTAGGGATACAGGTCTGTGAATCACCAGGTTTACACATTTCACAGCACTCACCATAGCACATACCCTCCCCAATGTCCATACCCCCACCATCCTCTCCCAACACATCTCCCCCCAACAAACCTCAGTCTCTTTTGTGAGATTCAGTCTTTTATGGTTTGTCTCCCTCCCAATCCCATCTTCGTTTATTTTTCTTTTTGTACCCCCCAAACCGCCTATGTTGCATCTCCACTTCATCATATCAGGGAGATCATATGATAGTTGTCTTTCTCAGATTGATTTATTTCGCCAAGCATAATACCCTCTAGATTCATCCACGTCATCACAAATAGCAGGATTTCATTACTTTTGATGGCTGCATAGTATTCCATTGCACATATATACCACATCTTATTTATTGATTCATCTGTGGAAGGACATTTAGATTCTTTTCATAGTTTAACTATTGTGGACATTGCTGCTATAAACATTTGGGTTTATGTGCCCCTTCAGAATTCCACGTTTGTATATTTAGGGTATATACCCAGTAATACAATCACTGGGTCATAGGGTAGTTCTATTTTCAGCGTTTTGAGGAACTTCCACGCCGTTTTCCGGAGTGGTTGCACCAGCTTGCATAACCATGTACAGTGTAGGAGGGTTCCCCTTTCTCCACATCCTCGCCAGCATCTGTCATTGACTGACTTGTTCATTTTAGCCATTCTGAAAGGTGTGAGTTGGTATCTCATTCTGGTTTTGATTTGTATTTCCCTGATGCCGAGTGATGTGGAGCATTTTTTCATGTGTCTGTTGGCCATTTGGATATATTCTTTGCAGAAATGTCTGTTCATGTCCACTGCCCATTTCTTCATTGGATTATTTGGTCTTAGGGTGTTGAGTTTGATAAGCTCTTTATAGATTTTGGATACTGGCCCTTTATCCGGTATGTCATTTGCAAATATCTTCTCCCATTCTGACAGTTAACTTTTGGCTTTGTTAACTGTTTCCTTTGCTGTGTAAAAGCTTTTTGATCTGATGAAATCCCAATAGTTCATTTTTGCCCTTGCTTCCCTTGCCTTTGGCGATGTTCCTAGGAAGAAGTTGCTGCTGCTGAGGTCAAAGAGGTTGCTACCTGTTCTCTCCTCAAGGATTTTGATGGATTCCTTTCTCACATTATGCTTCTTCATCCATTTCCAGTCTATTTTCATGTATGGTGTAAGGAAATGGTCCAATTTCATTTTTCTGCATGTGGCTGTTCCATTTTCCCAACACCTTTTGTTGAAGAGGCTGTCTTTTTTCCATTGGACATTCCTTCCTGTTTTGTTGAAGATTAGTTGACCACAGAGTTGAGGGTGTATTTCTGGGCTCTCTATTCTGTTCCATTGATCTATGTCTGTTTTTGTGACAGTTCCCTACTATCTTGATGATGACAACTTTGTAATAGAGCTTGAAGTCTGGAATTGTGATGCCAACAACTTTGGCTTTCTTTTTCAATATTCCTCTGGCTACTCGAGGTATTTTCTGGTTCCATATAAATTTTAGGATTATTTGTCCCATTACTTTGAAAAAAATGAATGGAATTTTGATAGGGATTGCATTAAATGTGTAGATTGCTTTAGGTAGCATACACATTTTCACAATATTTGTTCTTCCAATACAGGAGCATGGAACATATTTCCATTTCTTTGTGTCTTCTTCAATTTCTTTCATGAGCACTTTAGAGTTTTCTGAGTATAAATTCTTTGTCTCTTTGGTTAGGTTTATTCCTAGGTATCTTAGGGTTTGGGGTGCAATTGTAAATGGGATTCACTCCTTATTTTCTATTTCTTCTGTCTTGTTGGTATAAAAAAAATGCAACCAATTTCTGTGCATTGATTTTATATCCTGACACTTTACAGAATTCCTATACAAGTTAGAGCAGATTTGGAGTGGAGTCCTTTAAGTTTTCCACATACAGTATCATATCATCTGCAAACAGTGATAGTTTGACTTCTCTTTTGTCAACTGGAAAAATTTGAATGACTTTAATTTCTTTTTGTTGTCTGATTGCTGAGGCTAGGACTTCTAGTACGATGTTCAATAGCAGTGTCATGATAACGGACATCCCTGCCATGTTCCTGACACCAGCGGAATAGGATTGAGTTTTTCTCCATTGAAAATGGTATTTGCAGTGGGTTTTTCATAGATGGCTTTGATAATATTGATAATATGTGCCCTCTATCCCTACACTTTGAAAGTTTTAATCAGGAAAGGATACTGCACTTTGTCAAATGCTTTTTCAGCATCTATGGAGAATATCATGTGGTTTTTGTTCTTTCTTTTATTAATGTGTTGTGTCACATTGATTGATTTGCAGATGCTGAACCAACCTTGTAGCCTTGGAATAAATCCCACTTGGTCGTGGTGAATAATCCTTTTAATGTACTGTTGAATCCGATTGGCTAGTATTTTGGTGAGAATTTTCGCATCTGTGTTCATCAAGGATATTGGTCTGAAGTTCTCTTTATTGATGGGATCCTTGTCTGGTTTGGGGATCAAGGTGATGCTGGCCTCGGAAAAAAAGAGTTTGGAAGTTTTCCTTCCATTTCTATTTTTTGGGAACCGTTTCAGGAGAATAGGAATTAATTCTTCTTTAAAAGTTTGGTAGAATTCCCCTGGGAAGCCATCTGGCCCGGGGCTTTTGTTTGTTTGGAGATTTTTGATGACTGTTTCAATCTCCGTACTGGTTATGGCTCTGTTCAGGTTTTCTATTTCTTCCTGGTTCAGTTGTGGTAGTTTATATGTCTCTAGGAATGTACCCATTTCTTCCAGATTTTTGAATTTGTTGGCGTAGAGTTGCTCATAGTATGTTCTTATAATTGTTTGTATTTCTTTGGTGTTGGTTGTGATCTCTCCTCTTTCATCCATGATTTTATTTATTTGGATCCTTTCTCTTTTCTTCTTGATAAGTCTGGAAAGGGGTTTATCAATCTTATTAATTCTTTCAAAGAACCAGCTCCTAGTTTCATTAATTTGTTCTATTGTTTTTTTTTTTTGTTGTTGGTAGTGTTTTGTTTTGTTTTGTTGGTTTCTATTTCATTGATTTCTGCTCTGATCTTTATTATTCCTCTTCTCTTGCTGGGTTTAGGATTTCTTTGTTGTTCTTTCTCCAACTCCTTTAGGTGTAGGATTATGTTGTGCATTTGAGATCTTTCTTGTTTCTTGAGAAAGGCTTGTACAGCTTTATATTTTTCTCTCAGGACTGCCTTTGCTGTATCCCACAGATCTTGAACACTTTTGTTTTCATTATCATTTTTTTCCATGAATTCTTTCAATTCTTCTTTAATTTCCTGGTTGACCAATTCATTTTTTAGAAGGATGTGGTTTAGTCTCCATGTATTTGTGTTTTTTCCAAGTTTCCTCTTGTGATTGAGTTTTAGTTTCAGAGCACTGTGGTCTGAGAATATGCAGGGGATGATCCCAATCTTTTGATAATGGTTGAGATCTGATTCATGACCCAGGCTGTGGTCTATTCTGGAGAATGTTCCATGTGCACTAGAGAAGAATGTGTATCTGTTATTTTGGGATGGAATGTGTTGAATATACCTGTGATGTCCATCTTGTCCAGTGTGTCATTTAAGGCCTTTTTCCTTGTTGATCTGTTGCTTGGATGATCTGTCCATTTCAATGAGGGGAGTGTTAAATTCCCCTACTATTATTTTATTATTGTCAATGTGTTTCTTTTATTTTGTTATTAATTGGTTTATTTAGTTGGCTGCTCCCATGTTAAGGTCATAGATATTTAAAATTGTTAGGTGTTCTTGTTGGACAGACCCTTTGAGTATGATAATGTGTCCTTCCTCATCTCTTATTATAGTCTTTGGCTTAAAATCTAATTGATCTGATATAAGGATTGCCACCCAAACTTTCTTCTGATGTCCATTAGCATGGTACATTGTTTTCCACCCCCTCTCTTTAAATCTGGGGGTGTCTTCGGGTCTATGATGAGTTTCTTGGGCAGCATATTGATGGGTTTTGCTTTTTATCCATTCTGATACCCTGTGTCTTTTGATTGGTGCATTTAGGCCATTTACATTCAGGGTAACTATTGAGAGATATGAATTTAGTGGCAATTGTATTGCCTATAATGTGACTGTTACTGTATATTGTTTCTGTTCCTTTCTGATCTACTACTTTTAGGTTCTCTCTTTGCTTAGAGGACTCCTTTCAATATTTCCTGGAGAGTTGGTTTGGTGTTTGCAAATTCTTTCAGCTTTTGTTTGTCCTGGTAGCTTTTTAATCTCTCCTTCTATTTTCAATGATAGCCTAGCTGTATATAGTATTCTTGGCTGCATATTTTACTCACTTAACACTCTGAAGATATCATGCCAGGTCTTTATGGCCTGCCAGGTCTCTGTGGTTATGTCTGCTGCCAATCAAACGTTTTTACTGTTGTACAATACAGACTTCTTCTCCCAGGCTGCTTTCAGGATTTTCTCTTTGTCGTTAACAGTTGTAAATTTTACTATCAGGTTACGGGGTGTGGACCTATTTTTATTGATTTTGAGGGTCATTCTTTGCATCTCCTGGATTTTGATGTTTGTTCCCTTTGCCATATTAGGGAAATTCTCTACAAAAATTCTCTCCAATATACCTTCTGCTCCCCTCTCTCTTTCTTCTTCTTCTGGCATCCCAATTATTCTAATGTTTTGTCGTCTTATGGTCTCACTTATCTCTCAAATTCTCTCCTCATGGTCCAGTATTTGTTTGTCTCTCTTTTGCTCAGCTTTTTATTCTCCATCATTTGGTCTTCTGTATCACTAATTCTTTTGCCTCATTTATCCTAGCAGTAAGAACTTCCATTTTTATTGCACCTCATTAATAGCTCTTTTGATTTCAACTTGGTTAGATTTTAGTTTTTTTATTTCTCTAGAAAGGGTTTTTATCTCTCTGGAGAGGGTTTCTCTAATATCTTCCATGCCTTATTCGAGCCCAGCTAGAACCCTGAGAGTTGTCATTCTGAACTCTAGTTCTGTCATATTACCAATGTCTGTTTTGATTAGGTCCCTAGCCTTTGGTACTGCCTCTTGTACTTTTTCTTGTGATGAGTTTTTCCACCTTGTCATTTTGAGAAGATAAGAATATATAAAGGAGCAAATAAAATGCTAAAAGGGTGGCAAAGACCCCAGGAAAATGTGCTTTAACCAAATCAGAAGAGACCCCAAGTTGTGGGAGAACAAAAGGGGATAAAAAAGAAGTTCTAGGGGAAAAAAAAGGTTTAAAAAAAAGAAAACAAGGAAAAAAATATTACAAAAGAAAAAATTATATATATACTAGACTTGTGATAGAACAGGGTCACTCACTTAGTTTTGGGAGAATTTTGGTCTCTTAGAAGCAACTACCTCCAAAGATTTTAAAGGTTGAAAAACATATAAGGGTAGGCACAATGACAGGATGGAAGAAGCCTATAAAAATGAGTTAAAAAATTTAATTTCTAAAAAATAAGTTGATAGAGCAAGTCGGTGGGGACAATAAAGAAAAATAAACTGGAGAGAATTTGCTCAGGCTGGACACTGGAACAATCTTGGAGCTAGATTTAGGGTATATTTTGGTCTATTAGGAGAAGTTATACCTCAAATTATTTAGAAGAAAAAACCCTATGTGTACAAAAATATATAGTTAGATACAATGGAGGATAAAATATGACTATAATAATGAAGGTTCAAAATAGATTATTATTTTTGTAAGATATTTTTAAAATAAATTCGTTAAAAAATCATTGAAAGACGAATGGGTAAAAGTTAAAAAAAATTAGCAGAAGAAAAAAGAAAAAATATATAACTGCAAGACTAAAGAATCATTGGGAGAAAGCCATGAATTCCTTGTTTTGCTTTCTCCTCCTCTGGAATTCCACTGTTCTCTTTAGTAAGTGAAGTTGATCTTGGCTGGGTTTCTTGTTGGTCTTCTGGGGAAGGGGACTTTTGTATTGATTCACAGGTGTCTTTGCCCGAGATGGATTTATCCTGCCCTTACCTAGGGTAGGGCTAAGTAATCCGGGAGCTTTTGATCCCTGAAGGCTTTCTGTAGAGGTCTGGATGATGAAATGATAATGGCGGTCTCACAATCCGGCCCAGAGGAGTGGAGAGCTCAGGGCCCTGCTCCTCAGTGCACCTTCAGAGAAAAGTGCTTAATCACTCCCATCTTCCCGGCCTCTGGCCATGCTTGGAGAGAAGCACTCTGTCATTCGCACTTGGAGAAATGTCATTGGTCATTCTCATCTCCCTGGCCTCTGGCCATGCTTGGAGAAAAGAGCTCAATTACTCCTTTCTCCCTGGCCCTTGGCCATGCTCCAAGCTCACCCTGCCTATGCCTGGTTCAAAGTAACCCTGGGTTGAGAGCTCACTCCTCAGCTTTGTCTCTGTAGCTGGCTTCCCCACTCTAATACCTGTGAGTTCTGTGACACTCAGATACCCCTGGTCCTTCTGTGACCCTGAGGGACCTGGGGCTATGCTGAGCCCACTTGGGCTTCACTCTGGTTTAGCCTCTGGGGTGATATCCTTCAGTGGATCAAACTTAAAAAGTCCTGATTTTGTGCTCAGTTTCTCCACAGCTTGCCGGGAGCTGCCCCACCCCCCCCGCGGTCTACCTTCCGGTTCTTTGGGTTCACTTTTCCGCCGGTTCTACCTTTCAGAAAGTGATCAATTTTCTGTTTCTAGAATTGTAGCTCTCCTTCTCTTTGATCTCCCATTGGACTTGTAGGTGTTTGCAATGGTTCGATAAGCTATCAAGCTGATCTCCTGCAACCTGATGTCGTCTCAGCCTGCTACTTCTCCGCCATCTTGAATCCTTCCACGGAATATGTGGTTTTTATTGTGTTGATGTGTATCCTTTCTGTACCCAGTTTGGTGAGTATTTTTATTATGAAAGGGTGTTGAATTTTGTCAAATGCCTTTTCTGCATATATTGAATTGATCATATGAGTTTTTATTGATCATTCTATTAATATAATGCATCACATTTACTGATATGTGCTGGTGAATTCAGTTTTGTAGCATTTTGTAGAGAATTTTTACATTTTTTATTTATCAGGGATATGATCCAGTAGTTCTTTTTGTTGCTGATTTGAAAAGTGCCTCGGAGTATTTCAACCACTTCAACTTTGGGGAAGGGTTTTAAAAGTGTTTGTATTATTTCTTCTTAAAATGTTTGGTAGAATTCACTGTGGACATCATCTGATTCTGGACTTTTATTTGTTAGAAGGTTTTTATTACGGATTCAATCTCCTTACCCCTTATTGGTCTGTTCACATTTTTTATGTCCTTATGATTCAGTCTTAATAGGTTGTATGTGCCTAGGAATTTGTCCATTTCCTCTAGGCATTTGATTTGCTGGCCTTTAACTGTCTGTTATCTTTTATATTTCTGTGGTATCTGTTATAATGTCTCCTTTTACATTTCTAATTTTATTGAGTCTTCTCTTTTTTCTGAGTTAGTCTAGCTGTCTTTTTTTATTTATCATTACCAAGTCTAATTTTATTTACCATTTAAAAAAACTTTCTAGTTTTTTAATTCTATATTTCATTTATTTCTGCCCTAATTTTTATGTTTTTCCTTCCTTTTGCTACTTTTAAGTTTACTTTGTTCTTTCTGTACATTTTTTGAGCTGTTATATTAAGTTCTTTATTTGAAATCGTTTTTATATATATTTGTAGCTATAAAATTTCCTTTTATAACTGCTTTTCTGCTTCTCATAATTTTTTGGTATATATTTTTTTATTTTCCTCAAGATGTATTTTTATTCCCACTTTGTCTTCTTTTTTTGATTTTTTGTTTGTTTAAAAATGTGTATGTCTGTGTATTTTTAAATTTTCCAAATTTCCTTCTGTATTGATTTCTAGTTTCATATTATTTTGGCTGGAAATATACTCGAAATGCTTTCGATATTATTGATTTTGGGGGGACTCTTGTTTTGTGGTTTAAAATGTGATCTATCCTAGACAATTTTCCACGTGTGTTTGAGAATAATATAATAAATATAATAAATGATACTATTGGATGGAATATCCTGTAAATATGTTAGGTTCATTTGACATAGTTCTTGTTTGTTTGATTTGTTTTGTTTTGTTTGTTTGTTTGTTTGAGAGAGAGCAGGGCAGAGAGAATGAGCAAGGGGTAAGGGCAGAGACAGAGGGAGAAGATTCCCTCCTGAGCAGGGAGCCCAATGGGGAATTCTATCTCAGGACCCTGGGATCACGACCTGAGCCAAAGGCAAAGGCTTAACTGACTGAGCCACCCAGGTGTCCAGGCATAGTGTTTAAATTCACTATTTTCTTATTGATTTTCTGTCTGGATGATCTATCCATATGTAACAGTGGGGTATTATTGTCCCCAGATACTATTGTATTGCTATTTATTTCTCCTTTTTGTTTTGTTAGTATTTGTTTTATATATTTATGTGGCTCAATATTAGGTACATGATATTTACAGTTACTGTATGGATGAATTGATGACACTTTTCTTATTGTATAATGTCTGTGGTGATTTTTAGCTTATATAAACCCTATTTTGTCTGTTATAGTTATTGCTACCCTTGTTTTCTTTTGTTATCATTAGCTTGGAATATCTTTTTCCATCCCTTTACTCTCTGCCCATGTGTGTCCTTAAAGCTAAAGGTATTCTTTTATACACAACATATTGTTGGATCTTGTGTTTATTGTTTGTCTTTTTAATCTATTCTAGCCTTTCTATGATTTCCAACTGGATGATTCCATTCACTTACAGTTAAAGTAATTATTGATAGGTAAAGACTTAACTATTGCCTTTCATTCTTTTTATATTTCATGATTTATTTAAATTTTAGTTAATATATAGTGTAATATTAGTTTCAGGAGTAGAATTTAGTAATTTGCCATTCACATATACCATTCAATGCTCATCACAAGTGACCTCCTAATAATTATTACTGACTTAGCCCATTCCCCTGCCCATCTCCCCTCCAGAAACAATCAGTTTGTTACTTATAGTTAAGTGTATTATGGCTTGCCTTCCCCTCCCTTTTATTTTTAAATTTTTTTCTTTCCCCAGTGTTTATCTGTTTTGTTTTTCTTTTAATTGTTTGCTCTTTTTTAGACGCTCTGCTCTTTATTTCCTGTATTGTTGTCTTTGTAATCTGATGACTTTTTGTGGCAGTATGTTTTAACTTATTTAACAAAATCTTTTGTGTATCTACTACATATTTTTTTATACCTACCATTAAGGTTATATAAAATATGTTAGTTATAACATTCCATTTTATGTTGAAAACAACTGAACTTCAATAGTGTACAGAAAATTTATACTTCTATAACAAGAGGTTATTGATGTTTTTACATTTAGATCATTTTTATATTGTACATTTAATAACAAATGATTGCAGTTATAGTTATTTTTAATAAGCTTGTTTTTTAACTTTTAAACTAGACTAGTAAATGATTTCTATATCACCATTACAATATTGAAGAATCTGGTTTTGACTATACATTTACCTTTAGCAATAAATAAGGAGCTATCCATGCATCCATGTTGTCATCTTGATAACATCACCGTCCCCAAATCTTCAGTAAGTGTTACTTTATATTTATATATTTTTTTAAGATTTTGTTTATTTGACAGAGAGAGAGAGAGCTCAAGTTGGCAGAGTGGCAGGCAGAGGAAGATCTAGAGGCAGGCTTATTACCCAGCAGTGAGCCCGATGCAGGTCTTAATCCCAGGACCCTGGGATCACGACCTGAGCCAAATGCAGCTGCTTAACCGATTGAGTCACCCAGGGACCCCTAAATTTTACTTTAGTTAATATATGACCATTTTTTATTTCTACTAATAGATACATCAATTTTATTGCTTTTAATATTAAGGTCTTCTCCTTAACATCATTATCATCTATTCATCTATTTCTTTTTCATTTTAAAAGTGTTGTTTACATTTGTGGTGGTAAGTATGTAATTCATGTATGTGATGGTATGTAAGTAATTCAAATATGAATTTTAAACTCTAGATCATATGCTCCATTGTGGCAGATATTTGTCTTATTCATCCCACCCACAAAAAATTAGTACTAAATAGGTCTTTGTTGATTGACTGAATAAATTAAGTGTTCTGACACTAGCATAGCTGACCAAACCAGAGATCAAGGAGAAAATATAATGATTGTCAAATGGGTGAACCTGAGATAAAAAGACATTTTAGCTTCGTTACTTTGATATACACTCTGGATAACATTCCAACTCTGCATGGATTTTTGGAAAGCAAACAACTCCTCTCCTAAATAATAAATGTATTAATTGCCTTCCTTATGAGTCCTGACAGCAGTCAGCTTTGTGGGTTTCTGATTCCATTTCAAGAGTTTGAATGTCTGTTTGATTTATGTCATAGGCAACAGTGTCATGAGGAAAGACTTGTAGGATAAAATTTCTTAAAGAAGGGAACACAGATGGCTGCCTATGGACTGTGAGGTGGGTGTTAATGAAAATGCATTGAGCAGTAAGGGAAGGGCAGCTCACAACCATAGGAAAGGTGCCCTGTGATTTTGTTTTGTTTTGTTTTGTTTTGTTTTACAAACAGATACCATTTCCCCTCCCCATGGAAATTTTCAAATTTACTTTTCTCTAACAACCACAAATACTTGGGACATTATGAACACAATATGGGCCTTAAAGGATAAAAATAAACAAAAATTTAAGTAAATGTTAAGTGTTTATCATTATTTCAGCCATGTTTTTCTATGTTTAACTTCTCAAAGAAATTACACAGTCTGGTTTCTAAATATTATACTAGGCTGTTAAACCAATGCAAAGGGTTTTATGGAATTTTCTATAACACCATCTAGATTTTCTACATTGGCTGTCACTCCTGAAAATTCTCAGTTTATAAAGTGCATGCATTGAAACAGCATATATTTACATTATACTAAATATTCACTGGTTATTTACCTGGTTTATTACTGTATTTTGATCCTTTCTAATTGTTCACTTTCTTCCATGTTTCCCCCTTATTTCTACAAATGTTAATCCATCACATGTTATGTAAAGTGAAACAAAGGGGAACAGCTGTTACTAGAAAGGATTAATAGGTGATTTGATGTTACTCTGTGAGATATTAAGTAATAGGCAAGGTATTTCCATATCATCATTTTAATATATTTCAGTAATACAGCATAGTTGTTATGCTTTAATTAAACCTTCATTAAGTCTTTATATGTATATATATATATTTCCTGACTCAACAGTCCGCCCTTCATGTCCCATTCAAAACCCACTCATTTTATGGAATAACTGTTTTATATTCCCAGTACGATCTTCATTCAACTTATTGCTCTGATGTGCTCCTTTGGCAGCACATATATTAACTTATTGTTCTGGGTATACAAAAGGATAGGAATAGAATATTTTGTAATATGATATTTTGTCCTTTCTGCACTACAGAGTCTGTGTAAGCATTCTTAGATCAGAGACCTAGGAGGAGTTCCAAATTGAAGAAAAACAAACAGAATAAAAGAAAATGTTCTCAGCCCTTTCTTGTAGTTTCATTTGCAGGAACCACAAAAGCAAAGATATTAAAAATTTTTTTCTTATATTTTAAAATTAAGTTTACAATTTTTATTGGATTATGCTCCCTTAAACTCATCTGATACCATGAATAGAAAACCCAAGCAATCCACCAAACATTCATTCATGTTGTTGCCTTTGAACATATTGCCTTTAAAATTTTTACAGAGTAGTCTCATCTGTAGAGTAGATGAGCCTTGACTCAAAAGTGTCATCAAAGACTGTGGTGACACTTGTCTTGCCACCCGCCCGCTGTTCGTGCCATGGCAGGCTCTCCTGCTTCACGACCGTTACCCGACAGCAAGGCCAAGGGCTCCTTCTCTCCTCCCAGGGCGGTGTGCTGTGCCTTCCCCAGATATGCTACTGGGGAGTGCAGTCACAGACCTGTCCCTTTCCTTAAGGCTGTTTCCTCGGGCTTAACCACACTTCTCTCCCAGGCAGAGGGGATGCCCGGGCTAAGAGGATTTCGCTCCATACGGGTTTCTCCCACCATGCTTCGGAAACTATGTTAAGGCAAGCAGCATCAGCATCCCACAGAACCGACACTGATTTACCAGCGAATGCTGTGCTTTCCCAGAGGGGATGCAGGAACAAAGAGGCTTTTGCTCTATGCGGGTTTCTCCCACTGTGCTGTGAATACAAGGTTAAGGCAAGCAGCAACAGCAGCCAGCAGAACCGACTCTGATTTCGCAGAGCCTGCTATGCACGCGGCGAGGCTTTGGGCTTGGGCGAACCGCCAACTGCACTTCACCGCTCCTTTCTCAGGAAGGCTTTGGGCGTTCGCTCTGTCGCATCAGGGAAGAAGAGCTGCGGAAGAGCTGGTGCCTCTTGGGCCTTGCTTTCGCGGGCTCTATGTTTGCGCCCTGGGTTCAACCTGCCCAGCCGAACTAAGCAGACACAGCCACAAACCGCAGCAGCGTGCGTGGCCTAGGATGGCACTCTATGCACACTACCATCTCCCGGTATAGGCAACGCTTGGCCTTTTGCTCTGGTGCTCAGGCGGACTCGGGGACTAGGCCAGTGCCTTCGACACAGGAGAGGAGAGGGGACAGGATCCCTGCACACCGCCAGTGCACTGGGATGGGGAGCTGTGGGGGACTTACCTCACTCTTTCCCCGGACACCCCGTGCCTCCGCGAACGCTTCCACATCCTGGAGGAAGATGTCATCTGACGGCCCGTTCTTTCAGGGAGCTACTTCTGCGAGTTCAGGGTGGCAAGCACATGTCTGAACCAGGGACAGGTGGCCAAGGAGCGGCTTGCCCCTTGGGCCCAGAGGCTCAGGACAGGCATGCCTTCTGCCCAGACTCCTTCCTCAGAGTGGAGCACACGCCCCTGCCCTAGTCATCCCCTCCACTCTCCTTAGCAGCCAGGCTTCCGTCTCTCCGTACAAGGCGCGGGTGACACTTGTCTTGCCACCGCCCGCTGTTCCTGACAGGACCGACTCTCCTACTTGGAGACCGTTTCTGAAAACAAGGCCAACGGCTCCTTCTCCCGGGGCAGCGTGCTGTACCTCCCCAGTCATGCTCCTGTGGAGCGCAGTGACAGACGTGTCCCTTCCTTAAGGGTCTTTCCACAGGAGCAACCACGCTTCTCTCTCTAGCAGAGGAGATACCCGGGAAATGAAGATTTCGCTCCATGCGGGTTTATTACACGGTGCTCTGGAGACTAGCTCAGGCAAGCAGCAGCAGAATCCCACAGACCCGACTCTGATTTCCCAAAGAATGCTGTGCTGAGGCGGACTCCCGGACTAGGCCAGTGCTTTCTCCAAAGGAGAGGAGAGGCGACAGGATCTCAACACACCGCCCGTGCACTCGGTTGAGGAGCGGTGACGGACTGACCCCACTCCTTCCACGGACACCGCGTGTTCCGCGAACGCTTCCACTTCCTGGAGGAAGACGACATCTGACTGCCCGTTCTTTCAGGGAGCTACTTCTGCGAGTTCAGGGTACGCGCCTGGTGTCAAGCACATGTCTGCACCAGGGACAGGTGGCCAAGGAGCTGCTTTCCCCTTGGGCTCAGGGGCCCAGGACAGGCATGCCTTCTGCCCAGACTTCTGCCTCACAGTGGAGCACGCGCCCCTGCCCTAGTCATCCCCTCGTGTCTCCTTAACAGCCAGGCATACGTCTCTCTGCACAGGGAGCAGGTGACACTTGTAACCGCCCGCTGTTCCTGACAGGACAGGATCTCCTACTTGGAGACCGTTTCCGAAAACAAGGCCCACGGCTCCTACTCTTCTCCCGGGGCAGCGTGCTGCACCTCCCCAGTCATGCTGCTGGGGAGCGTAGTGACAGACGTGTCCCTTTCCTTAAGGGTCTTTCCACAGGAGCAAGGACGCTTCTCTCTCAGACAGAGGTTATCCCCAGGCAAAGAAGATTTTGCTCCATGCGGGTTTATTACACCGTGCTGTGGAGACTAACTCAGGCAAGCAACAGCAGCATCCCACAGACCCGACTCTGATTTCCCAAAGAATGCGGTGCTTTCCCAGAGGGGATGCCCGGGCAAAGAGGCTTTTGTTGTATGCTGGTTTCTCCCACCGTGCTGCGAATACTAGGCTAAGGCAAGTAGGCCACAGAACCGACTCTGATTTCCCAACGACTGCTATGCTTTCACAGTAGTATTCAGCTTGGCGCAAACCGCACTTCGCTGCTGCTTCCACAGCAAGGCTTTTGGCGTTCGCTCTGTCACGTCAGGGAAGAAGAGCTGCAGAAGAGCTGGTGCCTCTTGGGCCTTGCTTTCCCGGGCTCTATGTTCACGCCCTGGGTTCACCCTGCCAGGCTGAACTAAGCAGACACAGCCACAACCCTGCAGTAGCATGCGTGGCCTAGGATGGCACTCTATGCACACTACCCTGCTCTGGCGCTCAGGCGGACTCGGGGACTACGCCAGTACCTTCCCCACAGGAGAGGAGAAGCGACAGGATCTCTGCACACTGCCCGTGCACTGGGATGGAGAGCAGTGAGGGACTGTCCCCACACCTTCCCTGGACACCCTGTACATCCGCGAACGCTTTCACATCTTGGAGGAAGACGTTCTTTCAGGGAGTTCTTTCTGCAAGTTCAGCGTAAGCGCCTGTTGGCAAGCACATGTCTGCACCAAACACAGGTGGCAAGGTGCTGCTTTCCCCTTGGGCCCAGGGGTCCAGGACAGGCATGCCTTCTACCCAGACTCCTTCCTCACAGTGGAGCAAGCGCCACTGACCTAGTCGTCCCCTCGTTTCTCTTTAGCAGCCAGGTTTCGGTCTCTCCGCACAGAGAGCGGGTGACACTTGTCTTGCCACCGGCTCGCTTTTCTTACCAGGGAGACTCTCCTGCTTCTCGACTGTTTCCCGAGAACAAGGCCAACGGCTCCTTCTCTTCTCCCGAGGCATCGTGCTGCACCTTCCCAAGACAAGCTCCTGGGGAGTGCAGTGACAGATGTGTCCCTTTCCTTAAGGCTGTTTCCTCAGTCGCAACCAAGCTTCTCTTTCAGGCAGAAGGGATGCCCGAGCAAAGAGGATTTCGCTCCATGAGGGTTTATTACAACGTGCTGTGGAGAATGCTGTGCTTTTCGCAGCACGGTGGGAGAAACCAGCATACAACAAAAGCCTCTTTGCCCGGGCATCCCCTCTGGGAAAGCACAGCATTCTTTGGGAAATCAGAGTCGGGGCTGTGGGATGCTGCTACTGCTTGCCTGAGCTGGTCTCGACAGCACGGTGTAATAAACCCGCGTGGAGCGAAATCCTCTTTGCCCCGGCATCCCCTATGCCTGAGAGAGAAGAGTGGTTGCGCCTTTGGAAAGAGCCTTCAGGAAAGGGACACGTCTGTCACTGCGCTCCCCAGGAGCATGTCTGGGGAAGGTGCAGAAGGCCGCCCCGGGACAAGAGAAGGAGCCGTTGGTGATATTGTCCGGAAACGGTCAAGAAGCAGGAGAGCCAGACCTGTCAGGAACAGCGTTTCGGTGGCAAGACAAGTTTCACTCGCTACCTCTGAGGAGAGATGTGAGCCTGGCTGCTAAGGAGACACGAGAGGACGACTAGGGCAGGAGCGCGTGTTCCACTCTGAAGAAGGATTCTCCGCAGAAGGCAGGCCTGTCCTGGGCCCCTGGGCCCAAGGGGACAGCAGCTCCTTGGCCACCTGTCCCTGGTGCAGACATGTGCTTGCCACCAGGCGCCTATGCTGAACTCGCAGAGTTAGCTCCCTGAAAGAACGGACCATCAGAAGCCGTTCTCCTCCATGATGTGGAAGCGTTCGTGGAGGCACGTGTTGTCCGGACAGTGAGGACAGTCCACCACTGCTCCCCATCCCAGGGCACGGCAGTGTGTAGGGATCCTGTCGCCTCTCCTCTCCTGTGAGGAAGGCACTAGACTAGTCCCCCAGTCCGCCTGAGCACCAGAGCAAATTGCCAAGCCTCGCCTACGCCAGGAGATGGTAGTTGGCATAGAGTGCCATGCTAGGCCACGCACGCTGCTGCAGGGTTGTGCCTCTGTTTGCTTAGATAGGCTTGGCAGTTTGAACCGACGACGCCAAAATGGAGCCCTGGAAAGCAAAGCCAAAGAGGATTTAGCTCTCCCGCAGCACTTCTTCCCTGATGCTACAGAGGGAAAACCCAAAGCCTAGCTGAGGAAGCGGCGGCGAAGTGCTGTTGGCTCCAAGCCTAAAGCCTCTGCGAAAGCACAGCATTTGCTGAGAAATCAGGGTCGGTTCTGCTGGCTGCTGTTGCTGCTTGCCTTAGCCTAGTATTCGCAGCTCGGTGGGAGAAACCCTTGTAGAGCGAAAGCCTTCTCCCGCTTCCCGGGAGAAGAGGAGCCGTTGTCCTTATTGTCGGGAAATGGTCACAAACCAGGAGAGGCGATCCTGTTAGGAACAGCGGGCCGTTGGCATGACACGTGTCACTTGCTCCCTGTGGGGAGAGATGGAAGCCTGACTGTGAAGGAGACACGAGGGAACGAGAAGGGCAGGGGCGCGTGCTCCACTCTCAAGGGGTCTGGGCAGAAGACATGCTTGTCCTGGGCCCCTGGGCCAAAGGGGACAGCAGCTCTTTGGCCACCTGACGATAGGGCAGACGTGGGCTTGCCACCAGGCGCCCAATCCTGAACTCGCAGAAACAGCTCCTGGAAGAACGGGCAGTCAGATGCCATCTTCCTCCAGGATGTAGCAGCATTGGCGGAGGCAGCGAGAGTCCCGGGGATTGAGGGACAGTTACCCATTACTCCCCATTCCAGGGCGCGGCGGTGTGCAGTGATCGTGTCGCCTCTCCTCTTGGCTGGAAAGGCACTGGTCTAGTCCCTGTCCTCCTGAACACCACAGCAAAAGGGCTGGCCTTGCCTACGCCGGGAGATGAAATTGTGAGCAGAGTGCCATCCTAGGCCACACACGCTGCTGCAGGGTCGAGGCTGTGTCTGCTTATTCCGGCTTGGCAGGGTGAACCCAGGACTAGAACATGGAGCCCAGAAAAGCAAGGCCCAAGAGGCACCAGCTCTGCCGCAGCTCTTCATCCCTGACGAGACAGAGCGAACGACCAAAGCCTTGCTGAGGAAGCCGCAGAGAAGTGCCATTCTCGCCAAGCTGAAAACCTCTGCGATAGCATAGCAGTCACTGGGAAATCAGAGTCGGTTCTGTGGGCTGCTCTTGCTGGGTGCCTTAGCCTAGTATTGGCAGCAAGGTGGGAGAAACCCGCATAGAGCGAAAGCCTCTTTGCCCCGGCATACCCTCTGGGAAAGCACAGCATTCTTGGGGAAATCAGAGTCGGGTCTGTGGGATGCGGCTGCTCCTTGCCTGACCTGGTCTCCACAGCACGGCGTAATAAACCCGTATGGAGCGAAATCCTTATTGCCCGGCATTCCCTCGGCCTGAGAGAGATGCTTGGTTGCGCCTGTGGGAAGAGCCTTAAGGAAAGGGACACGTCTGTCACTATGCTCCCTAGGAGCATGTCTGGGGAAGGTGCAGCACGATGCCCCGGGGAAGAGAAAGAGTCGCCTTGTTGTCGGAAACGGTCGCAAGCAGGAGAGCCAACCCTGTCAGCAACAGCGGGTCCGTGGTAAGACTAGTGTCACCCGCTCTCTGTGCCGAGAGACGGAAACCTGGTGAGGAGACACGAGGGGACGACTAGGTCAGGGGCGCTTGCTCCACCCTGAGGACGTAGTCTGGGCAGAAGGCATGCCTGTCCTGGGCCCCTGTGCCCAAGGGAAAAGCAGCTCCTTGGCCACCTGTCCCAGCTTCAGACACGTGCTTGCCAACAGGCTCCTTCCCTGAACTCGCAGAAGTAGCTCTCTGAAAGAACGGGCAGTCAGATGCCATTTTCCTCCAAGATGTGAAAGCGTCTGCGGATGCACGGGGTGTCCGGGGAAGGAGTGGGAAAAGTCCCTCACTGCTCCCCATCCCAGTGCACGGGCGGTGTGCAGAGATCCTGTCGCCTCTCCTCTCCTGTGGGGAAGGCACTGACCTAGTCCCCGAGTCCGCCTGAGCACCAGAGCAAAAGGCGTAGCGTTGCCTACACCGGAAATGGTAGTGTGCATAGAGTGCCATCCTAGGCCACGCATGCTACTGCAGGGTTGTGACTGTATCTGCTTATTTCGGTTGGGACGGTGAACCCAGGTCGTGAATATGGATCCCGGGAAGCAAGGCCCAAGAGGCACCAGTTCTCCCGCAGCTCTTAATCCCTGACGGGCCAAAGACTTGCTGAGGAAGCAGCAGCCAAGTGGGGTTCGCAGCAAGCTGAAAACCTCTGCGAAAGCATAGCCGTCACTGGCAAATCAGAGTCGTTTCTCTGGGCTGCTCTTGCTGGTTGCCTTAGCTTAGTGTTCGCAGCACATTGGGAGATAGTCGCATAGAGCAAAAGCCTCTTTGCCCGGGCATCCCCTCTGGGAAAGCACCGCATTCTTTGGGAAATCAGAGTCGGGTCCGAGGGATGCGGCTGCTCCTTGCCTGAGCGTGTCTCCACAGCTCAGTGTAACAAACCCGCATGGAGCGAAATCGTCTTAGCTCTGGCATCCCCTCGGCCTGAGAGAGATGCTTGGTTGCGCCTGTGGGAAGAGCCTTAAGGAAAGTGACTCGTCTGTCACTGCGCTCCCCAGCAGCATGCCTGGGGAAGGTGAAGCACGCTGCCCCGGGGAAGAGAAGGAGTCGTTGGCCTTGTTGTCCGAAACGGTCGTAAGCAGGAGGGTCGGACCTGTCTGGAACAGAGGGTCGGTGGTAAGACAAGTGTCACTCTCTCTGTGCGGAGAGACGGAAACATGGCTGAGAAGGAGACACGAGGGGACGACTAGGTCACGGGCACGTGCTCCACTGGGATGAAGGAGTCTGGGCAGAAGGCATGCCTGTCCTGGGCCCCTGAGCCCAAGGGGAAAGCAGCTCCTTGGGCATCTGTCCTGGTGCAGACATGTGCTTGACACAAGGCGCATACCCTGAACTCACAGAAGTAGCTCCCTGAAAGAACGGGCAGTCTCCTGTCGTCTTCCTCCAGGAAGTGGAAGCGTTGGCGGAACACGGGGTGTCCGTGGAAGGAGTGGGGACAGTCCGACACTGCTGCTCAACCGAGTGTACGGGTGGTGTGTCGAGATCCTGTCGGCTCTCCTCTCCTGTGGAGAAAGCACTGGCCTAGTCCGCGAGTCCGCCTCAGCACAGCATTCTTTGGGAAATCAGAGTCGGGTCTGTGGGATGCTGCTGCTGCTTGCCTGAGCTAGTCTCCAGAGCACCGTGTAATAAACCCGCATGGAGCGAAATCTTCTTTGCCCGGGTATCCCCTCTGCCTGAATGAGAAGCGTGGTTGCTCCTGTGGAAAGACCCTTAAGGAATGGGACACGTCTGACACTGCGCTCCCCAGGAGCATAACTGGGTAGGTGCAGCATGCTGCCCCGGGAGAAGAGAAGGAGCCGTTGGCCTTGTTTTCAGAAATGGTCTCCAAGCAGGAGAGCCGGTCCTGTCAGGAATAGCGGGCGGTGGCAAGACAAGTGTCACCCGGGCCTTGGGTGGAGAGACGGAAGCATGGCTTCTAAGGAGACAGGAGGGGATGACTAGGGCAGGGGCGCCTGCTCCACTCTGAAGATGGAGTCTGGACAAAAGACATGCCTGTCCTGAGCCTCTGGGCCCAAGGGGCAAGCCGCTCCTTGGCCACCTGTCCCTGGTTCAGACATGTGCTTGCCACCAGGCCCCTAACCTTAACACGCAGAAGTAGCTCCCTAAAGGAAACGGTCGTCAGATAAGATCTTCCTCCAGGATGTGGAAGCGTTCGCGGAGGCCGGGGTGTCCGGGGAAGGAGTGAAATAAGTCCCCCACAGATCCCCATGTCAGTGCACAGGCGGTGGGCAGGGATCCTGTCGCCTCTCTTCTCCTGTGGGGAAGGCAGAGGCCTAGTCCCCGAGTCCGCCTGAGCACCAAGCGTTGCCTATACCGGGAGATGGTAGTGTGCATAGAGTGCCATCCTAGGCCACGCACGCTGCTGCAGGTTGTGGCTGTGTCTGCTTAGTTTGGGCTGGCAGGTTGAACCCAGGGCGCGAACATAGAGCCCGCGAAAGCAAGGCCCAAGAGGCACCAGCTCTCCCGCAGCTCTTCTTCCCTGATGCGACAGAGCGAACGCCCAAAGCCTTCCTGAGGAAGCAGCGACGAAGTGCGGTTCGCGCCAAGCCCAAAGCCTCTGCGTGCACAAGGCAGGCTCTGTGAAATCAGAGACGGTTCTGCGGGCTGCTGTTGCTGCTTGCCTTAAACTAGTATTCCCAGCACAGTGAGAGAAACCCGCATAGAGCAAAAGCCTCTTTGTTCGTGCATCCCATCTGGGAAAGCACTGCATTCGCTGGTAAATCAGTGTCGGATCTGGGGGATGCTGATGCTGCTTGCCTTAACATAGTCTCTGGAGCATCCTGGGAGAAACCTGTATGGAGCAAAATCCTCTTAGCCCGGGTATCCCCTCAGCCTGGGAGAGAAGTGTGGTTCAGCCCGTGGAAACAGCCTTAAGGAAAGGGACACGTCTGTGACTGCACTCCCCAGTAGCATGTCTGAGGAAGGCACAGCACGCCGCCCCGGGAGAAGAGAAGGAGCCGTTCGCCTTGCTGTCGGGAAACACTTGTGAAGCAGGAGAGCCTGGCATGGCAGGAACAGCGGGCGGATGGCAAGGCAAGTGTCACCACAGTCTTTGATGACACTTTTGAGTCAAGGCTCATCTACTCTACAGATGAGACTACTCTGTCAAAGTTTTAAAGGCAACATGTTTAAAGGCAACATCATGAAAGAATGTTTGGTGGATTGCTTTGGTTTTCTATTCATGGTATCAGATGAGTTTAAGGGAGCATAATCCAATAAAAAATTTAAACTTAATTTTAAAAAATAAGAAAAAAACCACATTTTAATATCTTTGCTTTTGTGGTTCCTGCAAATGAAACTGCAAGAAATGGCTGAGAACATTTTCTTTTTTTCTGTTTGTTTTTCTTCAATTTGGACCTCCTCCTTAGGTCTCTGATCTAAGAATGCTTACACAGACTCTGTAGTGTAGAAAGGACAAAATATCATGTAAAATATTCTATTCTTATCCTTTTGTATACCCAGAGCAATAACTTAATATATGTGCTGCCAAAAGAGCACACCAGAGCAAGAAGTTAAATGAAGATTGTATGGGGAAGACAAAACAATTATTCCATAAATTGAGTGGGTTTTGAATGGGACATGAGGGCGGACTTGTGAGTTAGGAAAAAGTACATATATATAAAGACTTTATGAAGGTTTAATTAAAGCATAACAACTATGCTGTATTACTGAAATATATTAAAATGATGATATGGAAATACCTTGCCTATTACTTAATATCTCACAGAGTAACATCAAATCACCTATTAATCCTTTCTACTAACAGCTGTTCCTCTTTGTTTCACTTTACATAACATGTGATGGATTGACATTTGTAGAAATAAGGGGGAAACATGGAAGAAAGTGAACAATTAGAAAGGATCAAAATACAGTAATAAACCAGGTAAATAACCAGTGAATATTTACTATAATGTAAATATATGCTGTTTCAATGCATGCACATTTATAAACTGAGAATTTTCAGGAGTGACAGCCAATGTAGAAAATCTAGATGGTGTTATAGAAAATTCCATAAAACCCTTTGCATTAGTTTAACAGCCTGGTATAATATTTAGAAACCAGACTGTGTAATTTCTTTGAGAAGTTAAACATAGAAAAACATGGCTGAAATAATGATAAACACTTAACATTTACTTAAATTTTTGTTTATTTTTATCCTTTAATGTCCATATTGTGTTCATAATGTCCCAAGTATTTGTGGTTGTTAGAGAAAAGTAAATTTGAAAATTTCCATGGGGAGGGGAAATGGTATCTGTTTGTAAAACAAAACAAAACAAAACAAAATCACAGGGCACCTTTCCTATGGTTGTGAGCTGCCCTTCCCTTACTGCTCAATGCATTTTCATTAACACCCACCTCACAGTCCATAGGCAGCCATATGTGTTCCCATCTTTAAGAAATTTTATCCTACAAGTCTTTCCTCATGACACTGTTGCCTATGACATAAATCAAACAGACATTCAGCCTCTTGGAATGGAATCAGAAACCCACAAAGCTGACTGCTGTCAGGACTCATAAGGAAGGCAATTAATACATTTATTATTTAAGAGAGGAGTTGTTTGTTTTCCAAAATTCCATGCAGAGTTGCAATGTTATCCGGAGTGTATATCAAACTCACGAAGCTAAAATGTCTTTTTATCTCAGGTTCACCCATTTGACAATCATTATATTTTCTCCTGGATCTCTGGTTTGGTCAGCTATGCTAGTGTCAGAACACTTCATTCATTCATTCAGTCAATCAACAAAGACCTATTTAGTACTAATTTTTTGTGGGTGGGATGAATAAGACAAATATCTGCGACAATGGAGCATATGATCTAGAGTTTATAATTCATATTTGAATTACTTACATACCACCACATACATGAATTACATGCTTACCACCACAAATGTAAAAACACTTTTAAAATGAAAAAGAGATGAATAGATGATAATGATGTTGAGGAGAAGACCTTAATATTAAGAGCAATAAAATTGATGTGTCTATTAGTAGAAATAAAAAATGGTCATATATTAACTAAAGTAAAATTTAGGGGTCCCTGGGTGACTCAATCGGTTAAGCAGCTGCATTTGGCTCAGGTCGTGATCCCAGGGTCCTGGGATTAAGACCTGCATCGGGCTCACTGCTGGGTAATAAGCCTGCCTCTAGATCTTCCTCTGCCTGCCACTCTGCCAACTTGAGCTCTCTCTCTCTCTCTGTCAAATAAACAAAATCTTTAAAAATAGATAAATATAAAGTAACACTTACTGAAGATTTGGGGACGGTGATGTCATCAAGATGGCAACATGGATGCATGGATGGCTCCTTATTTATTGCTAAAGGTAAATGTATAGTCAAAACCAGATTCTCCAATATTGTAATGGTGATATAGAAATCATTTACTAGTCTAGTTTAAAAGTTAAAAAACAAGCTTATTAAAAATAACTATAACTGCAATCATTTGTTATTAAAAGTACAATATAAAAACGATCTAAATGTAAAAACATCAATAACCTCTTGTTATAGAAGTATAAATTTTCTGTACACTATTGAAGTTCAGTTGTTTTCAACATAAAATGGAATGTTGTAACTAACATATTTTATATAACCTTAATGGTAGGTATAAAAAAATATGTAGTAGATACACAAAAGATTTTGATAAAGAAGTTAAAACGTACTGCCACAAAAAGTCATCAGATTACAAAGAGAACAATACAGGAAATAAAGAGCAGAGCATCTACAAAAGAGCAAACAATTAACAGAGAAACAAAACAGATAAACACTGGGGAAAGAAAAAAATTTTTAAAAAAAGGGAGGGGAAGGCAAGCCATAATACACTTAACCATAAGTAACAAACTGATTGTTTCTGGAGGGGAGATGGGCAGGGGAATGGGCTAAGTCTGTAATAATTATTAGGAGGTCACTTGTAATGAGCATTGAATGTTATATGTAAAGGGCAAATTAATAAATTCTACTCCTGAAACTAATATTACACTATATATTTACTAAAATTTAAATAAATCAGGAAATATAAAAAGAATGAAAGGCAATACTTAGGTCTTTACCTATCAATAATTACTTTAACTGTAAGTGAATGGAATCATCCAGTTGGAAAACATAGAAAGGCTAGAATAGATTTAAAAAACAAACAAAAAACACAAGATCCAACAATATGTTGCATATAAAAGAATCACTATAGCTTTAAGGACAAACATGGGTAGAGAATAAAGGGATGGAAAAAGATATTCCAAGCTAATTATAACAAAAGAAAACAAGGGTAGCAATAACTATAACAGACAAAATAGGGCTTATATAAGCTAAAAATCACCACAGTCATTATACAATAAGAAAAGTGTCATCAATTCATCCATACAGTAACTGTAAATATCATGTACCTAATATTGAGCCCCATAAATATATAAAACAAATACTAACAAAACAAAAAGGAGAAATAAATAGCAATACAATAGTATCTGGGGACAATAATACCCCACTCTTACATATGGATAGATCATCCAGACAGAAAATCAATAAGAAAATAGTGAATTTAAACACTATGCCTGGACAACTGGGTGGCTCAGTCAGTTAAGCCTTTGCCTTTGGCTCAGGTCGTGATCCCAGGGTCCTGAGATAGAGTCCCACATTGGGCTCCCTGCTCAGGAGGGAATCTTCTCCCTCTGTCTCTGCCTCTACCCTTTGCTCATTCTCTCTGCCCTGCTCTCTATCAAACAAACAAACGAACAAACCAAACCAAACAAACAAACAAACAAGAACTATGCCAAATGAACCTAACATATTTACAGGATATTCCATCCAATAGTATCATAATAAATATTCTTCTCAAACACACGTGGAAAATTGTCTAGGATAGATCACATTTTAAACCACAAAACAAGAGTCCCCCCAAAATCAATAATATCGAAAGCATATCGAGTATATTTCCAGCCAAAATAATATGAAGCTAGAAATCAATACAGAAGGAAATTTGGAAAATTTAAAAATACACAGACATACACATTTTTAAACAAACAAAAAATCAATAAAAGAAGACAAAGTGGGAATAAAAATACATCTTGAGGAAAATAAAAAATATATACCAAAAAATTATGAGAAGCAGCAAAGCAGTTATAAAAGGAAATTTTATAGCTATAAATGTATATAAAAAAGATTTCAAATAAAGAACAATATAACAGCTCAAAAAAAGTACAGAAAGAACAAAGTAAACTTAAAAGTAACAAAAGGAAGGAAAAAAAATAAAAATTAGGGCAGAAATAAATGAAATATATAATTAAAAAACTAGAAAGTTTTTTAAAATGGTAAATAAAATTAGACTTGGTAATGATAAATAAAAAAAGACAGCTAGACTAACTCAGAAAAAAGAGAGAAGACTCAATAAAATCAGAAATGTAAAAGGAGACATTATAACAGATACCACAGAAATATAAAAGATAGACAGTTAAAGGCCAGCAAATCAAAAGCCTAGAGGAAATGGACAAATTCCTAGGCACATACAACCTATCAAGACTGAATCATAAGGACATAAAAAATGTGAACAGACTAATTAGGAATATGGAGATTGAATCCGTAATAAAAACCTTCTAACAAATAAAAGTCCAGAATCAGATGATGTCCCCAGTGATTTCTACCAAACATTTTAAGAAGAAATACAAACACTTTTAAAACCCTTCCCAAAAAGTTGAAGTGGTTGAAATACTCAGAGGCACATTTCAAATCAGCAACAAAAATAACTACTGGATCATATCCCCGATAAATAAAAAATATAAAAATTATCTACAAAATGCTACAAAACTGAATTTACCAGCACATATCAGTAAATGTGATGCATTATATTAATAGAATGATCAATAAAATCTCATATGATCCACTCAATATATGCAGAAAAGGCATTTGGCAAAATTCAACACCCTTTCATAATAAAAATACTCACCAAACTGGGTAGAGAAAGAGTACACATCAAAACAATGAAAACCACATATTCCGTGGAAGGATTCAAGATGGCGGAGAAGTAGCAGGCTAGACGACATCAGGTTGCAGGAGATCAGCTAGATAGCTTATCTAACCATTGCAAACACCTACAAGTCCAATGGGAGATCAAAGAGAAGGAGAGCAACAATTCTAGAAACAGAAAATTGATCACTTTCTGAAAGATAGAACCGACGGAAAAGTGAACCCAAAGAAAGGGAAGGTAGACCGCAGGGGGAGGGGCAAGCTCCCGGCAAGCTGCGGAGCAATGGAGCACAAAATCAGGACTTTTTAAATTTGATCCACTGAGGGATATCACCCCATAGGCTAAATCAGAGTGAAGCCCAAGTGGGCTCAGCATAGCACCAGGTCCCTCAGGGTCACAGAAGGACCAGGGGTACCTGAGTGTCGCAGAAAACACAGGTATTAGAGTGGGGAAGCTGGCTACAGAGACAAAGCTGAGGAGTGAGCTCTCAACCCAGGGTTACTTTGAACCAGGCATAGGCAGGGTGAGCTTGGAGCACGGCCAAGGGCCAGGGAGAAAGGAGTAATTGAGCTCTTTTCTCCAAGCACGGCCAGAGGCCAGGGAGATGAGAATGACCAAGGACTTTTCTCCAAGTACGAATGACAGAGTGCTTTTCTACAAGCATGGCCAGAGGCCGGGAAGATGGGAGTGATTAAGCACTTTTCCTTAAGGGTGCACTGAGGAGCGGGGCCCTGAGCTCTCCAATCCTCTCGGCAGGATTGTGAGACCGCCATTATCATTCCATCATCCAGAACTCTAAGGAAAGCCTTCAGGGAACAAAAACTCGCGGATTACTTAGCCCTACCCTAGGTAAGGGCAGGATAAATCCATCTCAGGCAAAGACACTTGAGAATCAATACAAAAGGCTCCTTCCCCAGAAGACCAACAAGAAACCCAGCCAAGATCAACTTCACTTACTAAAGAGAACAGTGGAATTCCAGAGGAGGAGAAAGCAAAACAAGGAATTCATGGCTTTCTCCCAATGATTCTTTAGTCTTGCAGTTATATATTTTTTTTTCTTCTGCTCATTTTTAAAATTTTTAACCATTCATCTTTTAATGATTTTTAACGAGATTATTTTTAAAATACCTTACAAAAAATAATAATCTATTTTGAACCTTCATTATTATAGTCATATTTTATCCTCCATTGTATCTAACTATATATTTATTTACACATAGCGTTTTTTCTTCTAAATAATTTGGGGTATAACTTCTCCTAACAGACCAAAATATACCCTAAATCTAGCTCCAATATTGTTTAATTGTCCAGACTGAGCAAATTCTCTACAGTTTATTTTTCTTTGTTGTCCCAACTAACTTGCTCTATCAACTTATTTTTTAGAAATTAAATTTTTAACTCATTTTTATAGGTTTATTCCATCCCATCTTTGTGCCTACTCTTATATGTTTTTCAACCTTTAAAATCCTGGGAGTTAGTTTCTTCTAAGAGACCAAAACACTCCTAAAATTAAGTGAGTGACCCTCTTCTAGTCACAAGTCTAGAATATATATAATTTTTTGCTTTTGTAATATATTTTCCTTGTTTTCTTTTTTTTAAACCTTTTTTTTCCCCAAGAACTTTTTTATCCCCTTTCGTTCTCCCACAACTTGGGGTCTCTTCTGATTTGGTTAAAGCACATTTTCCTGGGGTCTTTACCACCCTTTTAGCATTTTATTTGCTCCTTTATATATTCTAATCTGCTCAAAATGACAAAGTGGAAAAAGTCATCACAAGAAAAAGAACAAGAGGCAGTACCACAGGCTAGGGACCTAATCAAAACAGACATTGGTAATATGACAGAACTAGAGTTCAGAATGACAACTCTCAGGGTTCTAGCTGGGCTCGAATAAGGCATGGAAGATATTAGAGAAACCCTCTCCAGAGAGATAAAAACCCTTTCTAGAGAAATAAAAGAACTAAAATCTAACCAAGTTGAAATCAAAAGAGCTATTAATGAGGTGCAATAAAAAATGGAATTACTTACTGCTAGGATAAATGAGGCAAAAGAATTAGTGATACAGAAGACCAAATGATGGAGAATAAAAAGCTGAGCAAAAGAGAGACAAACAAATACTGGACTATGAGGAGAGAATTTGAGAGATAAGTGAGACCATAAGACGACAAAACATTAGAATAATTGGGATGCCAGAAGAAGAAGAAAGAGAGAGGGGAGCAGAAGGTATATTGGAGAGAATTTTTGTAGAGAATTTCCCTAATATGGCAAAGGGAACAAACATCAAAATCCAGGAGATGCAAAGAATGACCCTCAAAATCAATAAAAATAGGTCCACACCCCGTAACCTGATAGTAAAATTTACAACTGTTAACGACAAAGAGAAAATCCTGAAAGCAGCCTGGGAGAAGAAGTCTGTATTGTACAACAGTAAAAACATTTGATTGGCAGCAGACATATCCACAGAGACCTGGCAGGCCATAAAGACCTGGCATGTATCTTCAGAGTGTTAAGTGAGTAAAATATGCAGCCAAGAATACTATATACAGCTAGGCTATCATTGAAAATAGAAGGAGAGATTAAAAAGCTACCAGGACAAACAAAACCTGAAAGAATTTGCAAACACCAAACCAACTCTCCAGAAAATATTGAAAGGAGTCCTCTAAGCAAAGAGAGAACATAAAAGTAGTAGATCAGAAAGGAACAGAAACAATATACAGTAACAGTCATATTATAGGCAATACAATGCCACTAAATTCATATCTCTCAATAGTTACCCTGAATGTAAATTGCCTAAAGGCACCAATCAAAAGACACAAGGTATCAGAATGGATAAAAAGCAAAACCCGTCAATATGCTGCCCAAGAAACTCATCATAGACCCAAAGACACCCCCAGATTAAAAGACAGGGGGTGGAAAACAATGTACCATGCTAATGGACATCAGAAGAAAGCTGGGGTGGCAATCCTATCAGATCAATTAGATTTTAAGCCAAAGACTATAATAAGAGATGAGGAAGGACACTATATAATACTCAAGGTGTCTGTCCAACAAGAAGACCTAACAATTTTAAATATCTATATCCTTAACATGGGAGCAGCCAACTAAATAAACCAATTAATAACAAAATCAAAGAAACACATCGACAATAATAAAATAATAGTAGGGGAATTTAACACTCCCCTCATTGAAATGGACAGATCATCCAAGCAACAGATCAACAAGGAAAAAGGCCTTAAATGACACACTGGACAAGATGGACATCACAGGTATATTCAACACATTCCATCCCAAAATAACAGATACACATTCTTCTCTAGTGCACATGGAACATTCTCCAGAATAGACCACAGCCTGGGTCATGAATCAGATCTCAACCATTATCAAAATATTGGGATCATCCCCTGCATATTCTCAGACGACAATGCTCTGAAAGTAGAACTCAATCACAAGAGGAAATTTGGAAAGAACATAAATACATGGATACCAATAGCATCCTCCTAAAAAATGAATTGGTCAACCAGGAAATTAAAGAAGAATTGAAAAAATTCATGGAAACAAATGATAATGAAAACAAAAGTGTTCAAAATCTGTGGGATACAGCAAAGGCAGTCCTGAGAGGAATATATAAAGCTGTTACAAGCCTTTCTCAAGAAACAAGAAAGATCTCAAATACACAACATAACCCTACTCCTAAAGGAGTTGCAAAAAGAACAACAAAGAAAGCCTAAACCCAGCAGGAGAAGAGGAATAATAAAGATCATGGCAGAAATCAATGAAATAGAAACAAACAAAAAAAAAAACCACCACCAACAACAACAACAAAAAAAAACAATAGAACAAATTAATGAAACTAGGAGCTGGTTCTTTGAAAGAATTAATAAGATTGATAAACCCCTTTCCAAACTTATCAAAAAGGAAAGAGAAATGACTCAATTAAATAAAATTATGATTGAAAGAAGATAGATCACAACCAACATCAAAGAAATATAAACAATTATAAGAACATACTATGAGCAACTCTATGCCAACAAATTCAACAATCTGGAAGAAATGGATACATTCCTAGAGACATATAAACTACCACAACTGAACCAGGAAGAAATAGAAAACCTGAACAGACCCACAACCAGTAAGGAGATTGAAACAGTCATCAAACATCTCCAAACAAACAAAAGCCCCGGGCCAGATGGCTTCCCAGGGGAATTCTACCAAACTTTTAAAGAAAAATTAATTCCTATTCTCCTGAAACGGTTCCCAAAAAATAGAAATGGAAGGAAAACTTCCAAACTCTTTTTTTCTGAGGCCAGCATCACCTTGATCCCAAAACCAGACACGGATCCCATCAAAAAAGAGAACTACAGGCCAATATCCTTGATGAACACAGATGCAAAAATTCTCACCAAAATACTAGCCAATCGGATTCAATAGTACATTAAAAGGATTATTCACCACGATCAAATGTGATCCATCTAATACCTGTGAGTTCTGTGACACTCAGGTACCCCTGGTCCTTCTGTGACCCTGAGGGACCTGGTGCTATGCTGAGCCCACTTGGGCTTCACTCTGATTTAGCCTATGGGGTGATATACCTCAGTGGATCAAATTTAAAAAGTCCTGATTTTGTGCTCCATTGCTCCGCAGCTTGCCGGGAGCTGGCCCCTCCCCCTGCGGTCTACCTTCCCTTTCTTTGGGTTCACTTTTCCGCCGGTTCTTTCAGAAAGTGATCAATTTTCTGTTTCTAGAATTGTTGCTCTCCTTCTCTTTGATCTCCCATTGGACTTGTAGGTGTTTGCAATGGTTAGATAAGCTATCTAGCTGATCTCCTGCAACCTGATGTCGTCTAGCCTGCTACTTCTCCGCCATCTTGAATCCTTCCACGGAATATGTGGTTTTCATTGTTTTGATGTGTACTCTTTCTCTACCCAGTTTGGTGAGTATTTTTATTATGAAAGGGTGTTGAATTTTGCCAAATGCCTTTTCTGCATATATTGAGTGGATCATATGAGATTTTATTGATCATTCTATTAATATAATGCATCACATTTACTGATATGTGCTGGTAAATTCAGTTTTGTAGCATTTTGTAGATAATTTTTATATTTTTTATTTATCGGGGATATGATCCAGTAGTTATTTTTGTTGCTGATTTGAAATGTGCCTCTGAGTATTTCAACCACTTCAACTTTTTGGGAAGGGTTTTAAAAGTGTTTGTATTTCTTCTTAAAATGTTTGGTAGAAATCACTGGGGACATCATCTGATTCTGGACTTTTATTTGTTAGAAGGTTTTTATTACGGATTCAATCTCCATATTCCTAATTAGTCTGTTCACATTTTTTATGTCCTTATGATTCAGTCTTGATAGGTTGTATGTGCCTAGGAATTTGTCCATTTCCTCTAGGCTTTTGATTTGCTGGCCTTTAACTGTCTATCTTTTATATTTCTGTGGTATCTGTTATAATGTCTCCTTTTACATTTCTGATTTTATTGAGTCTTCTCTCTTTTTTCTGAGTTAGTCTAGCTGTCTTTTTTTATTTATCATTACCAAGTCTAATTTTATTTACCATTTTAAAAAACTTTCTAGTTTTTTAATTATATATTTCATTTATTTCTGCCCTAATTTTTATTTTTTTTCCTTCCTTTTGTTACTTTTAAGTTTACTTTGTTCTTTCTGTACTTTTTTTGAGCTGTTATATTGTTCTTTATTTGAAATCTTTTTTATATACATTTATAGCTATAAAATTTCCTTTTATAACTGCTTTGCTGCTTCTCATAATTTTTTGGTATATATTTTTTATTTTCCTCAAGATGTATTTTTATTCCCACTTTGTCTTCTTTTATTGATTTTTTGTTTGTTTAAAAATGTGTATGTCTGTGTATTTTTAAATTTTCCAAATTTCCTTCTGTATTGATTTCTAGCTTCATATTATTTTGGCTGGAAATATACTCGATATGCTTTCGATATTATTGATTTTGGGGGGACTCTTGTTTTGTGGTTTAAAATGTGATCTATCCTAGACAATTTTCCACGTGTGTTTGAGAAGAATATTTATTATGATACTATTGGATGGAATATCCTGTAAATATGTTAGGTTCATTTGGCATAGTTCTTGTTTGTTTGTTTGTTTGGTTTGGTTTGTTCGTTTGTTTGTTTGATAGAGAGCAGGGCAGAGAGAATGAGCAAAGGGTAGAGGCAGAGACAGAGGGAGAAGATTCCCTCCTGAGCAGGGAGCCCAATGTGGGACTCTATCTCAGGACCCTGGGATCACGACCTGAGCCAAAGGCAAAGGCTTAACTGACTGAGCCACCCAGTTGTCCAGGCATAGTGTTTAAATTCACTATTTTCTTATTGATTTTCTGTCTGGATGATCTATCCATATGTAAGAGTGGGGTATTATTGTCCCCAGATACTATTGTATTGCTATTTATTTCTCCTTTTTGTTTTGTTAGTATTTGTTTTATATATTTATGGGGCTCAATATTAGGTACATGATATTTACAGTTACTGTATGGATGAATTGATGACACTTTTCTTATTGTATAATGACTGTGGTGATTTTTAGCTTATATAAGCCCTATTTTGTCTGTTATAGTTATTGCTACCCTTGTTTTCTTTTGTTATAATTAGCTTGGAATATCTTTTTCCATCCCTTTATTCTCTACCCATGTTTGTCCTTAAAGCTATAGTGATTCTTTTATATGCAACATATTGTTGGATCTTGTGTTTTTTGTTTGTTTTTTAAATCTATTCTAGCCTTTCTATGTTTTCCAACTGGATGATTCCATTCACTTACAGTTAAAGTAATTATTGATAGGTAAAGACCTAAGTATTGCCTTTCATTCTTTTTATATTTCCTGATTTATTTAAATTTTAGTAAATATATAGTGTAATATTAGTTTCAGGAGTAGAATTTATTAATTTGCCCTTTACATATAACATTCAATGCTCATTACAAGTGACCTCCTAATAATTATTACAGACTTAGCCCATTCCCCTGCCCATCTCCCCTCCAGAAACAATCAGTTTGTTACTTATGGTTAAGTGTATTATGGCTTGCCTTCCCCTCCCTTTTTTTAAAAATTTTTTTCTTTCCCCAGTGTTTATCTGTTTTGTTTCTCTGTTAATTGTTTGCTCTTTTGTAGATGCTCTGCTCTTTATTTCCTGTATTGTTCTCTTTGTAATCTGATGACTTTTTGTGGCAGTACGTTTTAACTTCTTTATCAAAATCTTTTGTGTATCTACTACATATTTTTTTATACCTACCATTAAGGTTATATAAAATATGTTAGTTACAACATTCCATTTTATGTTGAAAACAACTGAACTTCAATAGTGTACAGAAAATTTATACTTCTATAACAAGAGGTTATTGATGTTTTTACATTTAGATCGTTTTTATATTGTACTTTTAATAACAAATGATTGCAGTTATAGTTATTTTTAATAAGCTTGTTTTTTAACTTTTAAACTAGACTAGTAAATGATTTCTATATCACCATTACAATATTGGAGAATCTGGTTTTGACTATACATTTACCTTTAGCAATAAATAAGGAGCCATCCATGCATCCATGTTGCCATCTTGATGACATCACCGTCCCCAAATCTTCAGTAAGTGTTACTTTATATTTATCTATTTTTAAAGATTTTGTTTATTTGACAGAGAGAGAGAGAGAGCTCAAGTTGGCAGAGTGGCAGGCAGAGGAAGATCTAGAGGCAGGCTTATTACCCAGCAGTGAGCCCGATGCAGGTCTTAATCCCAGGACCCTGGGATCACGACCTGAGCCAAATGCAGCTGCTTAACCGATTGAGTCACCCAGGGACCCCTAAATTTTACTTTAGTTAATATATGACCATTTTTTATTTCTACTAATAGACACATCAATTTTATTGCTCTTAATATTAAGGTCTTCTCCTCAACATCATTATCATCTATTCATCTCTTTTTCATTTTAAAAGTGTTTTTACATTTGTGGTGGTAAGCATGTAATTCATGTATGTGGTGGTATGTAAGTAATTCAAATATGAATTATAAACTCTAGATCATATGCTCCATTGTCGCAGATATTTGTCTTATTCATCCCACCCACAAAAAATTAGTACTAAATAGGTCTTTGTTGATTGACTGAATGAATGAATGAAGTGTTCTGACACTAGCATAGCTGACCAAACCAGAGATCCAGGAGAAAATATAATGATTGTCAAATGGGTGAACCTGAGATAAAAAGACATTTTATCTTCGTGAGTTTGATATACACTCCGGATAACATTGCAACTCTGCATGGAATTTTGGAAAACAAACAACTCCTCTCTTAAATAATAAATGTATTAATTGCCTTCCTTATGAGTCCTGACAGCAGTCAGCTTTGTGGGTTTCTGATTCCATTCCAAGAGGCTGAATGTCTGTTTGATTTATGTCATAGGCAACAGTGTCATGAGGAAAGACTTGTAGGATAAAATTTCTTAAAGATGGGAACACATATGGCTGCCTATGGACTGTGAGGTGGGTGTTAATGAAAATGCATTGAGCAGTAAGGGAAGGGCAGCTCACAACCATAGGAAAGGTGCCCTGTGATTTTGTTTTGTTTTGTTTTGTTTTACAAACAGATACCATTTCCCCTCCCCATGGAAATTTTCAAATTTACTTTTCTCTAACAACCACAAATACTTGGGACATTATGAACACAATATGGACATTAAAGGATAAAAATAAACAAAAATTTAAGTAAATGTTAAGTGTTTATCATTATTTCAGCCATGTTTTTCTATGTTTAACTTCTCAAAGAAATTACACAGTCTGGTTTCTAAATATTATACCAGGCTGTTAAACTAATGCAAAGGGTTTTATGGAATTTTCTATAACACCATCTAGATTTTCTACATTGGCTGTCACTCCTGAAAATTCTCAGTTTATAAATGTGCATGCATTGAAACAGCATATATTTACATTATAGTAAATATTCACTGGTTATTTACCTGGTTTATTACTGTATTTTGATCCTTTCTAATTGTTCACTTTCTTCCATGTTTCCCCCTTATTTCTACAAATGTCAATCCATCACATGTTATGTAAAGTGAAACAAAGAGGAACAGCTGTTAGTAGAAAGGATTAATAGGTGATTTGATGTTACTCTGTGAGATATTAAGTAATAGGCAAGGTATTTCCATATCATCATTTTAATATATTTCAGTAATACAGCATAGTTGTTATGCTTTAATTAAACCTTCATAAAGTCTTTATATATATGTACTTTTTCCTAACTCACAAGTCCGCCCTCATGTCCCATTCAAAACCCACTCAATTTATGGAATAATTGTTTTGTCTTCCCCATACAATCTTCATTTAACTTCTTGCTCTGGTGTGCTCTTTTGGCAGCACATATATTAAGTTATTGCTCTGGGTATACAAAAGGATAAGAATAGAATATTTTACATGATATTTTGTCCTTTCTACACTACAGAGTCTGTGTAAGCATTCTTAGATCAGAGACCTAAGGAGGAGGTCCAAATTGAAGAAAAACAAACAGAAAAAAAGAAAATGTTCTCAGCCATTTCTTGCAGTTTCATTTGCAGGAACCACAAAAGCAAAGATATTAAAATGTGGTTTTTTTCTTATTTTTTAAAATTAAGTTTAAATTTTTTATTGGATTATGCTCCCTTAAACTCATCTGATACCATGAATAGAAAACCAAAGCAATCCACCAAACATTCTTTCATGATGTTGCCTTTAAACATGTTGCCTTTAAAACTTTGACAGAGTAGTCTCATCTGTAGAGTAGATGAGCCTTGACTCAAAAGTGTCATCAAAGACTGTGGTGACACTTGCCTTGCCATCCGCCCGCTGTTCCTGCCATGCCAGGCTCTCCTGCTTCACAAGTGTTTCCCGACAGCAAGGCGAACGGCTCCTTCTCTTCTCCCGGGGCGGCGTGCTGTGCCTTCCTCAGACATGCTACTGGGGAGTGCAGTCACAGACGTGTCCCTTTCCTTAAGGCTGTTTCCACGGGCTGAACCACACTTCTCTCCCAGGCTGAGGGGATACCCGGGCTAAGAGGATTTTGCTCCATACAGGTTTCTCCCAGGATGCTCCAGAGACTATGTTAAGGCAAGCAGCATCAGCATCCCCCAGATCCGACACTGATTTACCAGCGAATGCAGTGCTTTCCCAGATGGGATGCACGAACAAAGAGGCTTTTGCTCTATGCGGGTTTCTCTCACTGTGCTGGGAATACTAGTTTAAGGCAAGCAGCAACAGCAGCCCGCAGAACCGTCTCTGATTTCACAGAGCCTGCCTTGTGCACGCAGAGGCTTTGGGCTTGGCGCGAACCGCACTTCGTCGCTGCTTCCTCAGGAAGGCTTTGGGCGTTCGCTCTGTCGCATCAGGGAAGAAGAGCTGCGGGAGAGCTGGTGCCTCTTGGGCCTTGCTTTCGCGGGCTCTATGTTCGCGCCCTGGGTTCAACCTGCCAGCCCAAACTAAGCAGACACAGCCACAACCTGCAGCAGCGTGCGTGGCCTAGGATGGCACTCTATGCACACTACCATCTCCCGGTATAGGCAACGCTTGGTGCTCAGGCGGACTCGGGGACTAGGCCTCTGCCTTCCCCACAGGAGAAGAGAGGCGACAGGATCCCTGCCCACCGCCTGTGCACTGACATGGGGATCTGTGGGGGACTTATTTCACTCCTTCCCCGGACACCCCGGCCTCCGCGAACGCTTCCACATCCTGGAGGAAGATCTTATCTGACGACCGTTTCCTTTAGGGAGCTACTTCTGCGTGTTAAGGTTAGGGGCCTGGTGGCAAGCACATGTCTGAACCAGGGACAGGTGGCCAAGGAGCGGCTTGCCCCTTGGGCCCAGAGGCTCAGGACAGGCATGTCTTTTGTCCAGACTCCATCTTCAGAGTGGAGCAGGCGCCCCTGCCCTAGTCATCCCCTCCTGTCTCCTTAGAAGCCATGCTTCCGTCTCTCCACCCAAGGCCCGGGTGACACTTGTCTTGCCACCGCCCGCTATTCCTGACAGGACCGGCTCTCCTGCTTGGAGACCATTTCTGAAAACAAGGCCAACGGCTCCTTCTCTTCTCCCGGGGCAGCATGCTGCACCTACCCAGTTATGCTCCTGGGGAGCGCAGTGTCAGACGTGTCCCATTCCTTAAGGGTCTTTCCACAGGAGCAACCACGCTTCTCATTCAGGCAGAGGGGATACCCGGGCAAAGAAGATTTCGCTCCATGCGGGTTTATTACACGGTGCTCTGGAGACTAGCTCAGGCAAGCAGCAGCAGCATCCCACAGACCCGACTCTGATTTCCCAAAGAATGCTGTGCTGAGGCGGACTCGCGGACTAGGCCAGTGCTTTCTCCACAGGAGAGGAGAGCCGACAGGATCTCGACACACCACCCGTACACTCGGTTGAGCAGCAGTGTCGGACTGTCCCCACTCCTTCCACGGACACCCCGTGTTCCGCCAACGCTTCCACTTCCTGGAGGAAGACGACAGGAGACTGCCCGTTCTTTCAGGGAGCTACTTCTGTGAGTTCAGGGTATGCGCCTTGTGTCAAGCACATGTCTGCACCAGGACAGATGCCCAAGGAGCTGCTTTCCCCTTGGGCTCAGGGGCCCAGGACAGGCATGCCTTCTGCCCAGACTCCTTCATCCCAGTGGAGCACGTGCCCGTGACCTAGTCGTCCCCTCGTGTCTCCTCAGCCATGTTTCCGTCTCTCCGCACAGAGAGAGTGACACTTGTCTTACCACCGACCCTCTGTTCCAGACAGGTCCGACCCTCCTGCTTACGACCGTTTCGGACAACAAGGCCAACGACTCCTTCTCTTCCCCGGGGCAGCGTGCTTCACCTTCCCCAGGGATGCTGCTGGGGAGCGCAGTGACAGACGAGTCACTTTCCTTAAGGCTCTTCCCACAGGCGCAACCAAGCATCTCTCTCAGGCCGAGGGGATGCCAGAGCTAAGACGATTTCGCTCCATGCGGGTTTGTTACACTGAGCTGTGGAGACACGCTCAGGCAAGGAGCAGCCGCATCCCTCGGACCCGACTCTGATTTCCCAAAGAATGCGGTGCTTTCCCAGAGGGGATGCCCGGGCAAAGAGGCTTTTGCTCTATGCGACTATCTCCCAATGTGCTGCGAACACTAAGCTAAGGCAACCAGCAAGAGCAGCCCAGAGAAACGACTCTGATTTGCCAGTGACGGCTATGCTTTCGCAGAGGTTTTCAGCTTGCTGCGAACCCCACTTGGCTGCTGCTTCCTCAGCAAGTCTTTGGCCCGTCAGGGATTAAGAGCTGCGGGAGAGCTGGTGCCTCTTGGGCCGTGCTTCCCGGGATCCATATTCACGACCTGGGTTCACCGTCCCAACCGAAATAAGCAGATACAGTCACAACCCTGCAGTAGCATGCGTGGCCTAGGATGGCACTCTATGCACACTACCATTTCCGGTGTAGGCAACGCTACGCCTTTTGCTCTGGTGCTCAGGCGGACTCGGGGACTAGGTCAGTGCCTTCCCCACAGGAGAGGAGAGGCGACAGGATCTCTGCACACCGCCCGTGCACTGGGATGGGGAGCAGTGAGGGACTTTTCCCACTCCTTCCCCGGACACCCCGTGCATCCGCAGACGCTTTCACATCTTGGAGGAAAATGGCATCTGACTGCCCGTTCTTTCAGAGAGCTACTTCTGCGAGTTCAGGGAAGGAGCCTGTTGGCAAGCACGTGTCTGAAGCTGGGACAGGTGGCCAAGGAGCTGCTTTTCCCTTGGGCACAGGGGCCCAGGACAGGCATGCCTTCTGCCCAGACTACGTCCTCAGGGTGGAGCAAGCGCCCCTGACCTAGTCGTCCCCTCGTGTCTCCTCACCAGGTTTCCGTCTCTCGGCACAGAGAGCGGGTGACACTAGTCTTACCACGGACCCGCTGTTGCTGACAGGGTTGGCTCTCCTGCTTGCGACCGTTTCCGACAACAAGGCGACTCTTTCTCTTCCCCGGGGCATCGTGCTGCACCTTCCCCAGACATGCTCCTAGGGAGCATAGTGACAGACGTGTCCCTTTCCTTAAGGCTCTTCCCACAGGCGCAACCAAGCATCTCTCTCAGGCCGAGGGAATGCCGGGCAATAAGGATTTCGCTCCATACGGGTTTATTACGCCGTGCTGTGGAGACCAGGTCAGGCAAGGAGCAGCCGCATCCCACAGACCCGACTCTGATTTCCCCAAGAATGCTGTGCTTTCCCAGAGGGTATGCCGGGGCAAAGAGGCTTTCGCTCTATGCGGGTTTCTCCCACCTTGCTGCCAATACTAGGCTAAGGCACCCAGCAAGAGCAGCCCACAGAACCGACTCTGATTTCCCAGTGACTGCTATGCTATCGCAGAGGTTTTCAGCTTGGCGAGAATGGCACTTCTCTGCGGCTTCCTCAGCAAGGCTTTGGTCGTTCGCTCTGTCTCGTCAGGGATGAAGAGCTGCGGCAGAGCTGGTGCCTCTTGGGCCTTGCTTTTCTGGGCTCCATGTTCTAGTCCTGGGTTCACCCTGCCAAGCCGGAATAAGCAGACACAGCCTCGACCCTGCAGCAGCGTGTGTGGCCTAGGATGGCACTCTGCTCACAATTTCATCTCCCGGCGTAGGCAAGGCCAGCCCTTTTGCTGTGGTGTTCAGGAGGACAGGGACTAGACCAGTGCCTTTCCAGCCGAGAGGAGAGGCGACACGATCACTGCACACCGCCGCGCCCTGGAATGGGGAGTAATGGGTAACTGTCCCTCAATCCCCGGGACTCTCGCTGCCTCCGCCAATGCTGCTACATCCTGGAGGAAGATGGCATCTGACTGCCCGTTCTTCCAGGAGCTGTTTCTGCGAGTTCAGGATTGGGCGCCTGGTGGCAAGCCCACGTCTGCCCTATCGTCAGGTGGCCAAAGAGCTGCTGTCCCCTTTGGCCCAGGGGCCCAGGACAAGCATGTCTTCTGCCCAGACCCCTTGAGAGTGGAGCACGCGCCCCTGCCCTTCTCGTTCCCTCGTGTCTCCTTCACAGTCAGGCTTCCATCTCTCCCCACAGGGAGCAAGTGACACGTGTCATGCCAACGGCCCGCTGTTCCTAACAGGATCGCCTCTCCTGGTTTGTGACCATTTCCCGACAATAAGGACAACGGCTCCTCTTCTCCCGGGAAGCGGGAGAAGGCTTTCGCTCTACAAGGGTTTCTCCCACCGAGCTGCGAATACTAGGCTAAGGCAAGCAGCAACAGCAGCCAGCAGAACCGACCCTGATTTCTCAGCAAATGCTGTGCTTTCGCAGAGGCTTTAGGCTTGGAGCCAACAGCACTTCGCCGCCGCTTCCTCAGCTAGGCTTTGGGTTTTCCCTCTGTAGCATCAGGGAAGAAGTGCTGCGGGAGAGCTAAATCCTCTTTGGCTTTGCTTTCCAGGGCTCCATTTTGGCGTCGTCGGTTCAAACTGCCAAGCCTATCTAAGCAAACAGAGGCACAACCCTGCAGCAGCGTGCGTGGCCTAGCATGGCACTCTATGCCAACTACCATCTCCTGGCGTAGGCGAGGCTTGGCAATTTGCTCTGGTGCTCAGGCGGACTGGGGGACTAGTCTAGTGCCTTCCTCACAGGAGAGGAGAGGCGACAGGATCCCTACACACTGCCGTGCCCTGGGATGGGGAGCAGTGGTGGACTGTCCTCACTGTCCGGACAACACGTGCCTCCACGAACGCTTCCACATCATGGAGGAGAACGGCTTCTGATGGTCCGTTCTTTCAGGGAGCTAACTCTGCGAGTTCAGCATAGGCGCCTGGTGGCAAGCACATGTCTGCACCAGGGACAGGTGGCCAAGGAGCTGCTGTCCCCTTGGGCCCAGGGGCCCAGGACAGGCCTGCCTTCTGCGGAGAATCCTTCTTCAGAGTGGAACACGCGCTCCTGCCCTAGTCGTCCTCTCGTGTCTCCTTAGCAGCCAGGCTCACATCTCTCCTCAGAGGTAGCGAGTGAAACTTGTCTTGCCACCGAAACGCTGTTCCTGACAGGTCTGGCTCTCCTGCTTCTTGACCGTTTCCGGACAATATCACCAACGGCTCCTTCTCTTGTCCCGGGGCGGCCTTCTGCACCTTCCCCAGACATGCTCCTGGGGAGCGCAGTGACAGACGTGTCCCTTTCCTGAAGGCTCTTTCCAAAGGCGCAACCACTCTTCTCTCTCAGGCATAGGGGATGCCGGGGCAAAGAGGATTTCGCTCCACGCGGGTTTATTACACCGTGCTGTCGAGACCAGCTCAGGCAAGCAGTAGCAGCATCCCACAGCCCCGACTCTGATTTCCCAAAGAATGCTGTGCTTTCCCAGAGGGGATGCCCGGGCAAAGAGGCTTTTGTTGTATGCTGGTTTCTCCCACCGTGCTGCGAAAAGCACAGCATTCTCCACAGCACGTTGTAATAAACCCTCATGGAGCGAAATCCTCTTTGCTCGGGCATCCCTTCTGCCTGAAAGAGAAGCTTGGTTGCGACTGAGGAAACAGCCTTAAGGAAAGGGACACATCTGTCACTGCTCTCCCCAGGAGCTTGTCTTGGGAAGGTGCAGCACGATGCCTCGGGAGAAGAGAAGGAGCCGTTGGCCTTGTTCTCGGGAAACAGTCGAGAAGCAGGAGAGTCTCCCTGGTAAGAAAAGCGAGCCGGTGGCAAGACAAGTGTCACCCGCTCTCTGTGCGGAGAGACCGAAACCTGGCTGCTAAAGAGAAACGAGGGGACGACTAGGTCAGTGGCGCTTGCTCCACTGTGAGGAAGGAGTCTGGGTAGAAGGCATGCCTGTCCTGGACCCCTGGGCCCAAGGGGAAAGCAGCACCTTGCCACCTGTGTTTGGTGCAGACATGTGCTTGCCAACAGGCGCTTACGCTGAACTTGCAGAAAGAACTCCCTGAAAGAACGTCTTCCTCCAAGATGTGAAAGCGTTCGCGGATGTACAGGGTGTCCAGGGAAGGTGTGGGGACAGTCCCTCACTGCTCTCCATCCCAGTGCACGGGCAGTGTGCAGAGATCCTGTCGCTTCTCCTCTCCTGTGGGGAAGGTACTGGCGTAGTCCCCGAGTCCGCCTGAGCGCCAGAGCAGGGTAGTGTGCATAGAGTGCCATCCTAGGCCACGCATGCTACTGCAGGGTTGTGGCTGTGTCTGCTTAGTTCAGCCTGGCAGGGTGAACCCAGGGCGTGAACATAGAGCCCGGGAAAGCAAGGCCCAAGAGGCACCAGCTCTTCTGCAGCTCTTCTTCCCTGACGTGACAGAGCGAACGCCAAAAGCCTTGCTGTGGAAGCAGCAGCGAAGTGCGGTTTGCGCCAAGCTGAATACTACTGTGAAAGCATAGCAGTCGTTGGGAAATCAGAGTCGGTTCTGTGGCCTACTTGCCTTAGCCTAGTATTCGCAGCACGGTGGGAGAAACCAGCATACAACAAAAGCCTCTTTGCCCGGGCATCCCCTCTGGGAAAGCACCGCATTCTTTGGGAAATCAGAGTCGGGTCTGTGGGATGCTGCTGTTGCTTGCCTGAGTTAGTCTCCACAGCACGGTGTAATAAACCCGCATGGAGCAAAATCTTCTTTGCCTGGGGATAACCTCTGTCTGAGAGAGAAGCGTCCTTGCTCCTGTGGAAAGACCCTTAAGGAAAGGGACACGTCTGTCACTACGCTCCCCAGCAGCATGACTGGGGAGGTGCAGCACGCTGCCCCGGGAGAAGAGTAGGAGCCGTGGGCCTTGTTTTCGGAAACGGTCTCCAAGTAGGAGATCCTGTCCTGTCAGGAACAGCGGGCGGTTACAAGTGTCACCTGCTCCCTGTGCAGAGAGACGTATGCCTGGCTGTTAAGGAGACACGAGGGGATGACTAGGGCAGGGGCGCGTGCTCCACTGTGAGGCAGAAGTCTGGGCAGAAGGCATGCCTGTCCTGGGCCCCTGAGCCCAAGGGGAAAGCAGCTCCTTGGCCACCTGTCCCTGGTGCAGACATGTGCTTGACACCAGGCGCGTACCCTGAACTCGCAGAAGTAGCTCCCTGAAAGAACGGGCAGTCAGATGTCGTCTTCCTCCAGGAAGTGGAAGCGTTCGCGGAACACGCGGTGTCCGTGGAAGGAGTGGGGTCAGTCCGTCACCGCTCCTCAACCGAGTGCACGGGCGGTGTGTTGAGATCCTGTCGCCTCTCCTCTCCTTTGGAGAAAGCACTGGCCTAGTCCGGGAGTCCGCCTCAGCACAGCATTCTTTGGGAAATCAGAGTCGGGTCTGTGGGATTCTGCTGCTGCTTGCCTGAGCTAGTCTCCAGAGCACCGTGTAATAAACCCGCATGGAGCGAAATCTTCATTTCCCGGGTATCTCCTCTGCTAGAGAGAGAAGCGTGGTTGCTCCTGTGGAAAGACCCTTAAGGAAGGGACACGTCTGTCACTGCGCTCCACAGGAGCATGACTGGGGAGGTACAGCACGCTGCCCCGGGAGAAGGAGCCGTTGGCCTTGTTTTCAGAAACGGTCTCCAAGTAGGAGAGTCGGTCCTGTCAGGAACAGCGGGCGGTGGCAAGACAAGTGTCACCCGCGCCTTGTACGGAGAGACGGAAGCCTGGCTGCTAAGGAGAGTGGAGGGGATGACTAGGGCAGGGGCGTGTGCTCCACTCTGAGGAAGGAGTCTGGGCAGAAGGCATGCCTGTCCTGAGCCTCTGGGCCCAAGGGGCAAGCCGCTCCTTGGCCACCTGTCCCTGGTTCAGACATGTGCTTGCCACCCTGAACTCGCAGAAGTAGCTCCCTGAAAGAACGGGCCGTCAGATGACATCTTCCTCCAGGATGTGGAAGCGTTCGCGGAGGCACGGGGTGTCCGGGGAAAGAGTGAGGTAAGTCCCCCACAGCTCCCCATCCCAGTGCACTGGCGGTGTGCAGGGATCCTGTCCCCTCTCCTCTCCTGTGTCGAAGGCACTGGCCTAGTCCCCGAGTCCGCCTGAGCACCAGAGCAAAAGGCCAAGCGTTGCCTATACCGGGAGATGGTAGTGTGCATAGAGTGCCATCCTAGGCCACGCACGCTGCTGCGGTTTGTGGCTGTGTCTGCTTAGTTCGGCTGGGCAGGTTGAACCCAGGGCGCAAACATAGAGCCCGCGAAAGCAAGGCCCAAGAGGCACCAGCTCTTCCGCAGCTCTTCTTCCCTGATGCGACAGAGCGAACGCCCAAAGCCTTCCTGAGAAAGGAGCGGTGAAGTGCAGTTGGCGGTTCGCCCAAGCCCAAAGCCTCGCCGCGTGCATAGCAGGCTCTGCGAAATCAGAGTCGGTTCTGCTGGCTGCTGTTGCTGCTTGCCTTAACCTTGTATTCACAGCACAGTGGGAGAAACCCGCATAGAGCAAAAGCCTCTTTGTTCCTGCATCCCCTCTGGGAAAGCACAGCATTCGCTGGTAAATCAGTGTCGGTTCTGTGGGATGCTGATGCTGCTTGCCTTAACATAGTTTCCGAAGCATGGTGGGAGAAACCCGTATGGAGCGAAATCCTCTTAGCCCGGGCATCCCCTCTGCCTGGGAGAGAAGTGTGGTTAAGCCCGAGGAAACAGCCTTAAGGAAAGGGACAGGTCTGTGACTGCACTCCCCAGTAGCATATCTGGGGAAGGCACAGCACACCGCCCTGGGAGGAGAGAAGGAGCCCTTGGCCTTGCTGTCGGGTAACGGTCGTGAAGCAGGAGAGCCTGCCATGGCAGGAACAGCGGGCGGGTGGCAAGACAAGTGTCACCACAGTCTTTGATGACACTTTTGAGTCAAGGCTCATCTACTCTACAGATGAGACTACTCTGTAAAAATTTTAAAGGCAATATGTTCAAAGGCAACAACATGAATGAATGTTTGGTGGATTGCTTGGGTTTTCTATTCATGGTATCAGATGAGTTTAAGGGAGCATAATCCAATAAAAATTGTAAACTTAATTTTAAAATATAAGAAAAAAATTTTTAATATCTTTGCTTTTGTGGTTCCTGCAAATGAAACTACAAGAAAGGGCTGAGAACATTTTCTTTTATTCTGTTTGTTTTTCTTCAATTTGGAACTCCTCCTAGGTCTCTGATCTAAGAATGCTTACACAGACTCTGTAGTGCAGAAAGGACAAAATATCATATTACAAAATATTCTATTCCTATCCTTTTGTATACCCAGAACAATAAGTTAATATATGTGCTGCCAAAGGAGCACATCAGAGCAATAAGTTGAATGAAGATCGTACTGGGAATATAAAACAGTTATTCCATAAAATGAGTGGGTTTTGAATGGGACATGAAGGGCGGACTGTTGAGTCAGGAAATATATATATATACATATAAAGACTTAATGAAGGTTTAATTAAAGCATAACAACTATGCTGTATTACTGAAATATATTAAAATGATGATATGGAAATACCTTGCCTATTACTTAATATCTCACAGAGTAACATCAAATCACCTATTAATCCTTTCTAGTAACAGCTGTTCCCCTTTGTTTCACTTTACATAACATGTGATGGATTAACATTTGTAGAAATAAGGGGGAAACATGGAAGAAAGTGAACAATTAGAAAGGATCAAAATACAGTAATAAACCAGGTAAATAACCAGTGAATATTTAGTATAATGTAAATATATGCTGTTTCAATGCATGCACTTTATAAACTGAGAATTTTCAGGAGTGACAGCCAATGTAGAAAATCTAGATGGTGTTATAGAAAATTCCATAAAACCCTTTGCATTGGTTTAACAGCCTAGTATAATATTTAGAAACCAGACTGTGTAATTTCTTTGAGAAGTTAAACATAGAAAAACATGGCTGAAATAATGATAAACACTTAACATTTACTTAAATTTTTGTTTATTTTTATCCTTTAAGGCCCATATTGTGTTCATAATGTCCCAAGTATTTGTGGTTGTTAGAGAAAAGTAAATTTGAAAATTTCCATGGGGAGGGGAAATGGTATCTGTTTGTAAAACAAAACAAAACAAAACAAAACAAAATCACAGGGCACCTTTCCTATGGTTGTGAGCTGCCCTTCCCTTACTGCTCAATGCATTTTCATTAACACCCACCTCACAGTCCATAGGCAGCCATCTGTGTTCCCTTCTTTAAGAAATTTTATCCTACAAGTCTTTCCTCATGACACTGTTGCCTATGACATAAATCAAACAGACATTCAAACTCTTGAAATGGAATCAGAAACCCACAAAGCTGACTGCTGTCAGGACTCATAAGGAAGGCAATTAATACATTTATTATTTAGGAGAGGAGTTGTTTGCTTTCCAAAAATCCATGCAGAGTTGGAATATTATCCAGAGTGTATATCAAAGTAACGAAGCTAAAATGTCTTTTTATCTCAGGTTCACCCATTTGACAATCATTATATTTTCTCCTTGATCTCTGGTTTGGTCAGCTATGCTAGTGTCAGAACACTTAATTTATTCAGTCAATCAACAAAGACCTATTTAGTACTAATTTTTTGTGGGTGGGATGAATAAGACAAATATCTGCCACAATGGAGCATATGATCTAGAGTTTAAAATTCATATTTGAATTACTTACATACCATCACATACATGAATTACATACTTACCACCACAAATGTAAACAACACTTTTAAAATGAAAAAGAAATAGATGAATAGATGATAATGATGTTAAGGAGAAGACCTTAATATTAAAAGCAATAAAATTGATGTATCTATTAGTAGAAATAAAAAATGGTCATATATTAACTAAAGTAAAATTTAGGGGTCCCTGGGTGACTCAATCGGTTAAGCAGCTGCATTTGGCTCAGGTCGTGATCCCAGGGTCCTGGGATTAAGACCTGCATCGGGCTCACTGCTGGGTAATAAGCCTGCCTCTAGATCTTCCTCTGCCTGCCACTCTGCCAACTTGAGCTCTCTCTCTCTCTGTCAAATAAACAAAATCTTAAAAAAATATATAAATATAAAGTAACACTTACTGAAGATTTGGGGACGGTGATGTTATCAAGATGACAACATGGATGCATGGATAGCTCCTTATTTATTGCTAAAGGTAAATGTATAGTCAAAACCAGATTCTTCAATATTGTAATGGTGATATAGAAATCATTTACTAGTCTAGTTTAAAAGTTAAAAAACAAGCTTATTAAAAATAACTATAACTGCAATCATTTGTTATTAAATGTACAATATAAAAATGATCTAAATGTAAAAACATCAATAACCTCTTGTTATAGAAGTATAAATTTTCTGTACACTATTGAAGTTCAGTTGTTTTCAACATAAAATGGAATGTTATAACTAACATATTTTATATAACCTTAATGGTAGGTATAAAAAAATATGTAGTAGATACACAAAAGATTTTGTTAAATAAGTTAAAACATACTGCCACAAAAAGTCATCAGATTACAAAGACAACAATACAGGAAATAAAGAGCAGAGCGTCTAAAAAAGAGCAAACAATTAAAAGAAAAACAAAACAGATAAACACTGGGGAAAGAAAAAAATTTAAAAATAAAAGGGAGGGGAAGGCAAGCCATAATACACTTAACTATAAGTAACAAACTGATTGTTTCTGGAGGGGAGATGGGCAGGGGAATGGGCTAAGTCAGTAATAATTATTAGGAGGTCACTTGTGATGAGCATTGAATGGTATATGTGAATGGCAAATTACTAAATTCTACTCCTGAAACTAATATTACACTATATATTAACTAAAATTTAAATAAATCATGAAATATAAAAAGAATGAAAGGCAATAGTTAAGTCTTTACCTATCAATAATTACTTTAACTGTAAGTGAATGGAATCATCCAGTTGGAAATCATAGAAAGGCTAGAATAGATTAAAAAGACAAACAATAAACACAAGATCCAACAATATGTTGTGTATAAAAGAATACCTTTAGCTTTAAGGACACACATGGGCAGAGAGTAAAGGGATGGAAAAAGATATTCCAAGCTAATGATAACAAAAGAAAACAAGGGTAGCAATAACTATAACAGACAAAATAGGGTTTATATAAGCTAAAAATCACCACAGACATTATACAATAAGAAAAGTGTCATCAATTCATCCATACAGTAACTGTAAATATCATGTACCTAATATTGAGCCACATAAATATATAAAACAAATACTAACAAAACAAAAAGGAGAAATAAATAGCAATACAATAGTATCTGGGGACAATAATACCCCACTGTTACATATGGATAGATCATCCAGACAGAAAATCAATAAGAAAATAGTGAATTTAAACACTATGCCTGGACACCTGGGTGGCTCAGTCAGTTAAGCCTTTGCCTTTGGCTCAGGTCGTGATCCCAGGGTCCTGAGATAGAATTCCCCATTGGGCTCCCTGCTCAGGAGGGAATCTTCTCCCTCTGTCTCTGCCCTTACCCCTTGCTCATTCTCTCTGCCCTGCTCTCTCTCAAACAAACAAACAAACAAAACAAAACAAATCAAACAAACAAGAACTATGTCAAATGAACCTAACATATTTACAGGATATTCCATCCAATAGTATCATTTATTATATTTATTATATTATTCTCAAACACACGTGGAAAATTGTCTAGGATAGATCACATTTTAAACCACAAAACAAGAGTCCCCCCAAAATCAATAATATCGAAAGCATTTCGAGTATATTTCCAGCCAAAATAATATGAAACTAGAAATCAATACAGAAGGAAATTTGGAAAATTTAAAAATACACAGACATACACATTTTTAAACAAACAAAAAATCAAAAAAAGAAGACAAAGTGGGAATAAAAATACATCTTGAGGAAAATAAAAAAATATATACCAAAAAATTATGAGAAGCAGAAAAGCAGTTATAAAAGGAAATTTTATAGCTACAAATATATATAAAAACGATTTCAAATAAAGAACTTAATATAACAGCTCAAAAAATGTACAGAAAGAACAAAGTAAACTTAAAAGTAGCAAAAGGAAGGAAAAACATAAAAATTAGGGCAGAAATAAATGAAATATAGAATTAAAAAACTAGAAAGTTTTTTTAAATGGTAAATAAAATTAGACTTGGTAATGATAAATAAAAAAAGACAGCTAGACTAACTCAGAAAAAAGAGAAGACTCAATAAAATTAGAAATGTAAAAGGAGACATTATAACAGATACCACAGAAATATAAAAGATAACAGACAGTTAAAGGCCAGCAAATCAAATGCCTAGAGGAAATGGACAAATTCCTAGGCACATACAACCTATTAAGACTGAATCATAAGGACATAAAAAATGTGAACAGACCAATAAGGGGTAAGGAGATTGAATCCGTAATAAAAACCTTCTAACAAATAAAAGTCCAGAATCAGATGATGTCCACAGTGAATTCTACCAAACATTTTAAGAAGAAATAATACAAACACTTTTAAAACCCTTCCCCAAAGTTGAAGTGGTTGAAATACTCCGAGGCACTTTTCAAATCAGCAACAAAAAGAACTACTGGATCATATCCCTGATAAATAAAAAATGTAAAAATTCTCTACAAAATGCTACAAAACTGAATTCACCAGCACATATCAGTAAATGTGATGCATTATATTAATAGAATGATCAATAAAAACTCATATGATCAATTCAATATATGCAGAAAAGGCATTTGACAAAATTCAACACCCTTTCATAATAAAAATACTCACCAAACTGGGTACAGAAAGGATACACATCAACACAATAAAAACCACATATTCCGTGGAAGGATTCAAGATGGCGGAGAAGTAGCAGGCTGAGACGACATCAGGTTGCAGGAGATCAGCTAGATAGCTTATCGAACCATTGCAAACACCTACAAGTCCAATGGGAGATCAAAGAGAAGGAGAGCTACAATTCTAGAAACAGAAAATTGATCACTTTCTGAAAGGTAGAACCGGCGGAAAAGTGAACCCAAAGAACCGGAAGGTAGACCGCGGGGGGGGTGGGGCAGCTCCCGGCAAGCTGTGGAGAAACTGAGCACAAAATCAGGACTTTTTAAGTTTGATCCACTGAAGGATATCACCCCAGAGGCTAAACCAGAGTGAAGCCCAAGTGGGCTCAGCATAGCCCCAGGTCCCTCAGGGTCACAGAAGGACCAGGGGTATCTGAGTGTCACAGAACTCACAGGTATTAGAGTGGGGAAGCCAGCTACAGAGACAAAGCTGAGGAGTGAGCTCTCAACCCAGGGTTACTTTGAACCAGGCATAGGCAGGGTGAGCTTGGAGCATGGCCAAGGGCCAGGGAGAAAGGAGTAATTGAGCTCTTTTCTCCAAGCATGGCCAGAGGCCAGGGAGATGAGAATGACCAATGACATTTCTCCAAGTGCGAATGACAGAGTGCTTCTCTCCAAGCATGGCCAGAGGCCGGGAAGATGGGAGTGATTAAGCACTTTTCTCTGAAGGTGCACTGAGGAGCAGGGCCCTGAGCTCTCCACTCCTCTGGGCCGGATTGTGAGACCGCCATTATCATTTCATCATCCAGACCTCTACAGAAAGCCTTCAGGGATCAAAAGCTCCCGGATTACTTAGCCCTACCCTAGGTAAGGGCAGGATAAATCCATCTCGGGCAAAGACACCTGTGAATCAATACAAAAGTCCCCTTCCCCAGAAGACCAACAAGAAACCCAGCCAAGATCAACTTCACTTACTAAAGAGAACAGTGGAATTCCAGAGGAGGAGAAAGCAAAACAAGGAATTCATGGCTTTCTCCCAATGATTCTTTAGTCTTGCAGTTATATATTTTTTCTTTTTTCTTCTGCTAATTTTTTTTAACTTTTACCCATTCGTCTTTCAATGATTTTTTAACGAATTTATTTTAAAAATATCTTACAAAAATAATAATCTATTTTGAACCTTCATTATTATAGTCATATTTTATCCTCCATTGTATCTAACTATATATTTTTGTACACATAGGGTTTTTTCTTCTAAATAATTTGAGGTATAACTTCTCCTAATAGACCAAAATATACCCTAAATCTAGCTCCAAGATTGTTCCAGTGTCCAGCCTGAGCAAATTCTCTCCAGTTTATTTTTCTTTATTGTCCCCACCGACTTGCTCTATCAACTTATTTTTTAGAAATTAAATTTTTTAACTCATTTTTATAGGCTTCTTCCATCCTGTCATTGTGCCTACCCTTATATGTTTTTCAACCTTTAAAATCTTTGGAGGTAGTTGCTTCTAAGAGACCAAAATTCTCCCAAAACTAAGTGAGTGACCCTGTTCTATCACAAGTCTAGTATATATATAATTTTTTCTTTTGTAATATTTTTTTCCTTGTTTTCTTTTTTTTAAACCTTTTTTTCCCCTAGAACTTCTTTTTTATCCCCTTTTGTTCTCCCACAACTTGGGGTCTCTTCTGATTTGGTTAAAGCACATTTTCCTGGGGTCTTTGCCACCCTTTTAGCATTTTATTTGCTCCTTTATATATTCTTATCTTCTCAAAATGACAAGGTGGAAAAACTCATCACAAGAAAAAGTACAAGAGGCAGTACCAAAGGCTAGGGACCTAATCAAAACAGACATTGGTAATATGACAGAACTAGAGTTCAGAATGACAACTCTCAGGGTTCTAGCTGGGCTCGAATAAGGCATGGAAGATATTAGAGAAACCCTCTCCAGAGAGATAAAAACCCTTTCTAGAGAAATAAAAAAACTAAAATCTAACCAAGTTGAAATCAAAAGAGCTATTAATGAGGTGCAATAAAAATGGAAGTTCTTACTGCTAGGATAAATGAGGCAAAAGAATTAGTGATACAGAAGACCAAATGATGGAGAATAAAAAGCTGAGCAAAAGAGAGACAAACAAATACTGGACCATGAGGAGAGAATTTGAGAGATAAGTGAGACCATAAGACGACAAAACATTAGAATAATTGGGATGCCAGAAGAAGAAGAAAGAGAGAGGGGAGCAGAAGGTATATTGGAGAGAATTTTTGTAGAGAATTTCCCTAATATGGCAAAGGGAACAAACATCAAAATCCAGGAGATGCAAAGAATGACCCTCAAAATCAATAAAAATAGGTCCACACCCCGTAACCTGATAGTAAAATTTACAACTGTTAACGACAAAGAGAAAATCCTGAAAGCAGCCTGGGAGAAGAAGTCTGTATTGTACAACAGTAAAAACGTTTGATTGGCAGCAGACATAACCACAGAGACCTGGCAGGCCATAAAGACCTGGCATGATATCTTCAGAGTGTTAAGTGAGTAAAATATGCAGCCAAGAATACTATATACAGCTAGGCTATCATTGAAAATAGAAGGAGAGATTAAAAAGCTACCAGGACAAACAAAAGCTGAAAGAATTTGCAAACACCAAACCAACTCTCCAGGAAATATTGAAAGGAGTCCTCTAAGCAAAGAGAGAACCTAAAAGTAGTAGATCAGAAAGGAACAGAAACAATATACAGTAACAGTCACATTATAGGCAATACAATTGCCACTAAATTCATATCTCTCAATAGTTACCCTGAATGTAAATGGCCTAAATGCACCAATCAAAAGACACAGGGTATCAGAATGGATAAAAAGCAAAACCCATCAATATGCTGCCCAAGAAACTCATCATAGACCCGAAGACACCCCCAGATTTAAAGAGAGGGGGTGGAAAACAATGTACCATGCTAATGGACATCAGAAGAAAGTTTGGGTGGCAATCCTTATATCAGATCAATTAGATTTTAAGCCAAAGACTATAATAAGAGATGAGGAAGGACACATTATCATACTCAAAGGGTCTGTCCAACAAGAACACCTAACAATTTTAAATATCTATGACCTTAACATGGGAGCAGCCAACTAAATAAACCAATTAATAACAAAATAAAAGAAACACATTGACAATAATAAAATAATAGTAGGGGAATTTAACACTCCCCTCATTGAAATGGACAGATCATCCAAGCAACAGATCAACAAGGAAAAAGGCCTTAAATGACACACTGGACAAGATGGACATCACAGGTATATTCAACACATTCCATCCCAAAATAACAGATACACATTCTTCTCTAGTGCACATGGAACATTCTCCAGAATAGACCACAGCCTGGGTCATGAATCAGATCTCAACCATTATCAAAAGATTGGGATCATCCCCTGCATATTCTCAGACCACAGTGCTCTGAAACTAAAACTCAATCACAAGAGGAAACTTGGAAAAAACACAAATACATGGAGACTAAACCACATCCTTCTAAAAAATGAATTGGTCAACCAGGAAATTAAAGAAGAATTGAAAGAATTCATGGAAAAAAATGATAATGAAAACAAAAGTGTTCAAGATCTGTGGGATACAGCAAAGGCAGTCCTGAGAGAAAAATATAAAGCTGTACAAGCCTTTCTCAAGAAACAAGAAAGATCTCAAATGCACAACATAATCCTACACCTAAAGGAGTTGGAGAAAGAACAACAAAGAAATCCTAAACCCAGCAAGAGAAGAGGAATAATAAAGATCAGAGCAGAAATCAATGAAATAGAAACCAACAAAACAAAACAAAACACTACCAACAACAAAAAAAAAAAACAATAGAACAAATTAATGAAACTAGGAGCTGGTTCTTTGAAAGAATTAATAAGATTGATAAACCCCTTTCCAGACTTATCAAGAAGAAAAGAGAAAGGATCCAAATAAATAAAATCATGGATGAAAGAGGAGAGATCACAACCAACACCAAAGAAATACAAACAATTATAAGAACATACTATGAGCAACTCTACGCCAACAAATTCAAAAATCTGGAAGAAATGGGTACATTCCTAGAGACATATAAACTACCACAACTGAACCAGGAAGAAATAGAAAACCTGAACAGAGCCATAACCAGTACGGAGATTGAAACAGTCATCAAAAATCTCCAAACAAACAAAAGCCCCGGGCCAGATGGCTTCCCAGGGGAATTCTACCAAACTTTTAAAGAAGAATTAATTCCTATTCTCCTGAAACGGTTCCCAAAAAATAGAAATGGAAGGAAAACTTCCAAACTCTTTTTTTCCGAGGCCAGCATCACCTTGATCCCCAAACCAGACAAGGATCCCATCAATAAAGAGAACTTCAGACCAATATCCTTGATGAACACAGATGCGAAAATTCTCACCAAAATACTAGCCAATCGGATTCAACAGTACATTAAAAGGATTATTCACCACGACCAAGTGGGATTTATTCCAAGGCTACAAGGTTGGTTCAGCATCTGCAAATCAATCAATGTGACACAACACATTAATAAAAGAAAGAACAAAAACCACATGATATTCTCCATAGATGCTGAAAAAGCATTTGACAAAGTGCAGTATCCTTTCCTGATTAAAACTTTCAAAGTGTAGGGATAGAGGGCACATATTATCAATATTATCAAAGCCATCTATGAAAAACCCACTGCAAATACCATTTTCAATGGAGAAAAACTCAATCCTATTCCGCTGGTGTCAGGAACATGGCAGGGATGTCCGTTATCATGACACTGCTATTGAACATCGTACTAGAAGTCCTAGCCTCAGCAATCAGACAACAAAAAGAAATTAAAGTCATTCAAATTTTTCCAGTTGACAAAAGAGAAGTCAAACTATCACTGTTTGCAGATGATATGATACTGTATGTGGAAAACTTAAAGGACTCCACTCCAAATCTGCTCTAACTTGTATAGGAATTCTGTAAAGTGTCAGGATATAAAATCAATGCACAGAAATTGGTTGCATTTTTTTTATACCAACAAGACAGAAGAAATAGAAAATAAGGAGTGAATCCCATTTACAATTGCACCCCAAACCCTAAGATACCTAGGAATAAACCTAACCAAAGAGACAAAGAATTTATACTCAGAAAACTCTAAAGTGCTCATGAAAGAAATTGAAGAAGACACAAAGAAATGGAAATATGTTCCATGCTCCTGTATTGGAAGAACAAATATTGTGAAAATGTGTATGCTACCTAAAGCAATCTACACATTTAATGCAATCCCTATCAAAATTCCATTCATTTTTTTCAAAGTAATGGGACAAATAATCCTAAAATTTATATGGAACCAGAAAATACCTCGAGTAGCCAGAGGAATATTGAAAAAGAAAGCCAAAGTTGTTGGCATCACAATTCCAGACTTCAAGCTCTATTACAAAGTTGTCATCATCAAGATAGTAGGGAACTGTCACAAAAACAGACATAGATCAATGGAACAGAATAGAGAGCCCAGAAATACACCCTCAACTCTATGGTCAACTAATCTTCAACAAAACAGGAAGGAATGTCCAATGGAAAAAAGACAGCCTCTTCAACAAAAGGTGTTGGGAAAATGGAACAGCCACATGCAGAAAAATGAAATTGGACCATTTCCTTACACCATACATGAAAATAGACTGGAAATGGATGAAGAAGCATAATGTGAGAAAGGAATCCATCAAAATCCTTGAGGAGAGAACAGGTAGCAACCTCTTTGACCTCAGCAGCAGCAACTTCTTCCTAGGAACATCGCCAAAGGCAAGGGAAGCAAGGGCAAAAATGAACTATTGGGATTTCATCAGATCAAAAAGCTTTTACACAGCAAAGGAAACAGTTAACAAAGCCAAAAGTTAACTGTCAGAATGGGAGAAGATATTTGCAAATGACATACCGGATAAAGGGCCAGTATCCAAAATCTATAAAGAGCTTATCAAACTCAACACCCTAAGACCAAATAATCCAATGAAGAAATGGGCAGTGGACATGAACAGACATTTCTGCAAAGAATATATCCAAATGGCCAACAGACACATGAAAAAATGCTCCACATCACTCGGCATCAGGGAAATACAAATCAAAACCAGAATGAGATACCAACTCACACCTTTCAGAATGGCTAAAATGAACAAGTCAGTCAATGACAGATGCTGGCGAGGATGTGGAGAAAGGGGAACCCTCCTACACTGTACATGGTTATGCAAGCTGGTGCAACCACTCCGGAAAACGGCGTGGAAGTTCCTCAAAACGCTGAAAATAGAACTACCCTATGACCCAGTGATTGTATTACTGGGTATATACCCTAAATATACAAACGTGGAATTCTGAAGGGGCACATAAACCCAAATGTTTATAGCAGCAATGTCCACAATAGTTAAACTATGAAAAGAATCTAAATGTCCTTCCACAGATGAATCAATAAATAAGATGTGGTATATATGTGCAATGGAATACTATGCAGCCATCAAAAGTAATGAAATCCTGCTATTTGTGATGACGTGGATGAATCTAGAGGGTATTATGCTTGGCGAAATAAATCAATCTGAGAAAGACAACTATCATATGATCTCCCTGATATGATGAAGTGGAGATGCAACATAGGCGGTTTGGGGGGTACAAAAAGAAAAATAAACGAAGATGGGATTGGGAGGGAGACAAACCATAAAAGACTGAATCTCACAAAAGAGACTGAGGTTTGTTGGGGGGAGATGTGTTGGGAGAGGATGGTGGGGGTATGGACATTGGGGAGGGTATGTGCTATGGTGAGTGCTGTGAAATGTGTAAACCTGGTGATTCACAGACCTGTATCCCTAGGGATAAAAACGCATTATATGTTTATAAAAAAATTTAAAAAATCCATTAAAAAAAACACATATTGCAATCCCAGAGCTAATCTCATATTCAATCAAAAAAGTTTGATAGTTTTCCCCTTAAAGATCAGAAACAAGACAAGTGTGTCCACTTTCACTACTCTCATTTGACATAGTACTGGATGTCCTAGCCAGAGAAACAAGGAGCACAAAGAAATAAAAGACTCCAAAAAAAAAAGGAAGAAGTAAAATTTTCTTTTTTTGGATAACATGAACTTACATGTAAAAAAATCCTAAAAACTTCACAAAAAACATTTGAATAAACAAATTTAGTAAAGCTGCCAAATACAAGATCAATATATAAAAGACAAGAATTTTTTTGTTTTGTTTTGTTTTTAATATGGAATGCTTCCCAGTTTTTCATGTCATCCTTGTTCAGTGATCACGCTAATCTTCTCTGCATCATTCCAATTTTAGTATATGTGCTGCCAAAGTAAGCACAAGACAGGGGCATTTTAACACTCTAATGATGAACTATCTGAAAAAATAAAGAAAACAATCTAATTCACAATAGTATCAAAAATAATAAAATACTTAGGAAAAGATTTAACTAAGAAGATGAAAGATCTGTACCCCATAAACTATGACATTGATAAAGAAATTGAAGGAGATACAAATGGAAAGATAGCCCATATTTATGAACGGTAAGAATTAACATTGTTAAAATGTCCATACTACCGGAAACCATCTGTAAATTCTATTCCTACCAAAAATCCAAAGTTAGGGGCGCCTGGGTGGCTCAGTGGGTTAAGCCACTGCCTTCGGCTCAGGTCATGATCCCAGGGTCCTGGGATTGGGCCTTGCATCAGGCTCTCTGCTCAGCAGGGAGCCTGCTTCCTCCTCTCTCTCTCTGCCTGCCTCTCTGCCTGCTTGTCATCTCTCTCTGTCAAATAAATAAATTAAAAATATTTTTAAAAAATCCAATATTATTTTTTTGCAGTAGTAAGTAAAGAATCCTAAAATATATAAAGGACCATAAAAGACAACAAATAAAGCAGTTCTGAGAAAGAATGAAGAAGAGAAATTGCACTTCTTGATTTGAAATTATATTACAAAGCCCCCATGCTCAAAACAATAAAGTATACTGGCATAAAAACAGACCAATAAAGAAGCAAAACAGAATTGAGAGTCCAGAAATAAATCCTTTCATAGTCACCTAATATTTGACAGGGGCCAACATATGTAATGGGTAAAGATAGTCTGTTCAATAAATGATATTTAAAACTGAAGTCACATAAAACAGTATGAAACTGGAGCCTTATATCACTCATAAATCTTAACTTGAAATAGATTAAAGACTTAAATGTGATGCATGAAACTAAATTTCCTAAAGGAAAACATAGGAAAAATACTCCTTGACATTGGTCTTGCCAATAGTTTTTTGGATACCAGACCAAAAACACAAGCAAAAAAACCCCAAAATAAATAAATGATATTACATCAAACTAAAGTTTCTGCATTGCCAAAAAAAAAAAAGAGAGAGAGAGACAGAGAATAAAAACACAATCCACAGAATGGAAGAAAATACTTACAAATCTTATATCTGAAAAGAGGTTAATAACCAACAGATACAAATAGAAAAAAATATATAATTTTAAAAATAGCAAAAGGATCTCAATAGACTTTTTTTCAAAAAAGTTATATAAATGACCAACAGGAGCATTAAAAAGGGCTCAACGTAAAAACTCAGGGCAAAGTCATTATGTTGTTGTTGTTTACCTCTGGAAAACACAGCAAGATATTACTATCTATTAGAATATATATTACCAAAAAATTAAAACTAACAAATTTTGGTAAATATTGGGGAAAATGGGGAAGTTATGCACTGTGATAGGGATATAAATTTGTATGGAAAACAGTATGGAGATGATTCATATTATTAAAAGTAAAATTACCATATGATTCAGAAATCCCACTTCTAGGTATATATCTAAAGGAAACGAAGTCACTATTCGAAGACATATCTGCACTCTTTTTTTTTTAAAGATTATATTTATTTATTTGACAGAGATCACAAGTAGGCAGAGAGGCAGGCAGATAGAGAGGAGGAAGCAGGCTCCCTGCTGAGCAGAGAGCCCGATGTGGGACTCGATCCCAGGACCCTGGGATCATGACCTGAGCCGAAGGCAGCGGCTTAACCCACTGAGCCACCCAGGCGCCCCCATATCTGCACTCTTATGTTCATTATAAAATTATTAACTCTAAGCTAGAGATGGAAATAACTTCAGTATCCATTAATGGATGAATGAATAAAATAAGAATGGTAAATATGTACTATGGAATACTACTTAACCATGAAAAATTAAGAAATACTGCCATTTACAACAGCATGGATGGATCTTGAAGGTATTATACTAAGTGAAATATTTCAAAGATTATATATATATATATTTTTAATTTATGTATTATGATATCCCTTACACACAGAATCTGAAGAAAAGGCAAACTAATGGAAACTTAGAGTTGAGTTGACAAGGGGTGAACCTGGGGTGGAGTAAGGTGGTCAAAGTGTACAAACTTGCAACTATAATATGAAAAAGTTCTGGGAATCTAATGTACAACATGATGATCATAGATAATAATATATACATACTTTTTTATTGTGCTTCCCTTTATTAAACTTTGTATATATCACATTCTTACAAGTTGAAAGTTTATAGCAATCTTGTATAAAATAGGTCTGCTGCCTCCATTTTTCTAATAACATTTGTTCATTTTGTGTCTCTCTGTCACATGTTGGTAATTCTTGCAATATTTCAAGTTTTTTCATTATTATTGTATTTGTTATGGTGATCTGTGATCAGTAATTATGACCCACTAAAATCTCAGAACTAGTTTACTTAAGGTATATGCATTGATTTTATTTAAAGACATAATGCTTTTGAACAGTACAGTATAGTGTTTATTTTTTATACGCACTGGGAAACCAAAAAATAATAATAATTTGACTTAGTTTATTGAGATAATCGCTTTATTGAGGTGCTATGGAACAAAACCCACAAGACCTCTGAAGTTTATCTCTACTGTACTATATACATAAAAGTTGCTAAGAGAGTAGATCTTAAAATTCCTTACGATACATGCATAAAAACAGTGGCAACTATATGAGATAGTAGATGTATTAACATTTTTATGTAGATTATATTGCAATACAGATGTATACCAATTTATCAAATTGTACAAAATTTACACAATGTTAAGTTTGCAGTGTTATAAGAAATCATTTCTTAAATTTACAAATTATAATATGTCGATTATTTTTCAATAAAGCTGGAAAAAACTTTTTGTAGAATTAATCTATTTTTCAAAAAAGGAAGTAAGGAAGTAGAAACTGCAACTAACTCTGAAATAATAGAATATAAAATCCATTTTAGTTATATACACTGTGACAATATCTATTACTTAGTTTACAATGAAGGAATACTTATGAAGCATGAAGGATGGTCTATAAATAAGGCTGAAAGAGCTCATTTTTAAGGTTTAAATTTAAAATCTTCTTTTGAAATACTAAACTGACCACCCAGTTTTCCAAACATAAATGTCTTAACTGCATGAATTTATTTCATACAACTCTATAATCTAGTTTCATAAGAAAGCAGCATGCAAATTTTGAATAAGACAGACTTGCTTAAGTTTCTTTACGGTCAACAGTAAAGGATACTTCCCTAAAAAAAAATAGAAGAAAAATCAGCATATTTATCATGATAATTATTATTCCTAATGAGATTCATATTGAATTAGGGAATATATATCCTGGGGGGGGGTAAAGTAAAATGAAATTTATTTTGGTAAATGTGTCTATGAATAGTCAATACAATACCTCAATATAAATGAATATTATCATTTTGAACAATTTAATTACTATTATTAGAATTATTATAAGTATAAAAATAGCTATCATTTTAGCATGGAATATGAGACTCTCATGCTCCATGCTTCATTACAGCCACACAACAACTGCATAATAAGTATTATTATCACCATCTCATGGGTGAAAAAACTGAGGCTAACACAATTTAGATAACTGGTTTATGATTACATGGCTAGTAAAGATGCATCACACTAATTTAGGCTTTATGATTTCAGAATTGTACTCTTTCCACTGCACATTCTATTACTCTGTAAATACTTGGCTTGTTTTCATTTAGTTCTTCAATTTTATTCGTGTGGTGATGGCTTAAAGCTTCATTTAAAGGAAGCTTAAAAAATTCATTTAACCAAAAGCTCCCAAGAATTAAAAATGTCATGGATCTAATGTAGACATGGATATCATTAGTTAATGGGTAACTATATATTTTCCACTCTAGTGAGATAACAGAGTATTTTTCTAAGTTTTAGTCTCTGAGTGTTACAAAGGACTTTGTTAAAATAGAAATATTTAGACAAAGGTGATCAAAAGTCTAGATCAGGTCGCCTTAAGAGAAATATTAGGAAACTGAGGAAACCAATGGAGATTTGAACACTGAGCTATGATATAATGAAAGGTTTAAAGTATTTAATAGAGTATAGAAAAGCCCTTTAAAGCCTGGTCTTAGCCTAGCATTGCAGCTTCTGGGATATCTATCTATCATCAATCTAACTATCTATCTAACTAGATATAAATTTGAAAACTTTTTTAATTTAAGATTTTGAGAAATAGAACATAATCAGCACCATAGAAGATCTCTTTATGTCAACAACCTAGCTCCTACTCCCAGTTTGTTAATATTCTCTTATTTAATGTAACATTGTGCAAATACACCACTACTGATCTGCCGTTATGAATGAAATAACTATAATCATCTGTTTGCATATCCTGGTGAAAATATTCATTTAGTTCCATGTTGTATTTCTAGGAATGGACCAATTTTTTTTATTTTTATTGTTAAGTTTTCTAAATATTGTCCAACTTACCTCAAATGTTTTTATTATGGGCACTGTCATTCTTTCACATTCTTGCAAGACAGTTTTACTGTTGCCCAATATGGTAAGTGTGTAATAGTATGCCATTCTAGGTTTTAATTTAATTTTAATTTAATTTAATTTAATTCCAGATTCATAATAAAGATAAGCAGTTTTTATATATGAGCGGCCATTTGGATTACACTTTCTGTAAAGTACATGCTCAAATCTTTTGATATCTTAACATTGTGTCATACTGACTTCTTTAATAGCAGATTTTCTGAATGAACTTTTAGCGGTGTAGGTCTTCTCTATTTTATTTTGAACTTGTTTTCATTTCAAAATCTTTATATTTATTTCCATAATCTGCTTTTATTTTGCTTTGTCTATTATCTATATATTTATATATTTATGTATTGATTAGCAAGCAAGGGAGCGCGAGCGAACGAGCGAGAGCGCAGGGAGGGATAGAAAAAGAAGAGAAAAGAATCTTAAGCAGGCTCCAGGCTCAGCACAGAGCCCAACTCTGGGCTATATTTCACAACCCTGACATCATGATCTGAGCCAAAATGAAAGGAATAAAATAAAATTAAGGTGTTAAAAAAAAAGGAAAAAGAATTGGAGGTTTAATTAAGCGAACCACCTAGGCACCACTGTGGTATCTTAAATTAGCTGTCATATCTTTAATGTTCTAGAGTATTCATTTGGTTCATTTATAAAATCTTTCTCAATATCATTTTTAGTGTCAGTTTTTTGTTCAATTTGCTTCCCCTCTCATTTCTTTGAGCAGAGTAATCAAGCCATTTTACAATCTTTATTGATCATTTTAATATCATACTTAATCCCATTTTGTCTATCAAATCTTGTTAATGGTTTTTCTTTGCGTGCTTTGTTACATTTTGCTATGTTCAAGACATTATATTTGAAACTCTTATTGAGTAGGGATAATTAAGAGCTATCATAATGGTATGGTCCTCCTTGGCAGGATTTTCTCTTATATCTGAGACTCTACAAGACAATCATACTCCAAATTCAGTGGCTGACTTTCTCAGTTTACACAGAAGGCAAGGTAGGCTCTAGTCTTATTTCTGCTTCTCCTTGTGCTTTGGGGATCTCAACTTAAATTTGGGTTGTACCAAAGTCCTCAAACTTGATTGCTGCTGGATTTTGAATTTTGTTTTTCTAGTATCAAGAGTCTATTAAAAACACAGCTCAGTGTGTTTTAGCAGTTTCAAATGCTCTCATAGATAAAATGGCTTCAGGGCATATATCTCTAGACACTCATTGTATTTCGTATTTTGGCCCAGTAATCCCTCACTTATTTTTATAATCATTCTGATATTTTTAACTTTAAAAGCTATTTTGTCTGGATTTTTAGTTGTCTTAAGTAGGAGTTTTTAGATCACCATTACTAGAAGCAACAACAAATATACATGAAAATATCTGCAGAAGTTTATCACATCTTTATGGCAATGAACTTCCATAAGCTGAGGCATCCTTCTCTAATCACTTAGACAAACTCCAATTTACCTTTTAAAACAACACAAGAATTGCTTCATTTAAGAACATGTTCAGGGATGACTCTTCCCCACTGTTCTTACTAACATTCCCACACACTCTTTGCTACCCACACCTTGTTTATGATCTTTCATTAGGTATATCAGCCTCACCAGGATTTTGCTCTAGTGTATTTTTGTCCTTTAGAGCTTTAATTAAATATTAATTCCATAGAAAGTCTGTCCCTTTTCTTTCAAACCTGAGTTAGTTATTTCTTCTCATCCTTTGTCAGAAGTTACTTTATTAGAGAAACTTACAGCTGTATTGTGACTTTGGAGCCTTTACAGTTTTTTGACTGGAAAAATCACCCACCCCTGAGATCTTTATGCAGCTTCATAGCTGATATTATTCAGAAATCTGTTCTAAACAGACTTTTTAAGGGAGTCCTTTTTGGACCACTCAGTTAAAAAACCTCTTCTCAATCACTGCTCTTTTTAAAATGTGCTTATTTTGTTCAAATATGCATCACTATTAAAGAAAAAACCAGTACAATTTTTTTAAGTTGGCTTACCTATTATCTATCTCTCCCATTAAAATGATTCCTCTGTCGATGGGCATCTAGGTTCTTTCCATAGTTTGGCTATTGTGGATATTGCTGCTATAAACATTCGGGTGCACGTGCCCCTTTGGATCACTACGTCTGTATCTTTAGGGTAAATACCCAGTAGTGCTATTGCTGGGTCATAGGGCAGTTCTATTTTCACCATTTTGAGGAACCTCCATGCTGTTTTCCAGAGTGGCTGCACCAGCTTGCATTCCCACCAACAGTGTAGGAGGGTTCCCCTTTCTCCGCATCCTCGCCAGCATCTGTTATTTCCTGACTTGTTGATTTTAGCCATTCTGACTGGTGTGAGGTGATACCTCATTGCGGTTTTGATCTGTATTTCCCTGATGCCCAGTGATATGGAGCACTTTTTCATGTGTCTGTGGGCCATCTGGATGTCTTCTTTGCAGAAATGTCTGTTCATGTCCTCTGTCCATTTCTTGATTGGATTATTTGTTCTTTGGGTGTTGAGTTTGCTAAGTTCTTTATAGATTTTGGACACTAGTCCTTTATCTGATATGTCATTTGCAAATATCTTCTCCCATTCTGTCAGTTGTCTTTTGATTTTGTTAACAGTTTCCTTTGCTGTGCAAAAGCTTTTGATCTTGATGAAATCCCAAGAGTTCAATTTTGCCCTTGCTTCCCTTGCCTTTGGCGTTCTTCCTAGGAAGATGTTGCTGCGGCTGAGGTCGAAGAGGTTGCTGCCTGTGTTCTCCTCAAGGATTTTGATGGATTCCTTTCGCACGTTGAGGTCCTTCATCCATTTTGAGTCTATTTTCGTGTGTGGTGTAAGGAAATGGTCCAATTTCATTTTTCTGCATGTGGCTGTCCAATTTTCCCAGCACCATTTATTGAAGAGGCTGTCTTTTTCCATTGGACATTCTTTCCTGCTTTGTCGAAGATGAGTTGACCATAGAGTTGAGGGTCTATTTCTGGGCTCTGTATTCTGTTCCATTGATCTATGTGTCTGTTTTTGTGCCAGTACCATGCTGTCTTGATGATGACAGCTGTGTAATAGAGCTTGAAGTCCGGAATTGTGATGCCACCAACTTTGGCTTTCTTTTTCAATATCCCTTTGGCTATTCGAGGTCTTTTCTGGTTCCATATAAATTTTAGAATTATTTGCTCCATTTCTTTGAAAAAGATGGATGGTACTTTGATAGGAATTGCATTCTGTAGATTGCTTTAGGTAGCATATTCATTGATCAAGAAGATGTGGTATATATACACAATGTAATACTATGAAGCCATCAAAAGAAATGAAATCTTGCCATTTGGGACAACATGGATGGAACTAGAGCATATCATGCTTAGCGAAATAAGTCAATCAGAGAAAGACAACTATCATATGATCTCCCTGATATGAGGAAGTGGTGATGCAACATGGGGGTTTAAGTGGGTAGAAGAAGAATCAATGAAACAAGATGGAATTGGGAGGGAGACAAACCATAAGTGACTCTTAATCTCACAAAACAAACTGAGGGTTGCTGGGGGGAGGGAGGTTGGGAGAAGGGGGTGGGATTATGGACATTGGGGAGGGTATGTGCTTTGGTGAGTGCTGTGAAGTGTGTAAACCTGGTGATTCACAGACCTGTACCCCTGGGGATAAAAATATATGTTTATAAAAAAATAAAAAATTAAAATGATTCCTCTGGGCTGGGGTTTTGTTGTGCTCATCTTAGGCCAGGCACTCAATAAATTGTCTCTGAATGATTGAATTGTTTGACTCCCTTGCTAGATTCTCAACTTCATGAGGCCAAGGATTGTTCTATTCAGTCCTTCTTTATCCTCAATGTCTGTTATATTGCAGTCACTTACGTGACTAATGGGAAAAATCACAGAAAGAAAGAGTTAAAACTACAGAAAAACCCTGTAGGTTCAATAACACAAAGCTTTCTAAAATTATTTAGCCCAGGAATTGAATACTGGCTGCACTTTTGATTATTTTTTAAATGATATTGAATTTAATTTAAATGGAAATACTTGAATGGTAGAATAATAAAAAAATTATAAAAGGAACTTGTTCCTTAAAGTAAGAATTATATAGGACTTGCTTTCAGTAGCATACACATTTTCACAATATTTATTCTTCCAATCCAGGAGCATGGAACATTTTTCCATTTCTTTGTGTCTTCCTCGATTTCTTTCATGAGTACTTTATAGCTTTCTGAATATAGATTCTTAGCCTCTTTGGTTAGGTTTATTCCTAGGTATCTTATGGTTTGGGGTGCAATTGTAAATGGAATGGACTCCTTAATTTCTCTTTCTTCTGTCTTGTTGTTGGTGTAGAGAAATGCAACTGATTTCTGTGCATTGATTTTATATCCTGACACTTTACTGAATTCCTGTACAAGTTCTAGCAGTTTTGGATTGGAGTCTTTTGGGTTTTCCACATATAGTATCATATCATCTGCGAAGAGTGATAGTTTAACTTCTTCTTTGCCGATTTGGATGCTTTAATTTCCTTTTGTCTGATTGCTGAGGCTAGGACTTCTAGTACTATGTTGAATAGCAGTGGTGATAATGGACATTCCTGCCGTGTTCCTGACCTTAACGGAAAAGCTTTCAGTTTTTCTCCACATTGAGAATGATATTTGCGGTGTGTTTTTCTTAGATGGCTTTGATGATATTGAGGTATATGCCCTCTATCCCTACAATCTGAAGTGTTTTGATCAGGAAGGGGTGCTGTACTTTGTCAAATGCTTTTTCAGCATCTATTGAGAGTATCATATGGTTCTGGTTCTTTCTTTTATTGATGTGTTGTATCACATTGACTGATTTGCAGATGTGGAACCAACCTTGCAGCCCTGGAATAAATCCCACTTGGTCGTGGTGAAGAATCCTTTAAATGTACTGTTGAATCCGATTGGCTAGTATTTTGGTGAGAATTTTCGCATCTGTGTTCATCAAGGATATTGGTCTATAGCTCTCTTTTTTGATGGGATCCTTGTCTGGTTTGGGGATCAAGGTGATGCTGGCCTCATAAAATGAGTTTGGAAGTTTTCCTTCCATTTCTATTTTTTGGGAACAGTTTCAGCAGAATAGGAATTAGTTCTTCTTTAAATGTTTGGTAGGATTCCCTGGGAAGCCGTCTGGCCCTGGGCTTTGGTTTGTTTGGAGATTTTTAACGACTGTTTCAATCTCCTTACTGGTTATGGATCAGTTCAGGATTTCTATTTCTTCCCGGTTCAGTTGTGGTAGTTTATATGTTTCTAGGAATGCATCCATTTCTTCCAGATTGTCAAATTTGTTGGCGTAGGGTTGCTCATAGTATGTTCTTATAATAGTTTGTATTTCTTTGGTGTTAGTTGTGATCTCTCCTCTTTCATTCATGATTTTATTTGAGTCCTTTCTCTTTTCTTTTTGATAAGTCTGGACAGGGGCTTATCAATTTTATTAATTCTTTCAAAGAACCAGCTCCTAGCTTCGTTGATTGCTCTATTGTTTTTTTGGTTTCTATTTCATTGATTTCTGCTCTGATCTTTATTATTTCTCTTCTCCTGCTGGAGTTAAGGCTTCTTTGAAGTGTGTAAACCTGGAGATTCACATACCTGTACCCCTGGGGATAAAAATTATGTTTATAAAAAAATTTTTAAAAAAGAATTATATAGGGCATCTCTTCTAGAAGCAAAATTTTCAAATTTCAAACATCTGAAAGCATAGAAGGAGAAGTAAGAGTGTGAATTGTACTTCAATGCTCTTTTCTTTATATTCAGCAAACAGCTCCATTCACACCTTTCCAATTTTTTCAACTCTTTTGACAAAGCCTTCAGAGGAGTTACTGCTGATGACAATCATCACAGCCTAACAGGAGAAATTTTATAAAGAAAAATAATAGCATGTTTTTCCCAAATTGTTAAGCATATGGTGAAACTCTGTCGGATTCAAAGGAGGAATGTACAATTCCATGCTCTATATAATAATAACTTATCTTAATAGTGACTTTGCAATTTTTTAGATATATCCATTTACTGAAACCGCTAACAAATAATCAAAAATTTAAAAATTAACAGGGGTTCGAGACAGGAATTATCTAATCTAAAATAGCACATGTTCACAGAATACACAACACATATCCCAAGTACTACTATAGGTTTCAAGTAATAGTCAAAACAATAGTAAAAATGATTCAGACCCTACCAGTCAAATCATAAATGGGACCTTAATTGTATATCCTTATCTTTAGTTCAAAGCGAGTAATTGGGTGCTGAAGATACATTATAGAACTAATATGTTATAGAATTCCTCTGAAATGAGTCATTTATTCCATCACTTTTCCTTCACAGCTGCTGACCCATGTTTTGGTTCCTGGAAATAGCTGCTACCCTGTCATACTTCTTAAAAGCACATATATTGATAACTCTACTCATTCCTCCATCCTTCTGTGACTGTCACTGTGTTAAAATGTGGAGCCAGCTGACTCACTTGTGGTGGTAACTTGTAGAAATAATAAAGTAGATGAGTTTGCAAAGTATTTTGTTATTTCTAAAAATGCAAAAACCAAATTACATTGAAATCATAAGGGGTGTTTCAGGGAGAGCTGTAGGATGTTGCTTCTTGTGTAATCCACAGAGATTAGCTCCAACACATATTTAAACTCTCCTCTAGGAGCAACCTCAGCGGTAAAGCAAGAAGATAAACAGATGTATACACACCCTGGCTCAAAATTTTCACTTATGTTTGGCTTCCTAGTCTCCTCGTGTTACTTATTTATCTTAACTTCTCTCTGAAATCAGGGAACACAGAATCTCAATCAGTTGACATTTTTCTACTGAATTACCCAATAGTCTGATCATACCCCTAAGACTTTTTTAAATTAGTTAACTCATAATCCCAAATCTGCTTTGCCTCCTCAGCTCAGTACACTGTAATTTGATTTCAAAATGAGGACAGTTGTCAGTAATGCCACATTCCTTAATCTATTTTACAATTCCATGTACTTAGAACTATGAAAATATGTTAATAACATCCATTCCAATAAGCCACCCTAAATTTATTATCATGAAACAAGACCTCAAGAAAGAGAATTCAAAATCATCCATGTATTTGCAATGTATTGCAATAAAGCCTTTATCAATAGACTTCCCTGTGCACACGGTGGTCAAATTGCTGGTGAAAGCCAGCCAGATCTATTACAAGCTTTCTCATGGCTTCTAGGGAACCCAAGTGAGCCTTTATTGATACTGGGAAGGGATAAAGCAGGGTAGGGATAAACAGTGATGTAAGAATTGGCTAGACAAGGGTAATGACTCTCATTACAAAGTGAGTATTTTAAAGCAAAAGAGCCTGTTGGGAATATTGTTTTATAAAATAGTGGTATTTTTTTACTAACTTTTTAAAATTCAATTAGTTAACATATAGTGTACCATTAGTTTCAAATGTACATTTCAGTTATTCATCCATAGCATATAATAGCTAATGCTCAGTACTTACTGTTATAGCTTCTTGAAAGCAGAATTTTAACCCACTGAGCCACCCAGGCGCCCTTGAAAGCAGAATTTTAGATCATATTTTCTGATTACTTCCATGTAGTACAACACATTTCTGCTAGCAACCTTCAACACATACTGTTTGTTAGAGGAATTTCTTTAATAATAAATAAATAGGAATTTATTTAAATTCATAAATATATAAAATAAATAGGAATTTATTTAAATTGATTTAAATATTGCACGCTGTTTCATTGTTCATAAATAAGGTGATGATAGTATAGCCATTAGTTGGTAACACTGATATATCACTTTCTTTTTACTTCTCAGTGCATTCTCTTTACACAAAATAGATACATATTTTAAAAGAATCTGAATCTGTGGCAAACTTTTAAAAAAACCCTAAACAGTAAAGTTTATCATTTTAAGTAATCTCAATTATCGTCCTCAATTGTGCTAGTATATCCTTCTATCTAGGCCAGATATTGTATGAGGGATTTTAAGAGACATACTTTTCTAAATTTCACTTTTCTCATCTGCAAAATGCTGATCATTATCCTACAATAAAATACACTTACAATTTTTTGATGAGAATTTATTTATTTATTTATTTATTTTAAGATTTAATTTATTTATCAGAGAGAGTGGGCGAGAGCGCAAGCACAGGCAGACAGAATGGCAGGCAGAGGCAGAGGGAGAAGCAGGCTCCCGGCCGAGCAAGGAGCCCGATGCGGGACTCAGTCCCAGGACGCTGGGATCATGACCTGAGCCAAAGGCAGCTGCTTAACCAACTGAGCCACCCAGGCATCCCTTTTGATGAAAATTTAATCTGTATAAACAATATATTTGCTGTAATGCGTGGTTCATGGAAACCATCTTATTTAATTATAAGCAACAACAGTATTAGAAATTAAGTAAATGTGTCTATAATATTTCAAGTTTTAACACATAATTCCAGTGCTTTGCCTTATTTTCTCAAATCCCTTTACCATTTTCACTGACAGAGTCAAATGTACTTTTTCTACTAGTAGCCAGCTCTTTGTCTTTTGTCAGATAAATGCCCTTGTGAATTATTTATAATAGAGATATTAGCAATAATAATAATAATAATAATAATAAATAGCAATGAAAATGTTAAAAAAAGTATTCTTAACTAATTAGGGTTCTTAGGCATCAATTAGAGGAACCACCTCTGGCAAGCAAATTAATCTGCAAAACATTCCCAGAATTAACAATCAATCTGATACAGGGTTGTCCGTAGACTGAAAGTTGAAGCAAAAGGACTAGGTTTGGAAAATAGGTAGGACAGTGAAAAAAATGATCAAATTTTTGGGCAAAATAAATTCTTAGGTGTCCTTTCAATGGAGTCCTGGGCATTATGTAGCAGAAACTCTGGAGATTATCTCAATCCATTGGAGTCACACCGTTTATTAGCTTGCTATTGACAAAGTGCCCAGCCTGTGTCTGTTTTCCACTACTGTCAGGGTTCTAGAAGTTCACGCACTGCCCACCACTGACAGTAGGGGCATCTCTCTGTCCAGATTTTCCCTTTACATAAGGAGGTCAGTTACAGGAGATTAGGGCCCACTCTAACGACCTCATTGTAATGTGATTGCATCTGTAAGGACTCTAGTTCCAAATAAGTTCACGTTCTGTGGTACCAGAGATGAGGACAGCAGCAAGGTTTCTGGGGGAAATGCAGGTCAGCTCTTAACAGTCCACTCTCTGGCACCCCAAATTCGTGTCCTTCCCATGTGCAAAATGCCTTCACCCAATGCCCCCCAAAGCACTAATCATTCCAGAATCAACTCAAAATCTGAAATCTCATCCGTCCTCCTCCACTCAAAGACCCAGATCTCACCCAGGCCATGGGACCTGAGGACTGCATCCAAAAGCCACAATCTCCTTGTAAAGCTGCCCATCAGGTCCTGACATCACCCTCATTAGTCCCAGAAGCCGAGGGCCTAGAGTTCCCCGAGACAGTTTCTCAGAGGAAGTTTGAAGACCACCTCAGAGGACGTTCTTTGGGAGTGAATGAAGAGGGAAGGGGGTCAGAGCCTCCTGCCATTCCCAGGGCACCCAGAACCCAGAGAGTGAGGCCTCGGGTGCTTTCTAGTGACCGATTCAAGGCAATTCTTCGAATTTGGGACTTCAGAGTTAACTTAGTTTTCATTTGTGATTATTATTTTTGTGTGGGGGCCATAGCTTTTCTTTTGACCTATGGCTGTTTTCACTCCCGGTTCTGAAGAAGCCCCTAAATCCTAACCCTGTTGAGGACTCCGAAAGCTCTCAGAGCA